>NW_022196904.1:67522764-67575264 GCF_008632895.1 Mastomys coucha
TGTTTTTTGGAGGGGAAACTGGGAATGAAGAAATTTACATGTAAATAAAGAAAATATCTAATAATAATAAAAAAAAGAAAGTTTCTACTCTAGATTTATAACTTGGATGGTTTTGTTTAGCAGCATGCTTAGGTGACAGTAGATAACTTAGCAGGCCATCACCTCCTAAAGTTAGTTGGACCTAAGCTGAGTCAAGATTTTCTTTTTCTGGTTTTAAGGTTTTCCATTGAGTTCTTATTTGTTTGTTTGTTTGTTTGTTTATATTAGATATTTTCTTTATTTACATGTCATATATTATCTCCTTTCCCAGTTTCCCTTCCAAAAATAAAAATTAAAATTAAAAAAATAAAATTAAATTAAAAAAAAAAAACCTGTTTCCTCCCCACTCTTCCTGCTCACCAATCCACCCTCTCCCGCTTCCTGGCCCTGGCATTCCCTTACACTGGGGCATAGAACCTTTACAGAGCCAAAGGCCTCTCCTCCCATTGATGACCACCGATTTGGTCATCATCTACTATACATATGCTGCTGGAACCATGAGTCCCACCATGTGTACTCTTTGGTTGGTGATTTAGTCCCTGGGAGCTCTGAGGGTACTAGTTTGTTCATGTAGTTGTTCATCCTAAGGGGCTGCAAACCCTTCAGCTCCTTGGGTCCTTTCTCTAGCTCCTTCATTTAATTTTCATTCTTCTATCATTTATTACATCCTAACTGCAGCATCCCCTTGTTCTCCCCCAGTCTTTCTCCTTACCTCTCTTTTCCCCTGGATCCATGACCCACACCTCCACTCAGAAAACAGCAGGCCTCCCAGGTATAGCAAGCAAAAATTGTACAACAAGCTACACTGTGGCCAAGCATATACTCTTACTTCAAGGCTGGACATTGCAACCTAATAGGAGGAACAGCATCCCACAACCAGACAAAAGAGTCAGAGACAGCCTCTGTTACCACATAATTCAGCTAAAGCAATTTAACCAAGGAATTCAATTCAACCAAAGCCTATGAGCAGAGGACCTAGGTGAGACTCCTATAGGCTCCCTGGTCTCTGCAGGCTCCCAGGAGTCCTGGTCAGATGGTTCTGTGAGAAGCTGTTCATGTGTGTTTCCGAGCCCTTCTGTTCCTGTGATCCTTCCTCACTCTCCTCTTCAGGACTCACGGAGCTCCTATCAGGTGCTGCGTACAGGCTCTCTGGTCTATCTAATGATGATTATGCCAAGTTCTGGTCCCAGAAAAACTGTAGATGGAAGGTTTTCTGGCTGGGTTGATGTCCCTATTTCTCTTCTTGAGGCCCTGCTTCATTATTGCTGATGTCCATTTAAGATGGCTCAGATGTATCCCCCATTCCTAGGAGTATTTGCTAGGGTTATTGCCTTAGATTCTATGAAGTTCCCACTGTACTAATTATCAGATTTAGTTTCTTCTATTATCAGCTTAGCTTCAGTACCTACCACTTGACCCCAGGTAGAAATTTTAAAGTTTATCAGAACATACCAGAAAATGTAACTTGCTGGGAAGTAACAAAGAGTCACCAGTCTGGCTTGACTAGCCCTCCAACCATTTAATCTTACCACCTTTTTTAGTTCATTGTTTCGCAGATGATTTTGTGATGTGTGCAAGCTTGAAGCCCATTCCTGGTAGTGTAACTAAAGCTGTGGATGACCGGGTTTTTGTCTCAGTAAATACTTGCCTGTGTCTCAAGCAACTTCAATAGACCCCTTTATTAAAAACACAATAGAGATGTTGAAAAGGCAGGCCAGTGAAAAGTCAAAATGACAAGAAGTCAATAATCCAGGTAAAAAGAAAAAAAATCCAGGTTATTTCATCACCTTTTACTTGGGCCTATATTGGATGATTCTGTGTAAATTGAGGGTTTTATTGTCTCTGTGGCAGGTGATGGCACTGCTGAACTAGTGTCTGAGTTGACAGTGCCTCTGTAATCCCTGAGAGTAGAGAAAGTGCTTCAAATGTAAAATCTCTGGGACTCAGGCTCTGACTTTAATTCGTGTCTTCCAAACTTAATGTTTTCAGATTCACCATCTCCCTGAACTCTAGGCTTATTAGTCAGTTATGAAGGCCACATTTACACAGCAAAAACTTCTGAATCTAAGTATGTCCCAATAGGTAACTTGAGCTCCTTCCCAAATAGATCCTGTCCAAGCCTGGTCCAACTGACGAAATGCCACTAACTTTACACTGTTGTATAGTCCAAAAGTGTTAGAGTCTTTATTGGTGTCTTCTCCCTCTTAGAGTCCTTATATTATCTACATAACAAGTCCTGCACTGATATTAGAGCTACAATATGAATTTTATCAGGCTTGCTTTTCTGAAAATTTTGCACTCAGCCTCAATCAGCTATTTAAAGATTTTGAAAAAACAAAACAAAACACAACAAACCTATAACTGAGTCTCCTGTTTCTGAGCTTGCTATACCAGCCTATGGCATTCACTTTGCCCTCACAAAATATTCAGAAAGACATCTCATGGTAGAAAATCAGACCATATTCCGAATGCTCCTACTCACTTAAACTCATACTCAAGTACCTCCTCTGCCCTCACCAGCCTGCTCTAGCCTCATCTTTCTGTGCTTTGCATATGTCCTGGTCCTTTCTGCCCCACAAATCTTATACTGACTATTACATCCTCCTAGATTTGTTCTCTGGGGATTATGGAACACAGCATGCTTCTTATACATTCAGATAAAATTTCTAGGCATTCTACCTAAAGTAATATCCAATCTGCCTCCAGTCTCTGTGCATTAATCCAACAACCTGCCATGAATACGCACCCAAATTAGCACTCAGATCACATGAATGCAACATTTACCTTGTTTAATAATAGTAGCTATTAAAGTAAAGATATTCAGAAGGACAAAGTTTGTTTACCTACTGCAGTTTCTTTACTACTTATGGAGGTAGGACAGGTGTGGGATGCATATGTCACAGCCAGATCACAAACAAGAGTAAGGGAGCGGGCAGAACCAACTGAGCAAGCAGGCTGTGATGTGTTTCTGTAAAGAATGGACTGCCATTTTCAGGCACTTTCTCTTTATGTACACCAGCATTTAAATAGGATGCTTATTTGCACAGGATTTCCTATTTTGTTTATTTCTCACATTTTAATGAGCATCAATTAAATGAGTGGCCATAGTACTACTTGTTTTCCATAGCAATCACTCCTTTGAGTGTTGAAATGGAAAACAAGATACAAAGACAATCTTTCTTAAAATAAAGGCCCGGAAGGTACTAGTTAGTTCATATTGTTGTTCGTCCTAAGGGGCTGCAAACCCCTCAGCTCCATTAGTCCTTTCTCTAACTCCTTCACTGGGGACCCTGTACTCAGTTCGATGGATGGCCGTGAGCCTCTACATCTGTGTTAGTCAGGTACTGTCAGAGCCTCTCAGGAGATAGCTATATTTACCCTCAGAGCTCCCAGGGTCTCAACCACCAACCAAAGACTGCATATGGAGGGGTCTAATTGTTCAGGCAGCATGTGTATAATAGAGGATTGCAAATTCAATCATCAATAGGAGGAGAGGACCTCGGCCCTGTGAAGGTTCTGTGCCCCAGTGTAGGGGAATGCCAGGGTCAGAAAGTGGGAGAGGGCGGGGTGGCAGACATGGGGAAGTGGGAGGCAACAGGGGTTTGTTTTTGTTGTTTTTGTTTGTTTCTTTGTTTTTTGGAGGGGAAACTGGGAATGGAGAAATTTACATGTAAATAAAGAAAATATTAAAAAAAAAAAATAAAGGCCCGGAGGATGATGAAGAAGCTGCACTGAAGCTGGAGTACGTGGTCATTAAGCCTGATTGTGAGCTTAGATGTTCCTTAGAGATAAAGCTCAGTTCCCCTCATGGATTTCTGTTCCTGAAGTAGGTGTCAGAGCATCCCTGATATGGTTGAAGCCTCGAAGTAATCTAAGTAGGATTCAGAATTTAATTAAACTCTCATGTACATGTGATAGTAGATCTTAATAAAATATTAAATAAAATATATCCTTTGCTCATCATTTAAATTTTCAAATAAAGAGAAAAATATAAAATGTACCAATACTGTAAAGCACTTGAAAAACCCCGTCTTGAGAGCTTTATCTAAAATAAAAGAGACTGTATCTTCTCCTACTCAAATATTACTAGAAAAAATTTAGAATGATTCAACAGGCTGGAGAAATACAAAGATGTCCAAGAGTGGAAGCAGTCAGTCACCCTGCTGACTCCTTGACTACACAACCTGGATAAGCTCTGTATTCCTCCCTTAAGTCATAGTAAAAATGAAGCTGTGAGGCTTCAGAGAAAATGCATCTGGAGCACAGAAAACTGGGTTACTACCCCTAACTGTAGCAAGCCTTTGTTGTTTCCTCAGATCTTTTATCCCTATGTGGGGTTTTATTATAGAAAACAAGAAGCTAGCATTGAGAGCTGCGGTATCTTAGAAGCATGCCATCCTAGCAGACTGGGGTTCTTCTTTCCTGTTGCTCTAAGTCGATGTGGATCATGGTTTCAGTGTGATCTGTGTGAGACTCTGAGAAACAGACCATATGAATCATGAACATGTGACATCACTCTGAACCTGGCATCTAGGTGGTAGGATGATTCTGCTTATCTGTAACCTTGCTATATCTTTTTCAAATCTTTGTCTCAGATACTAGATATCATTCATTATTTCCAGAATTGTTTAATATAAACAATTGAATAATACAAAAAGGCTCAATATGGATCTACTAAGATAATGGTCCTGTCTTGATTTTCATTGCTTGTCTGCTCTTCTCCTGTAGCCAATCTAGCTAAACACTGGCTGATAATTTTTTTTCTTTAATGTAAACACAGGAAAGGGAGAACTGTTCATGGTGGGTCACACTTGTTCCAACATTTGGTGATAGAGGTAGAAGGAACAAGAAGTCATCGTTACCCTAGGTAAATGGTGAGTTCAAGACTACCACAGATGATGTGAGAACCAATTCTGAAAATGAAAATGAGGAAGAGAGAGAAGAGCTAGCAGAAGGAGGAGAGGGAGAGTTTAAAAAGAAAAATAAGAAAAGAAGACAGATGACAAAAGAGGAGCACTTGACGGTGGGATAGATACTGAAACAGGAGATCAAAAGAGATAATGAGAGGAGGGAGGAAGGAAATCCTCACTAACTTATCACAGCATGGAAAGGAGCACCAGGTGGTACATGGACAGGACAGGGCAGGATCCAGTCATCACTTAGGAGACACAATGGGTTAATTTATCAGGCAATTTATTTGAAACTGGGAGGAAAATTTTGTAATATCCACAACCCTCACCCCCAGAATATTCTACAAATATTTGGACAAAAGTTGAAATAATACTTTGTTTTTAATATCTAATAGAAATAATTGGAACAGGCTTTATATAAGTTATTCATTCTAAAGCTTCACCATGGTATTATAAGAGTATACCCGCAAAAACAAAACTGCAGAAGTAAAACACCAATAGACATACTAACATGGAAGTGTGGCTCTCAAGGAGCCTCTCCCATAGAAAAATAACTACAGGAAACTGAGAAAGGCTGAGGGGGGAAGAAATAGTCTCCACATGGATGGCACCCCTAATTAGCTATCCAATAACAAATTTCAGCCTGGAAATCATATAACTATGTAGATACAAATAACAATAAACAGGCTGAGCAGGATATCCTTATATATTTAGGTATATACATACATACACACATATATACATACATACACACAATGAAGGGGAAAGAACCCCTGATTCTGAAAGTAAGCAATAATATATGCTACATTGGTAAAAATGGAGGAAGGAAAGGGAAGGGAAAATTGATATACATATATATTAATTTAAAATAACAAAAATGGGGTCACATAGGATGATATGTATACTCTCATATCATCATTAAATAGTGATAATTTGACTTCTTCCTTTCCAATTTGTGTCCCTATGATCTCCTTTTGTTATCTAATTGATCAGGCTAGGACTTCAAGTACAATATTAAATAGGTAGGGAGAAAGTGGGCAACCTTGTCTAGTCCCTGATTTTAGTGGATTGCTGCAAGTTTGTCTCCATTTAGTTTGATGTTGGCTACTGGTTTGCTGTATGTTGTTTTACTATGTTTAGGTATGGGCCTTGAATTCCTGATATTTCCAAGACTTTTATCATGAAGGAGTGTTGGATTTCGTCAAATGCTTTCTCAGCATGCAATGAGATGAACATATGATATTTTTTCTTTGAGTTTGTTTATGTAGTGGATTACATTGATGGATTTCCATATATTGAACTATCCCTGCATCTCTGGGATGAAGCCTACTTGATCATGATGGATGATCGCTTTGATGTGTACTTGAATTCGGTTTGCAAGAATTTTATTGCATATTTTTGCATCAATATTCATAATGGAAATTGGTCTGAAGTTTTCTTTCTTTGTTAGTTCTTTGTGTGGTTTAGGTATCATAGTAATTGTAACTTCATGGAATGAATTGGGTAGAATACCTTCTGCTTCTATTTTGTGTGACATCAAAAATCCACCAGAGAACTTCTAAACCTGATAAACTACTTCAGCAAAGTAGCTGGATATAAAATTAACTCAATCAAATCAGTGGCCTTCCTCTATACAAAGGATAAATAGGATAAGAAAGAAATTAGGGAAACAACACCCTTCACAATAGTCACAAATAATATCAAATACTTGGTGTGACTCTAACTAAACAAGTAAAAGATCTGTATGACAAGAACTTCAAGTCTCTTAAGAAGGAAATCAAAGAAGATCTCAGAAGATGGAAAGATCTCCCATGCTCACGGATTGGCAGGATTAATATAGTAAAAATGGCCATCTTGCCGAAAGTAATCTACAAATCAATACAATCCCTATCAAAATTCCAACTCAATTCTTCACAGACTTGGAAAGAGCAATTTTCAAATTCATCTGGAATAAGAAAAAAATCTAGGATAGTGAAAACTATTCTCAACAATAAAGGAATGTCTGGTGGAATCACTATCCCAGACCTTAAGCTGTACTACAGAGCAACTGCATGATATTGGTACAGTGACAGGCAGGTGGATCAATGGAATAGAATTGAAGACCCAGAAATGAACCCACACACCTATGATCACTTGATCTTTGACAAAGGATTTAAAACCATCCAGTGGAAAAAAGGCAGCATTTTCAACAAATGGTGCTGGCTCAACTGGCGGTTAGCACATAGAAGAATACAAATTGATCCATTTCTATCTCCTTGTACAAAGCTCAAGCCCAAGTGGACCAAGGACTTCCACATAAAACCAGATACACTAATATTTATAGAAGAGAAAGAGGGGAAAAGCTTCGAACACATGGGCACAGGGGAAAAATTCCTGAACAGAACACCAATGGCTTATGCTATAAGATCAACAATTGACAAATGGGACCTCATAAAATTACAAAGCTTCTGAAAGGAAAAGGACACTGTCAATAGGACAAAATGGCAATGAACAGATTGGGAAAAGATTTTTACCAGTCCTATATCAAACAGTGGGCTAATATCCAATATATACAAAGAACTCAAGAAGTTAGAGTCCAGAGAATCAAGTAACCCTATTAAAAACAGGATACAGAGCTTAACAAAGAATTCTCAACTGGGGAGTACCAAAAGGTTGAGAAGCACCTAAAGAAATGTCAAACATCCTCAGTCATCAGGGAAATGCAAATCAAAACAACTCTGAGATTCCACCTCACACCAGTCAGAATGGCTAGGATAAATAACTCGGGTGACAGCAGATGCTGGAGAGATTGTGAAAAAAGAGAAACACTCCTTCATTGTGGGTGGTATTGCAAGCTCGTACAACCACACTGGAAATTGGACATAGAGGACCCAGCTATACCACTCCTAGGTATATACCCAGAAGATGCTCCAACATGTAATAAGGACACATGTTCCATTATGTTCATAACAGCCTTATTTATAATAGCTAGAAGCTGGAAACAACACAGATGTCTCACAACAGAGGAATGGATACAGAAAATGTGATACATCTACACAGTGGAGTACTACTCAGCTATGAAAAACAATGAATTTATGAAATTCTTAAGGAAATGGATGGATCTAGAGAATATCATCCTGAGTAAAGTAACCCAATCACAAAAGAACACACATGGCATGCACTCTCGGATAAATGGATATTAGCCCAGAAGCTAAGAACGCCCAAAATACAATCCACAAACAAGAAGAAACTCAAGAAGAAGACCAAAGTGTGAATGTTTCATTCCTTCTTAGAAGGGGGAACAAAAAAAATACCCATCTAAGGAGTTGCAGAAACAACCTATGGAACAGAAACTGAAAGAAGTACAATCCAGAGACTGCTCCACCTGGGAATCCTTTCCATATTCAGTAATCAAATGCAGACACTATTGTGGATGTCAACCACTGCTGGATGACAGGAGCCTGATATAGCTATCTCCTCAGAGGCTCTGACAGTACCCAACTAATACAGAAGTAGAGACTCACAACCATCCATTGGACTGAGCACAGGGTCCCCAATGAAGGAGTTTGAGAAAGGACCCAAGGGGCTGAAGGGGTTTGCAGCCACTTAGGACGAACAACAATATGAACTAACTAGTAGCCTCAGAGCTTCCAGGAACTAAACCATCAACCAAACAACACACATCGTGAGACTCATGGCTCCAGCAGCATATGTATAGTAGAGGATGGCCAAGTTGGTTATCAATGGGAAGAGAGGCCCTTGGTCCTATGAAGGTTTATGACCAAGTGTAAGGGAATGTCAGGGCCAGGAAACTGGAGGTGGTGGTTTGGTGATCAGGGGGAGGGGGGAGGAAATAGGGTTTGTTTTTGTTTTTGTTTTCGAGGGGCTAACCAGGAGAAGAGATGTCATTTGAAATGTAAATAAAGAAAATATCTAATATAAAAAGTAAGGAAATAAAAAATAACAAAAATGATAAAACAATTTAAAATGAATAATTCAATCTTTAAAACTTTCCACAAAACAATGATGTCTATCTCATTTTAAAGCTGAGGAATATGAAGTTATTATACCATGGTCCTGACATCAGTTGTGATAAATGATTCAAAATAGGCCTCAGGCATCCAGTGTATTATTTTTCCTGCACAGTGGTCCTTGTAAAGCATGGTCATTTCATGAGCTTGAGACATACTCTTTCTCCTCTCCTCTCCTTATCTCCTTTCCTGTGCCTCTGTCAGAAGAAGAATCTGCATCCTCAGCTCTCACCATATTGGTAAGGCACATAATGGAAAAAACACTAAATTACAGAAGGATGGATTTTGAGTAATTAATGATTCATTGCGCCATTTGAACGTGCCTATATCTTATTTCATTTTTATTGCTTTCAGTAAAACTTGCTGGTGGCACTTAATGAATTAATTATCTATTGTTTGGTGTTTTATTATTTACAAAGTACTGTCAAACCGAGTCTTGAAAAGATTGTCATTATGCCACTATTTAGATGAGAATAAGGAACCTAGAAAGACAAAGACTGGCTTAACAAACTCATCTAAGTTAAATTTTAAAGAATTAGGTCTTGAATTTAACTGTGGCCCTGATGCTGTCTGCTTCAATCACCCACAAGAAGTAGAAAGGTAAAATCCTAAATAATAAAATAAGAGGGTTTAGGGAAGCATTTCAGTGAAAATTTCTGGACATCAACAGACTCTTCCTCTCTCTCATTCTATGTATGTATGTATGTATGTATGCATGTATGTATGTATGTATGTATGTATCTATCTATCTATCTATCTATCTTAAATATTATCATATATGCACACATATGCAGTATATATATATAACATATATACATACATATATATGTACATTATACATATAGTATATATATATTTGTGTGTGTGTACACATACACAAAGTTATACAAAGCCAGAGTAAACTAGAGGAAGTTGCTTTCAGCCCAGCATATTTTTCTTTCTTATAACTGGATAAAAACTGAAGACATTTTGTAAACTTCCTAAAATGCATTAAACAGAGGGAGTAGATGTGTTTTCTAGTCTTAAGTCTTGACTTATGTAGTGTCAATACATACTGACTCTGTATTCCATGGGGCATAATTTCTATACAGCTCTCAACATCCTTAAATAATATTCTAGTAAATAATAATAATAATAATAATAATAATAATAATAATAATGACAGAACACAAAGTGATCAAAGTTCTGACGTGACTATGTGAAAACCTTAGACAAGTCCAAATTTAGAGACTTTCTAAGTCCTCAGACAGAAGATTTTCAAGAGTGCTAGTGTCATGGTAGAGGAGAAAATGCAGAGAAATTGTCAGTATATTTGAGACTAAAGGGACCTCCCAAATAAATATAGTATTATTCGCAACAAATGTTTACAGCAATATCTGTGTGAGTACAAAGAAAAAAACCAACCAACCAATGAAATAATAAAACCCCATATCCCTTCTCTGTAGCAACACTGGTACCCTGCAAACTGACAGTCCATGTGACATGAGATGGAGTGAAACTTGTTCACTTAAGAATTTTTAGACATGCAGAAGTGAAAATAAACCCAAATATATGGGTAGGTATTGAAGCAGTTTGTTTGTTTGGAGATAAGAACTTGACTTTATAAGAAAATTTAAAGAACCCCAAATGATGAGGAATGTATATGAGAATGGAAGGATCAAGTGTGAAGGAGGAGTGGAAAGGGCATTTTGGGGGGAATTATGGAGATAGACTTGTAATTGAAAGGCATTTGTGGAACAGAGTAGAAAGCTAGTGCAGTTCAACATACCAATAAAATGACTTCTGATGATATTCTGCTATACTTCTAGATTGGTGCCATATTCAGTCATCAAACAGGCTTTCTCCTGCAGTAAATGGGAACAAATAAAGAGACTTGATATAGAGAGAGATACCTTGGAACATGCAGCTCTAAGTGATAATCTTCATCAAATTCCTTCCCTCAGATCTCAGGGAACCACATGGAAGAAGAGGTAGAAAGAGCAGGGGACACAGAGAGGATGAAGGATACTAGGAGAACAAGACAGTCTGAAACAGCAATTACATGGCCTATAAAAGTCTGAACCAGGTCTCTAGCATAATACAATGGATTTCAGCTTAGTACTTTGATGAAAACATTGAGTGGGCGAAGGAATGGTTCTCTGATTCTTATGTCTATTAAGTTTTTCTTGTCTTTTCTTGTCCAAGGTTGATATGATAGTTTTTATTTTATTATATTTTATTTTGTTATGTTTTGTTACCATCTCTTAGAAGCCTGTTCTTTTCTAATAGGAGGCAGAAAGGGAGTGGATCCAGGTAGAAGAGGAGATAGGAAAAAACTAGGAAGAGTGGAGGAAAAAGAAATTTTATTCAAATTATATTGTGTGAGAAAAAAATCTATGTTTAATAAAAATTTTAAAAATCAGTTATGCAGACTTGATACAAATAATTATAATCTAATAATGGTAAGAGGAACGATGCCCCAGCTTCTCTTCAACCCTCAACATTATTCCTGGAATCTATTAATATATTATATTACATTATAATGTGAAATTAAAATTTGGGATACATTAATGTTGCTAAAAAACTGACCCATAAATTATTCTGTAGTATTTGGGTGGAACAATGTAAGCATTGTGTGAAGAACCTTAAAGTAGAATGAGGAAGAAAGTCAGAGTGAATGTGACATAAAGGGATGATAAGAGAAATGAAGTGGTTATTGAACTGATGAGGGAGAGAGAGGGCACTAGTCAAAAATTATAGAGAACCAGTATAGGATGAATGTAACGAATGAATTTCCATCTACAACCTACTGAAGTTTCTGCTTATAAAATGGTTCTCCCCGATAAACCATCCCTATTTCCAGTCTACAAAAAGGTAAACTGTTACACTTAAATTGTTTAAACTACTATGCCTGGGATAATTAATTGTAGTAGTAATAGAATACTGATAAAAGTAGATGGGAATCTCTTTATGTGTGGCCATGTCTAGAGAGGGTGGTCACAAACTGTGTGACCTGTGAGAGCAGGTAGAACTTGAAAGTAAAGCCGACCAGTACAAACAGCAACACTAAGCAGGTGTTCTCACCATAACCACCTCTGAACCAAAGCTTCCTAGTGATTCTACACATTTTAAAGTTTTATCAAAGCATTTGTCTTTATGTCAGTCTTCCGCAAGGAGTAGAACCTGGTCAAACACTGATAGCAGATTTACACCCTAATATATTCCAAATCAATAGAGCCAAGAAGCAATATTTTCAAAAATAACATAGAAAAGGTATTGGAATCAAAATTGTGAATTTTTAAAAACATTATTTAATTCTTCGAAAGCTATGGGAGTCATGATTGTGGGCCCTAGGACCCTAGTCAAGTAGGAAGCTCCTGGCATGTGTCTTCCTAAGTAGTAATGAATATACTTTCTTTGTATAACTATCGTCTGTAGGTTTGTAATATCCAGAGGTAGATGTAGGCAGTAAATTGTGATCAGGCTTTGGTCTACGTTAGCTCTAATCTCAATAGAAGCTCTTCATCTCTTAGTCCTATCACAGAAGGTTGTGCATGATTATGTGGAGTGGTTTATGCACAGTCTACAGGATCTAGGCCTGGATCCTGTATTACAAATGATCTGTGCTCTTATAACAAACTGAAGTTTCAAATTACAGAGTGCTGGAAAAAGGAGGGGTGGCTATCATGGTTCCATTTACATGAGAGCCTCAAGCCTATCTCCCTTGGGGTGAAGGAAAATCTAGATATATAAAGGCTGAATACTTTTTATTGTCCTTACATACAGTCCTGAATTTATCTCTCTTTACCATTTTTCATGTCAGATATTGAAAATGAAACCATTTAACCCAATTATGTGTACAAGGGAAGATAATGTCACTGCCTATGCCCACAGAAGGCACAGGTTTTGAAAATAATTGAGAAATTTATATCTCAGGTTGATGTGTGACATAGAAACTGCTTATAGTATCAGAAACAAAGTACAAAAATTGGCCAAGGGGCAGAGCCTAATTTTCAGGGTTACTATGTTGTTAAGTTCAAATGGTCAAGTTTAAATAACAAGATAAAAATCTCAAGGTAGACAAATAGTGTGGCCAATTCAAAAAGGGAATAATGAATCAATAATCTGTCACTTAAAAGACTCAATGGCAGATATATTGGACAAAAACTATAAGACAACTGCAACTAAATCTTAGTTGCTCAGAGAACATAGAAAAAACACAAGGCAATGGTTTATGAATTTATGATTGTTTATATGCATAGGTAAAGACAGTTGTTAAAGAGGAGAAGAGCTGGAGTTGTGAGAAAGGATGGGTAGAAGAAAGGAAAGGGAAGGAGGAAATGATAAGATTGTATTTTAATTTTAATTAAATATGTTTAAGAAGACAAAATAAAATATAATCTTAAGTGGTAGAAAATCTAAACAGTAATCAGTTTCAGTCCTAGTCAACCTAATTTGAGAATGGAGTTTATAAAAATTAACCTATTTATAGAATTCTCTCCACAAACAATTCTTGATTTTCTCAAAAGGCAAGGACAAGCTGGCTCTTTCTTGGTGTCTCCAGTACTTGCCATGAGGTTAGGACCCTGGATTTATAGAGTACAGCATTGCTGAATCCATATTCCATTGCAGCTAGACAAAAGAGGCACAATCTTTAAGAACATAAATCCTTTATTATTGCATATCATCTAAATTTAGAGTCATCAACATGATTTGTAAATGATAACATATAGAAGCAAATACAAAAAGATTTGTTTGTCCAGATTATAGTTAAAAAAAATAAGGAAGAAAACAGGGAAAGAGAAGATAGGAAGAAGAAAGAGGAAAGGGAAAGTAGGAAGAAAGGGAGAGAAAACAGGACACTGAGAGAGGAAGAAATACAAGAGGAATGGAATGAGATAGAAACAGGGGGAGATACAGACACAGAGGCAGACACTTGGGAATAAGGGGCTTTCCTCCAAGTCTGTAAGATCACTTACAGAAGGAGACCAACTTACAGATCTGGCTTCAGTATTAAGTAGAGCTGTGAGATTCTCAAGAAACCACATGCCCAGTTCCTTCCAGAGCTGAGTTGAGACTTTATCCTTCTAACTGTAAATGAAACCTCCCCTTCAGCTGACGCTATAGTATTTCATTTTTTAACCCCCGAATTTAAAGCCAAATGTATAAATGATTTAGTGAGTTATTAACATCCCTTTCTTAACTTAGTTTTCTTCCAAGGGAAGACTCTAAAGATTTAGTTTGTCTGTGTGTTAGAGCTTTGCTCGTTTAGCACGAGCTTGTCAGCAAAATTGAAAGCACATTTGGCTGAAGGATAGACAGAATGTCTTGCTGATGGAATGATGCATGATCTCATATCCACTAGAATTATTCTGCAGATCACAGATTATTTTTGCTGGAAATGCAGGAGAAAATACGTAAGCAATTGGTATTATGGGAAGAAGAAATCCATCAGCCCCACAACATTAACACTGAAAAGAGCTTATAAGTTATTAAATAGTAATGAATTGGTAAAAAGATTACTGAATTCTCAGTGATTTACCCTATTGAGCACCTCTTCTATGCTCTGTAATATGATAATCTGCAAAGAAATGTATGACTAATGCTTGAATTAAGAACATGATTTAATATATTTTCAAGATCCCTGAAATCAATAAAATGAGTTTAGATCTCTTTGACAATTGTAAAAATGCACCACTGCATTACTCCTATTGGGAAAATTGAAAAACTCTGAATGAAGATTTGTGGTTGAGGAAGTGAGCAAATCGTGTTCACCTCAAATGAATATCAAGAATATTCATGCAATACTAAGGAGTCGAATCTAATACAGAGTGCAGCAGAAATTTGAATTTTATTTTCAGGGTAAGCAGTCTTCAAAGGGAGCAAACCAACTCACAGAGACACAGCATGAAATTATGACATTTTCTACTTACAATAGTAACCTTTAAAAAGAGGCTCCAGTAATATCACTGTATGGGTTGTCACTGAAATTTCTGTTTGTGTTCTAATCCATCAGGTGGGCAAGCACCCTGTGTGAGAGGACATGAGACTTGATAGGGCTTGATGGATCTCCCACTTTGTCTTTGTCCCTTCAGTTCCTTGCAATGTGTTCCTTTTCCTGAGGATCAGGATGAATGCATGTCCAAATTAAATTGTCTGATTTTAATTAAACTATCATAAAATGAGCAAGTTGCTCCCGAAGATTTTTCCTCAAGAACTTTAGACTGAAGATAATTCTGACAAGGCAAACCCAAGCGAGCAACACCTCAACAACAGAGATGAGACTTTTGGTTAACTATATAGTATCTCTTCTTCACAAGTACTGTGATAGAGCAAGAAGTTTTGACAAGGCATTGGTTAAAAATGATTTTAATTACACAGACGGTTCTGTGAAATATTTACATTTACACTTGATATGGAAAAAGTTTTCCTAAGTACATATTTTGTTATAAACTATAAGCAAAGATTATACACTCAGCATAATTACTAAAACACTGTGAAAAGAAATTCTCTTCATATGTTTGTTTGTGTGTGTGTGTGTATGTGTGTGTGTGTGTGTGTGTGTGTGTGTGTGTTTGTGTGTGTAAAAGAGAGAAAGAGAAGGGGCATGTTTCCATTGGACCGTATCTCAACAAGAAGGTTAAGCTGGTTGGCCAGTAAGCTTCAGGGATCATTTTCTTTCTGTCTTCCCAGCAGTGGAGTTATCATTATCACTACAAGCAGCTTTCTTTTGAATGTGGTTTCTGGAAATCCAATGCAAAGCACACACTAAACTGAATTTACCTCATCCTGGGTTTCATCCTTTTATCATGCTCCATTATCTGGAAAGATATTAAGCAATATAGAAGTATACTAGTTAGAGCATAACAACGTATTTCATGGTCAGGCAGCATGGTATTGATATATAAGTATAAACATGAACGTGTGAATATTCAAGGTCAGTGATATTTATTGATTAAATTCTTAAAAACTGCATTCTCTATTTTAATAAAATTTTCTCACATAAAAGAATAAATATTAAATCTAGTTGTAGAAAGAAAATAACCAATTGGACTGGAGAAGGTAGATTGGAGAAAGGAAATAAGGAAAGCTACCCTTTAGAAAGGATCTATAATGTAGATTTCAAAATCAAGTAGATTTCCCTCTGGTTTCTGAAGAGCCAAACAGTCAAGTATCTGAAATGAGATAATCCCAAGAAGAAAGAGAAACAAATTTCTACAAACACAGCAGACAGTCTTGATTGTCAGCTGTTCTGAACCACAAACAAGCTGAGAGAAAACCATGACTCTCCCTCTCCTGGTAAGGACTCAAAGGGTAGGGTGGACCCCATTCATATGAATGGACTGCAATGCCACCTCTCTAAATTTCTCAGAATCCCTGGGCAAAAGGAGAAAGTGAGAACTGAAAAAAAATCATGTTCTGATTCAGTTAGCCTGAATTTGAATGACAGTCTCTGGGTTTCAATCTCTTGGGTGATGATGGTGTTGGAGGTCAGTGGACTCTAATTAAGAGAGGAAGGTTCTAGTAATAATATCTGAAATTACTTTGCCTTGCATTATACTCAATAAAAGTATGAGAATATGCATTCTTAATATCTCTGGATTTGTTAATATAGAGTAATGTTTTGCTACCATTTCTTACTTATTATGGATGTTGTTAAAATGGAACCCAAGGTAAAATATAATCAATGATTATATTAAAAATAAATGGAAATGGAAATGCCAGCTTCCTTTTACATTACTTTATACCATAGAATGCAACAGAGCTGGAAAATATTTTTAGTTCTTGTGACTTGTTTTCCTGGTATTTGGGTGGTCACTCCCAGGAGCAATGTGACCCTATAGCATGGTTATAGAGACAACAAAACTTCCAAAACCTAAATATATAGAATCTAATGTGCACTTATAATGAATGACTTCTTATAATTATCTTTAGTGGTAATATTATTTGTGACTATTAGCTGTGGAAAAAGGTATAATTTAAAATAAACCGTAATTTCCAAGGAAATGCTTATTACCTAGAACAAATCAAGTATATTGCTAGCTATAATGACCTGTCCCCTACAAACTCATTCAGACACCAATGAGATGGAGCCCATGAATCTGTGTTTAGGAAAGCTTTTCACAGGATCCTGAGACCTACCGCTGTAATGTGTTTCCTTTTGTTGTTGTTGACATGATAAACATCATGATCAAAAAGTAACGGAAGGAAACGGTTTATTTCAGCTTACATTTCCCACTCCCACTCATTTTTTAAATAGATTTTTTTCTTAAAATATAATTTTCATTATGGTTTCTCTCTGCACCCTCCAAGATCATCCCCAATTCTCCACCCACTCAACTCCATACTTTCTCTTTCTCTCTTTCATTAAACAAACAGGCTAATGACAACAATAATATTAGTAATAATAATATTACAAATCAGAATAGAACAAAAAAAAAGGAGCTAAAAATAAAGTTCAGAAACACAGAGAGATGTTGCTATACACATATTTGCACACATAGAAACCCCCAGAAAACAAAACTGGAAACATTAATATATAAGTAAATGATCTGTAGTGTTAAAAAATGTCCAGTCAAAACATTATTAGACAAAAAAAGGAGTTTTAAAAAATCTGTCTGAAATGCCATTGAGTTAATTTTTGTCTTGATCATTTACTTCTGGGCATGGGGCCTTCACTTGATTATGCTTTGTATCCCCAGTGAGCTTCTGTCGGAGAAAAATAAACTTTCACTTTATTATCAATTGGTGAAAGATCTGGGTTAGGGAAGGGAGCTCGTGTCTACTTCTTTTCTCAGTTCTGGAAACCCGTGTGGCTTAGACCTGGGCAGGCCTGGTACAGCCTGTGGGGAGGCAAGGATTGTAAGAACCAATGCAGATAGAAGGCACCAAGAATAAAAGGGCTTCCAGACACAATAGGACTGATGTACAGATGGAGTCACAGCTCATTTTTGAGGGAAATAAAGGTAAGGGGTCAAGTAGAAACTGAAGCAGAAATCACAGAAGGTAGATGCTTACTGATTGGCTCACTTCTTCATGATAATGTAGTGCTCATGAAACTGCTAGTTAATAGTCTGAAACTAAAATGATGCCTACTGGGTTTGTCAGACTTACCAAAGTCCAGTCAAATTAGAATTTTTGTTGAACAAATGGTTGCTTTCTACATGTTACTGAAATTAAAACTTAATAAAATTAGGTATGGGCCTAATTTCATAAAGTGGGTCTTAAATGCATAAGAGAGTGGTTGGTTATTCCTGTGATGTCTGTGTCAGTGTTGCACTGTTAATATCTTGCAGTCAGGTTGCTGTTGTATGCACGGGGTTCATATTTGAGTATGGCGGATAATTACTTTTCTCCTCCAGTCGCATGTACAGCATCTTCCAGCACTATAAATGGTAGACAGTAAGGGTCAATCTTCTAATTAGGCATCAGTTTGATTTTCTATATTTGATGACAAAAGCAAGTATAGTGTGTTCATCACTAGGGTCTTACCATTATGTTACAGAGGGTAACCATTGGATATAGGCTATAACGTTTGGGGGGACTATGGGGCCCCTTTGATCAGTGACTCAAAAAGATATATCATATTCCTGATGTAGGGGTTTAGCTTATATGGTGTCTAGTTGGGGCATTATTTTCCTCATTGTCTGGCAAGTTCACTAAAATTCCTTTTGTAAATTTTAGGAAGCTTCTAGGATTCCATCTGGTTTTTCAAAGGGTCTTTAGGGTCAGTTGCCCCCTCTATATTCCTTCTTTTCCCTGTCTTCCCATGCCCTTCCCTATTTAAGTCTCATATTCTAGTTCTGTTTGATCCCTTTAAAACACTATATTTTAATCTCCCCTGCTTAAAAGTTTTCATTCTCTCTCCTACCCTCCACGGTCCTTTACTAGCTACCTAACCCCACCCCTGTAGTTATTTGGACTGACACACATATATCTAAAGCTTAAAAGCTAACAACATATAATATAAAACATGAAATATTTGTCTTTCTTGGTCTGGGTTACTTCACCCAGGATGATTGTTTCTAGATCCATCCATTTATCTGCACACTTCATAATTTCTTCTTATCAGCTAAAAAAAATTCCATTGTGTAAATGTGCCCACTTTTTATTATTCATTTCTCAGTGGATGGACAGCTAGATAGTTTCCAATTACTGGCTACTATAGAGCAACGAACATGGACATGCAAATATCTCTACATAACTCTATAGGATTCTTCAGTATATGGCCAAATAGCTGTATCTTATTAGATTTTGAGAAACCTCCATACAGATTTTCACAATGACTACACTGGTTTTCACTCCCATCAGTCATGAGTTAGTGTTCCCTTTCCCCACAACCTTAACATTATCTTCTATCATATGATTGATTAATCTTGACAATTCTACTAGAGTAAGATAGAATTTCAAAGTTGTTTTAATTTGTATTTCTCTGATGTCTCAGGATATTGAACTTTTTAAAAGTGTTTCTCAGCTATTTGTGTTTTATCTTTTGAGAATTCTTTATTCAATTCTATACTCAATTTTTTTTTTTTTAGCTATGAATGTGAAACTGAATAAGTCTAAGGCTCAGGGGAAAACTACTATTGATATTCTTCTAAATGAACATAGCAATTAAATAATTCTTAGTGACATATTGCTGTGCCCATTCATTGAACCCTCATCAGAGAAGCTTCTTTTAGCAATAGATGGTAATTAACACAGAGATCCACACTGGACCATGTGCAGAGAGTGAGAGACTTTGGGGTACTCGGCACTAAACAGGATGTCTTTATCGAACCCTTCTTCTCAAGGCTCAGGGATCTAGGTGAAAGAGGAGTCACATGTAATAGTCAGAGGTGATCAATGACTCCAAGGAAACTGTGTCTTCCAGACACAACAAGGCTAATGTGCATATAAACTCTCAGAGACTGTGATTGCATGCACAAGACCTTCACAAATTTAAGCCATACAAAATCTCAATATTGAGACGAGGAAATATATACAAAGTCCTACTCCTAACCAAGAAAACTATTTGCAACTGAAATCTTCTGGAAAAAAGAAATCTATTTTCTGCAATAGAATAACCCTGGGTGTGTTGTTACCCATAGTCCACAAGAGGCCTCATACTCAGCAGTAGTTGATTCCATACTCGTGTGTGTGTGTGTGTGTGTGTGTGTGTGTGTAAATGCTTTCGTAGTCTGGGTTTGATGTTCTGTCTTTTTTAATTTTGTTATGGTTTGTTTTCTCATTTTGTTTTGTTTTGAGAGAGGGTAAGAACATGATATTGAGTGGATTAAAGGGTAGGGAGGATCTGAGCGGAATTGGGGGACAGGAAAGAATATGATCGAATATATATATTGTAAGAAAAACATTGAATAAGTGTCTTATATTTGATTAGGGACTATTGACTTACACCTGTAATCAGTCAGAAATGTAGTTCACATGTTTCTCAGAGTAGTTTCAGTACAGCTCAGTATGCTGAGAAAACAGACTTTATTAACTCAGACATACTAAAAATGTGGCCTAACCAGAAGCATTCAACATCTCTTAGAAGACCACAAGAAATCATGATTCTCATTTCTTCTCAGAATCACTAATGGACATTTGAGTTATGTCCAGGGACTCTGGCATTTCAAGCTTTCTAAGTAACATTCATGTGCCCTGAAAGTTATAAATCAACATGCAGTCGATCTTTTGTTTCTGCAGATTCCATATCTACAGTGTAGACCAGCCACTGACAGAAAGTTTTCCAAACAAAACTATATCTTTCATAGACAAGTATGAACTTGTTTCTTCTTATGGTATAATTAGTATAGGATAGCAAGTTGTTTTCATAGTCTACATTTTGTTTGGTATGAAAGAAATGCATAGATGATAAAAAGAATAAGGAAGTAGTCCTAGAAGCAATACCCTGCCTTCACAGATACCAAGAAACAATTGCAATAACAGATCTGTTATTATATTTACTCTTGTCTCAAACACCCAAGCCTGAAAAGGGAAGCAAGAAACCAGAGTGTGGAAATTTGACCCAGGGGAATTGTATTGTAGCTATCAACATTTCTTCTAAATCAAATTCATTAAATGTATGCACTTAAGAAACAGCAGAACTAAGTGGATAAGAATTAAGCTCCAGTTCAAAAAAGAGGAACAGTAAGCATAAAAGACATGTTTTTAAAGTACTTCAGAGACAAAATCTTGAACTAAACAAACAAATCATAGAATAGTCTCAATTAAGTGCTAACCCAAGAATCATGCATTCTGTTATCAATATTAAACGAGATAGATGGCTAAAAAAAAAAATTCTAAATTATTGATGATTGTTAAGGTGACAAACAGAATGATTAAACTTGGGTTCAATAATACAGTTTTGAGAATTCACGATATAGTAGTTTAGGTTTGTAGCCCAGTTTGTGGAGTGCTTGCCCAGGATGCAGGAAGAACTGAGTTGAAACCAGAGTGCTTTCTAAACAACAATGTGGTGGCACACACCTCTCATTCTAACATGCTAAAGGTGGACACAGAGTGATAAAATCTTTGATGTCCTTTTCAGTGACATAAAGAATTGGACATAGACCCTGTCAACAGCTTAGTAAATAAAAATTTATGTTCTGAACAATTAATAAATTTGCTTTAAAAGATATCAATCAAAAACTGCAATGACACTCCAATGATGAACATAATTATGTATTAGAAAATTCAAGAAAACCTCTAATTATTGACATTTCAGTCAAGGAGGACATTTAGTAAGGACATAAAGGATATGAAACATAGTAATTTAGTTCATTGATTGCATATATATAGTATTATTTTTTATTGGGTATTTTCTTTATTTACATTTCAAATGTCATCCCCTTTCCTGGTTTCTCCCCTTCCCAGAACTCCCCTATGCCATTCTCCCTCACCCTCCTCCCATGAGGGTGTTCCTCCACTCACCCTCCCACTCCCAACTCCCCACCCTCAATTCCCCTACACTGGAACATCTATCCAGCCTTCATAGGACTAAGGACCTCTCCACACATTGATGTCTGACAAGACCATCATCTGCTACATATGTAGCTGGAGCCATGTGTATTCTTTGGTTGATGGCTTATATAATTCTATGTAACAACTGTAGTATGCACATATGTTTTTGACATTCAATTCAACTATTGTTTTTTCAAAGCCATGAAGAAAGTCTCAAAATGTCAAAGAAAAGTATTCTTGAAGTCATGATATCTCACTATCAGCACAACTGTCTACTAATCAATAGTTAATGAGAATTTAGGCATTTATAACTTATTAATTGTGTCCATATACCCTCTTTTCTTCTCATCTAATTGTTGCCTTTTGTGGAAGAAAGCATACTGAAAATGTAACCATAATTCATAAGTGAACTGTGGTGAAAATATGTCACACGAGAAAACCTATGAGTCACCACCTACAAGCCAGCAAATACTATATGCCACGGGATACTTACCTACTCCAGTAAGAAAAAGGCAAAACATTGGCAATAGACTATAGGAATAATCCTAGGAAACAGATAATAGAAACCCATGAAAAATAATACAATAAAAAACAATGCCACTGTAAAGATAAAGTTGGTGGGTTCCCTGAAACATTTAAAGAGATATCTCTGACAAGAATAATCAAGAAGTTAAGACCACATGGGTCATGTTTGGATGTCGTCAAAACAAGCTCACTCAGCAAGAGATAGCAGCCAAGACTGACTTCAGAAATTGAAAATGCATTCCCCTGGAGTCCTTAATTAGAGAAACCCAGGAAGAGCGCCTTGTACCAGTCAGCCTCACAGCAGGAAACTGTGAGCATCTCAAGTGGGGTGATTGAGGAGAGTTTAATCAAGTTACTTTGGACAAACACATACATAGGCTGGAAGGAAACCAACAATTTTATGTCTTGGAATGACTGGGAAAATTTGTCTTTGGTGTCCCTAAAGGATAAAGGAGAGACAGCCCCAGGATCCAATGAGAAGAGGAAAAAGAATACACCATCTCCTCTTCCCATCCTGCACATCCCACTGTAGCTTCCCTTAGCTGAACTTAACTGAGAGATTTTGATTAAAGCCGTTTTGTGCACCTGAGGTCTAAATAACAAGGTAAAAATCATAGCCTTCCCCCAGAGCATTGAGACTCTAATTACAGAAGCTGCAGATGCAAAGACAAAATAGGAATGTCTGGAGCCTCCAAAGAGATTTCATTCATTGTGCATGAGGCTGTGACCTCCAGAAAGTACCTCTTGTCCTTCATGGTGGCCTAGAGTCTGGAGAGCTCTGACTCTTCCCTTCATGAACAAAGAAGAGCTGTAGATAGATTTAAAACAATCATATACTTAGAATTGCAAAGGGATGATTAATTGCATAATCATCATCACATGGAAAGGACTGTGTGGCAGTGTAGGGCAGTGATCTATTCAGGTTACTTAGGCTCAGTCGAGTATTTGGCCTTGAGCCCTGGAGCCTCAGTGGGCAGTTTTCTACTTGCTAGGGGTTGAAGGAGCTCGGCCGTAACTCCTGAGTCTTTGGCTCCTGCTTCAGTCATAACCCCTCATAGCTGTCCAAAAGAGATGTGTGCTCTACCAGGCAGACAATGACCCAAGCTCCCAGCATTCTAGCTGGACCCTAGCCCCAGTCAGCTGACCACAGCCAGACATGCCATACCCCATGCAATATAAGGGGTGGTTTGCCCCCTCCTCTCTCTCTTGTTTTTTCTCTCTTCTCTTGCTCCTTGTCTCCCTCTTGCTTCTTTCTTCCTCTCTTGCTCTCTTGCCATCTTTCCTCTCTTGTTCTTTGTCTCCTCTCTTTTCCTGCTCTTTGCTGTCTTGCCTTTTTCTCTCTTGCTTTCTTCCTTTCCTCTCTCTCTCTCTCTCTCTCTCTCTCTCTCTCTCTTTTTCTCTCTCTCTCTCTCTCTCCTCCTCCTCCTCCTCCTTCTCCTCCTCTCCCTCCTCTCCTTCCTCTCTATACTTGACAGACCTATTTCTGTTTCCTACAATAAAATATTTCATTTATACATTGCCTCCTTTTTAACTAACAGGCCCCGCAAGCAGACCTCAGCACCAGGGAGAGAGAGAGCCATTGGCTTCAGCAGCAGGCCCCGCCTCAGTACAGCAAAGGACTTACTGAGATATACTGCCAGAGCCCTTTAATTTCAATGAATAGTAATAGTAATGGTTCTCTGACCCTTTAATTTAGACTTTTAGGGAAGGGGGCATTTTAAAATTGTCTCCTATCTGTTTTGTGTGCTGAGCCATCTAATTTGGTTTATCGTATATCAAGCCACAGTCACAGGATTTTGGAACATATGATCTCTCTATGGTGTGTTGAGGAACTGCCTTTTGGGTCTCAAATGTTGCTGTGGATTTGTGCTTTTCATTTTAAATATTTTCCTGTCATTTCACTGGCTTTAGGGAGGTAGAAGTTATAACCTCTTTCACTCCATCAGCCATCATGAACTGGTTAGTCTCAGAAATTCATTAAGGATGAGAAAAGAGACCAGAAACTGGTTCGGTCTCTTTGAAAAAAATATAATGTTGATGATTTAGAAATGATGTGTTCTAGTGGTTGGACTCAGAATGCTTAAATTATTTACCAAATTCCGGCTGAGTTGCTGGAACTGAACAAAGCAAACAGAATGAATCTGAGAGTAAATTAGGTTGCTAGCATCCCAAGCTTTAAACAGAAAGTCCACAGTCTGAAGGATAGATGCTGTGTTCTGCAGGCTCTGGTGACATTCAGATATAAGCAGTATATACACATACCAACTACATTAAGAGTTATTGAAGTGATAAACAGAATTTTAGAAAAATTTAGTGGTGATGGATTTCTCCTTTGGATATCTTGTTTTCTCCCACTGGAAATAGTCACATAATCCCTGAGAATGATAAAACATGTTTTTATTTAATTTTTGGTGCAAGACATATTAACAGTTACCTATGGAAGTGAGAGGCCAGGAGATGGATTACATGCAGCGTTTGTTTGTTTTTTTAAATATGGCTTTGTTATACAATCTTCTGCTGGGGCGATGGTTAACTAGCCAAAACACACCAAAACTTACAGACAGGTTTGAGAAAATAAAACAATGTTAAAGGCCAAGTTCTACTGCATCATGTCTACTGATGCATCCTGGGTATCTTCCTTGCTATCCAAGATTTTCCATAAATAGATTTGACCCATGTACCTAATCCTTTCTTGCTCACTTTCTTCAGCATCCTTTTGATTCCAAAATCCAGACATGTTTGTGTCTGTGATGTCTGCAGACTTGGTGATAACTCTAATGACCTAGCACTGCTCCATCTTCTTCCTGTCTTGTAGGTTAGATACATTGCCTTTGCTGCCTGAAAAGTTAACAAGATTTTTACATGTGCTAACTCTACACTCCACCTAGAATGTTATTTTTTTAAAAAACCCAAAATAGCACCTGTCCATCCTTTATATCTGGTTTTAAATATTAATTGTGCCAAGAAGAATTTTTCTGACCTATTTACACAAATTCTGAGTAACTTGAACTGTTTCTTTTTAGCAATTGTAGTTTTATGTGTTATGTATTTCATGGTAGTTCTTGTCTAATGTACCTCAAATACTGCATCAGGATACATATAATACACAGGTTATTTTCAATATGGGTGCAATAAGTGCAGAGTGCTTAATAGTACAATTCCAACCCATCTTTGCTAGTTTCACAGAAAGAAAATACAATTTAAGCAAAATTAGATCTGAAAAACACTTTGAGGATAATCTTGGTTCAGATTCATTTGGATGTACATTGGACAGGTCTAATGTATGTAATAATTCTTGTCCTTGTCTCCATCACTTCTACCCAGGTTGAAAGGCCATTCTTTAGTCATACACTTGTGCTTTTAAACTTTTGATTCATCCAAATGTTTTAATAGATCTGGATATTTTCCTCTCCATTAACATCTAAATAGCCATGCATAAATCCATTTGAATTATTATTTTTTTTAATTTAAAAAATGAGCATACTAGTACCTATGACACTGATGGCTTCAGGAGGGTGATGAAAGATCAGTCAAATACAGAAATGTCCCAGAGTACACAAACTTATACAGGTGCCACCTCCTGCTCCTTACTGTGAACTGTACATACCTTGAACAAGTTTAAGGGTTCACAGTCCTATATGAAAACTCTTACTTTTGATACTGATTTTTAAATTCAGGATTATGTTTCTATAATCTCTCTAAGCTTTGATAGCTTTATATGATTTATAGACCCCCATAAAAGTGTTACTTTTATGGAAATACATGGTATTTTAGTGGAAGAAGACAGACCATATAGACCAAGAGAAGTGACAGGTGTGGAAGAATCCAAGGATGGTCAAATATAGAAAGTCTTTAAATGATCAATAAGCTTGGACAGTGTTTGTTTAGTCCTGAACATAATATATGGCAGTGCAATATGTAGACAGTTATCAATCAAAGCCTCAATGTCCAGCATATGTCTTAGGACTTCATCATATAGGCATGATAGATTGATTAACTGTTTACAATTGTTCTCTATTGGCATATTGACTGATTTGGGCAATCCAAAGCATACAACACACACACACACACACACACACACACACACCAAACCAGATTAATTATCATTTATGTGGGATAGCACCATGAGGAAAAATCATTTTTAGTTCTTTATACATAGTCTTCCAGCTTACAAGATCTATTGCAGAAAATATTTTAAAAGATGAAAAGGCATGTTCCAGTGCTTGTGCCTCTGCCCTGGTGGCCTGGCTGGCCAAGCGTTGGCAGGCAATGGCCGATCTGTTTTATCTTGTTGAGACTCTCTGGCCTGGAGCTTCCAAAAGGTCTCTACCCAGCTTACTAGGTTCCTACTGGCAGCCCCAGTACTCCACATCCTCCATGGCCTTTGTGGTGCACATCTGGCAAACCCATGCTTTGCCTCCATACCTTTCTCTCTTGAACCCAGACCAGCTGCCTCGTGAAGGAAAACAAAACACAAACTTAGTTCAGAAACAATGGTATCTCAATCTCTGGGCACGACACTGAAACCTAATTTTGTAAGCCTTATTTAAATCTGATTCCTTCAGTGGATACCGGGAAAGTCTAGCAGCTACATCTTACCCCTCTGCCGTACTGTTCCAAAACGGGCCTAACTCTCTCCTGCTACCTCTCTTCCACTCTCAAACCTGGAAGTCCTGCCTACTCGGCCAATGATTGGCTCCTTTATTCATTATGTGATTGGTTCCCAAGAACAGCATCAGGCCTATCCACAAGGATCATCTTCCTCGTTCATTCTGTGGTCCACATAAATTTCTCCTTTAAAATGTAATTTATGAGCCTCTACATCTGTGTCAGTCAGGTACTGTCAGAGCCTCTCAGGAGATAGCTATATTTAGGCTGGCTTACCCTTCCTTCAGTCTCTGCTCCATAGTTACTCTCCGTAACTCCTCCCGTGGGTATTTGGGGAATGCCAGGGCCAGAAAGTGGGAGAGGGCGGGGTGGCAGGCATGGGGAGGGGGGAGGCAACAGGGGTTTGTTTTTGTTTTTTTTTTTTTTTGTTGTTTTTTGGAGGGGAAACTGGGAATGGAGAAATTCGCATGTAAATAAAGAAAATATCTAAAATAAAAAAAAATGTAATTTATGCTGGGCAATGGTTGTGCACGCCTTCAATCCCAGCACTTGGGAGGCAGAGGCAGTCAGATTTCTGAGTTCAAGGCCAGCCTGGTCTACAGAGTGAGTTTCAGGACAACCAGGGCTATACAGAGAAACCCTGTCTTGAAAAACAAAACAAAACCAAAAATAATAATAATAAAATAAAATGTAATTTATTTCAGCTCTCTTTTCTTATCTTTAAGTGTGGAATCACCGACAATCTGAGGTGTTTCATGGTCATTAGTTATGTTTTTGCATTATAAAAAAATGTTGAAAATCAAGATGTTTATAAACATTTGAAACTCGGTTCTCAGATCAGAAAGACAGGAAATCCAATATCAAGGTCCTGGAAGATGTGGGTGGGGAAAATCCCTTGTTTTCATTCATGATTGTGTCCCTCTCATTGAATGTGTATTCACATGACAGGAGGATCTAAGAAGCTTTTTTTTTTTTTTTTTAATAAAGGTGTTAAACCTGGCGTTGGAGACTAATTTCACCACAGTATGCATCACTTGTTTGACAGTCATATCGGGTACTTGTATTTTAACACATGAATTTGGAAGAGAAGGCACCAGCAGCTGAAGACTGGAGCATTCTACAAACTGTACTGTGCTTTTACTTCCACCTAAGAAACCTTTTGTTTCTATATCAAAAATTGTAGAAGTTCAAGACACAGACTTTGAAGGTGAAATCCAAGACAATGCCTTAACTAGCTGTGAAACCTTAATAGAGTTATTCTGAATCTCTACAAATGAGAGTTCCCACTTCTACAACCTCATTTTATCTATGAAAGAGAAAAGAAACATAATACACCTAGCTTGTGGACTTGCTAATATAAAATCATCTAAGAGAAATAAAGTTTGTAAATAAGCACCTGATCAATTGTAGGTATGATTTTGTTTTCATGTTTTCTTTCAATAGATATTTTTATCTGCTATGTTTACATAATGTACTTCTTACAACAAGCCCATCACATATAGACTTTAGTTTATTAATTTCTCCATTAAAGAAGCATTTTTGAGTACATATTATGTTATAGACACATTCTTATATCATTGGACTAGGTTATCTTAGTCAATATTCTTGCTCTTATAAGAACACTGAAGTTACAATTTCCCTTTGCTTCTTTTTTGTTTGGTTTTATTTGGCCTTAGAGGGGTACATGAGAAAACACAAGCTATGATAATTTAATTTTAAATGTTCATTTGCATATTTGTGTGAACAGATACAAGAGGAGCATGATAAGGATTGGACCTGGTGCTCGCCATGCCAGGTATGTTCTGCCACTGTGCTAAATCTTTAGTCATTTGCATTTGAGTTTGACATGGATTCTTGAAATATAGTCTATATTGCCCTTGAACTTGTAATAATCCTAGAGCAGCTGTGATTATAGGCATGGGCCACCATGGACAGCACATATGACTTTTAAAATATTGATTATCTTGTATTATCTGTATTTAAAGAACGTAAACTGAGGCAAATGCAAAAGAGTGTGAAGGAGCTTAAATAGGATGATCTTGCAGAGGCACTTGGAATGACCTTCGAACTAAGATAAGCATACAGAAAGGGATCCGTGCCTTTGCAGACTTCAACAAAATACATTCAGTTGGAAAGAAAAGTGAATATATGAACAAGAAACATGAACAAGAAAAGGGCTGGAACAACAAACTGAAGCATGAAATTCTAGGCAACAAAATGTGAGTACACAAAGCCTACATCCTACCTATACAAAAGAAATTTATTTTTTAATGTGAATATGGAGGAAGTCAGAAAAATTAAGCAGTTAGTGATGTAAGTTAGATTTCACTATATGCCATTCTGTTTCTTCATAATATTCAAAAGAAGAAAACAGAGATTAGGAAATTCCTAGCATGATGAAAGATCTGGGAATGTAGCTGACTTGGTTGAATGCTAACCTAGCATGTGTGAAGCCCCCACATTCTATTCTTGGCAGCATGTGAACCCTGTGTTTCTTATGCCTATAATTCTAGAACTCAGGAGCTGAATGCAGGGAGACTGAGAGAGAGAAGAAAGGAAGGAAGGGAGAGAGAGAGAAAGTTAGTTAGCGCAGATATTTTTGACTGCATAATGAGTTCATGACCCATTTAGGATATCTGAGGCGTTTCAAAAGAAGGGAAAAGACATACTTTCAACTCTTAATATTTGTCCACCATGATTATGTGAGATCCTTGGTTCTAGAAACACACAGCCCTTTAATCATTTCTTCCTGCTTCTCTCTCTCTCTCTCTCTCTCTCTCTCTCTCTCTCTCTCTCTCTCTCTCTCTCTCTCTCTCCTGTTCATACTTTTCCTCTCTCCACATCCTCTGTTTCTGAAGATTAGTAAATCCTCTGAGGTATTCCCAAAACACCTGTACCCACACTGTGCAGCCTATGTGAGAATCACCTGGGGAACTTGTTAAAGCATGAGATCTCAGGGTGAAACGGTCAGTATTTTTAGTTGGAAGTCACAGAGAACACACTCTTGCAAGTTGAAACAAAAAGGAATTTATTACAGCATATTTGATTTTTCTCAAAATCCCTATGGTCTCAGAGATAGAGATTTCAGCTCAGGCTATAGAGACAGGAAGGAGATGAAAGTGCACACTTCTCAGCTCCCAGACAAGACTGTAGAACCATCACTGTTGAGAGGCATCCAGCACGAATGCTGAGACCTGATCGTGAAGCCAGAGCCACGAGCAAACCAGGTGCCTAGGATGTCAGCTGGCACAGCTTCCCAGCTCTGTCTGCCATGCTTTCAGATCATAACAGACATCATTTGCCTCCATGTACCTCTCTCTGTGGAAATTAAGCCCATGAACAAATGTCTGTAGACGATAATTCAAGACGAAGCAACGAGGCAATGGCATATGTGAATGTTCAGGTTTTTCCCCAACAGTAACTTTATTTTAGTTTTTTTAAAAATGTCAAAATAAAATATAATAATGTAAAGCATAAAACATCATAGAAAAGTTGGATAAGGCAATCCAACCAAAGGGGAAAAGTCCCAAGATTATACAGAAAGGAGGGACTTATAAACTGGAACATGCTCAGAGCTGCAGTGTGTAAGTGATTCCAATAAAAATGTCAGGTGGCATCTGCTACCTGTTATCACTAGAAGTCCAAATACTTCTACTCCGTGTGTCTTGGTTTCAAAGTAACCAAAGAAACATGGAGTGGGAACTTGCTGGATAGGGCAATGCTATGTTCATAGTAAGAGGAGGTAGGATAACAACATTTCAGTAAAGAGCGGGAGCCAAACTTCTCGGTGGGCTCCTCCAAAAACCAACACAAGACAGTTGTCCTGCATTGACCCCTCCTGTGCTACAGCAGATTTTTGACCAATAGGAGGCATACATCACTTCTCAGCTTTTTGGCTAAGATCAAGTGTAGGAGACATACACAGCAACACAGACATACACAGGCTGCCCAGGTGCCTCTACCATACAAGCATACACCAAACAGGGAAATATACAGGTAAAATATAGTGTATTTCTATGTGAAAGAATCCACACAGGCAGCAGAATCTTTTCATTATTGCTTTAAAAGTCATATGAAATAATGAGCTTTGCTATGACAATTTTTACCTATGTATCACTTAAGTGCTCTCATTCACCATCTCTACTGCCTTCTTCCCTCATTCCCCTCCCCCTGCCTGTCTCCTTCCTTTCATTTCTGCTTTCACATCAAACACACACACACACACACACACACACATACACACACACTTATACACACACATACATATATACCATACATGTATACATACATTTATAGACACATACATGTATATACAAAAATACTACATACACTCATATATACACATATATACATGCATACCACACACACAAAATCATGCATAGACCACACATACCACATACCTATACACACATACCACACACATATATATAAACATACTTATACACATATACCATACATACCATACAAATATTTATACAAATATATACATACATATACACACATGTGCATATATACCACACACATTCACACACACCCATATGCATATCACACATGTGTACATATACACAAACATACATGCAAACCAGTCACACATATATGTATGCACACATACACACACATATATGAACACATGTACACACATATTATGGTGCTATTTATGTTTGTATAGTCTTCATTTCACATATGAGAGAAAACACAGCTCAGGGAATGGAACTGGTGGTAAGCCGGCTTCCAGGCCCTCTGTGCTGGCTTATACACTCTTGAGTGGCAGTAATAGCAATATATACAGGAGACTGCATTTTATAATAACCACTTGCTCATGTGTTTCCATGATATCACAAAAAAATTACAATGTAGGTCTTATTCCATATTTCAGTTTTACATACATGAAGTATTTATGTATCAAAAATATTTTTGGTCCCTTTTCCTAAGATGGAACAAATCGGTCTCACTGACACCTTCCTACACTAAACCCACTGTCTTTAAGTGATGTTTTTTTCTTCTGCAGCTCCACTTTAATTTTTTCAACTAGCCGGTCAGCTAATGTAACCTGTGGCTAAATGATACTATTATAAAGGCTTTCTGTGTAAATTGAGAAGTGTATAAATAATTACATCTTGTTATATGCAGAAGGAATTACTGTTTGGATTGTGTGCCTTTACTTTCACTACAGATTAATGGACCTTGAGTGTCTTTATTACTTTACCAATTACATTTCTATATTTCTCTTTCCTCGGCACTCAAGATGTCCTCTGTTTTTTCTCAGGTGGGTGACCTAGTCCATTGGGGTCTTGCCATAATTAGACCTCCCTACCTTTTTTTCCCCACTGTACCTGGGTGACCTTTTCAGTTTCATAATAACAACTCTGTCCACCCTCCTACTCTATGCATTATATACCAGCACCACACACTACTGATTGAGAAGCAGAGTCAATAGCCTCACACAGCATAAAACTCACTTTCATCCTACTCCATCCAGTATCCTGATGGACTCAAAATTTCAAAAGACTCATTACTGAATCACCATGAGGAGACATTCCTTCAATAGCTAAGGCCTCTAAACCTGCAAAATCTAGAGTTCAGATAAACGAACCAAAGCCTTTCTAGTAAGTCATTAGGCATGGCAATGGGAAGTACACTCACACTGTTTCCCTGCCCTGACGATTTGGAGTTTTGGAATCTTTAAAATACATAGAAGTATTATAAGAACGTTTTCATTTTAATTGCAGGTGTGCAATAGAGAGATGCTTAACACTCAGACTGCCCATAGCAGCTGACTATGATTCGCCCTGTGCTCTAGTAGGGACACAATTTTGTCTGCTGCAGATAGTTTCTGGCAGTGTGTGATGTTTGGAATTCTGGGTATATAAATGCTAGGGCTCTGAGAGGCTGGAGGTTGTTGGTTGCCGGCTGTTGCTGGCTGTTGTTGGTCATAGTATGCTAAATAGTCATGTATGAAAAGAAATAACAACAACAAGAAATTAGATATTCATGTGGCAAAGTTCAAACTCACACCAAGGAACTTGATGCCTTAATCAGCATGAAGTGGTTGTAACTAAGGGTAACATCACGCCCTGTTCAACCAGACTTTATTCAGGTATCTCCTTTCTTATCCATTGTAGCCTTTCTTTCTCTCTTACCTAGTGTTAGGGGTTGAAAAGGTGAAAGAAATGGGGTGGGAAGGGGTGAAAGAAAGTACAACCCACTAGGCAGCAAAAGAGAGCTGCACTACCATCCACTCTAAGCTCATGTACTCTGACTATCTTTATGGCACAACACAAGATTGATTCCTAGAAGTGCTCCCAGTCATCAGCACATCTCACTTTGGGTAAAGCAGATGGTCTTTGGAGCAAAGGACATCACTGAGTGATCTCTGGATCCTATGAGTAGAAAAAAGTTCCCTGTTTTGGTTTTCACTGAAGCTCAGTGTCTCAGCCTGAGTTAACATCCTACATAAAAGATTTGTCCATCTTACATTCTGTTGCTCATGAAATCATAGATGGTACAGAGGATGTTTTCAGATAAGTTGTTTTGTTTTTTTCCAGATAGCAAATCATTAACCCATCCAAAATAATAAGAATCCATAGAAAACTATTTTGGAATTTTCAAACTTAAAACTTCCCTTCAGTTTTGATAAAGGAGGTGCATTTGAATGAAGGAATTCTGTGAATATCAACTCAGACATAAAACAATGTTAGCTACAAAAACTGGACACTGCATATGACTTTATATAACCGAAGCTACAGTGTATTGAAGCTACACCTTAAAAGCCAGACACTAAGGAAGAAAGTCTGAACATGTGAAACAAATAATTTTCTAATTCTCCAAATTCTTGTTTAACACAAAGCTTACCTGCAAATGTTCCCAGTCATTCAGATCTTGGAAATTTATGAGCTATGCTTAATGAAACTAGGGGAAAAAACAGTTCACTAAAGTCCAAATGGAGAAATGAAGAGTAAAATAACTACATGAAGCATTGACTATGTTTATTTTTAGCAGAAATAATGATGGTGAATTAGAGATAATAATTATAGAAAACAAAGTATTATAGGCTCTGTGAATGTAGAATTAATATGGCTAACATATCCAGGATGAAACGGGAAAAAGATATTTGACTATTTACTTATTGTTCTTTTCATCTTTATTAATTGCAGAACGTTAACATGCCCAAATAAAGTCTAAAATGGTCATTGAATGTACTCTTAATACTGTAAATATAGGTTCATGTATACTTAACAAATAAAGTAATTAATGTAGCATAAGAAAGATAGGGAGGAAAGAGAGAAGTGATTTACTTTTATAAGAACTTATATCTGAGATCCAGTAGATGCTTCCAGAAGAAATGGGAGATGGTATACCTCATAGGGTTGCCTTCTGAAATTTATCCAGAGTGTGAATGTTACCTTTTCACACACACACACACACACACACACACACACACACACACACACACACAATTTGTATTTTATGCTGAATTAAATTTATGTGCAGGTATGTGTGCTTATTTGTATATGTTCATGTGTATGTATGTGTATCAATACCATTCTGTTGTTTAGCAAAATACCTGATATAAACCTCAAAACAGGAAAGGTTTATTTTGGCTCACAATTTGAAAGATTCGGTCTATGGTCAGTTTATGTTGCTTTTGTGTGTGAAACAAGACAGTATCTCATGGCAGGGTTGCATGATGGAGGAAGCTTTTCATGAGAATGAGGAAGGTGCCTGGGTCCTAGTGTTGTTTTCAATGGTCCAACTTCCTCCAACCAGACACCTCTTAAGTCACCCCACCAACGGTCCCAGTGCCTCGCAGCAAAACCTTCAGCACATCGGCCTTTGAGGAACATTTTATATTTAGCATCTAAAATCAATATATAAATATGAAATTTAAATATAATAATAATATAAATTGAACTAAATGAAGATAATAGTTTCTTATCTTCAATGCTATTTTATGTTTAGATTCTGTAAAATGGAAAGTTCTGTGCTTTCCAACAGAACTTTTGGGAACCTCTCTTGTCACTGTATGTGTTGTACTTTGTATACCCCCAAAAAAGTAAGTATATGCGTATGTGTGTGTGTGGTGTGTGTGTGTGTATGTATAGAAACCTAGATATACTCCCCAATTTCTACTTCTTGTCTCCTCTTTCTACCTCGTGAGAATGTCTTCATGAGATTCTGTATAAGCTAAGTGCCCTTAGTTAAGATTACTTCCTCCCGTATGCTTTGCTTAATGCATAGAATATGAATTTTGTTGCTTCCTTTAATTCTTTACTTAATAATAAAATATGACATTGTAGGGATTTCCTTTTAAGTCTTTTTTTTCTGTGCTTAATTGTATGTTAGATGATATAGACAAGCTTTTATGTAGTCTTTTATTTCTAGTATTCATCAGTTCACTCAAGAAATAATATGTATTACACATCATTTTTACACTGAGAAAATTCTGATTGTATAAATATGTATAGTTAATTTCAAAGTCACAAAGACCTTTGCCATATTTGTAAGCTCTACATGATGCATACTGTGTTGTGTGGAGTTTGATCTCATAAGTATTATTACAATGAAGAAACAACTTGATGCTCTGTCTTAATAAAAAAATGATCATTTTAATGATATAACCTATTGTATGGAAATAAGGGCTCCATTTGTTGATAAAACCACCTCCTTTCCAACAGTTATATCTTTTTGCTAATGATTGGGATTAGTTTCTTAGTTTCTCTTCATGACCAAGACATTTCTAGAATTGTAAGTCTCTTTCTTGACAAGACTTTTCTTTGAATCTACTTGAGTTCACCACCACCCCTGTTACATTACAATTATATTAATCTAATTACTTTAAAATCTCAAATGGCTTACCAGCTCATTTGTCCTGAGGATCAGGTAATATTTCTTCCAAAAAAATAGTTTTTTTTTTTTTTAAGAGATGAAAGGTCAAAATTACCCTCTAGTTATCCCTGTTTTTTTTTTCCTTTTGTTTCCAACCAGATTAGAATTGCTTGAAATGTGTCAGCTGTTTGCTTAAACTAGATCATGTCCCAATAGCACTCACCATTAACCCATTCCATACTTATCTGACAGCACCATTTACTTCCCAGGCTGCAAGTGTTTTCCTCCCTTCTGTTTGCTTCCTTAGGGCAGGTTTTCACACTGTGTTCTCATTGTACCCTCTCTTTACATTTTCTTTCAGTGAATTTTTCTAGGCCTGAGGACAGAGGAACAGCCTTTCATAAAGTCATGTTAGATGTTTCTGAAGAGTATTACCTTTTGTGAACCAAGTTAAAGAGGGTGCCTCTGAAACTCAAAAGTTATCCAGTAGCTTCTAACCTTTATAAAGTCAAATACACAAAATTTTTATTGTGATTTATGGATGAACCACAGAGATGCTGTGCATCACAGTTTCTGAGTAGCCAATGCTAGTCAATGTAGCCTTCCTTGTGACTGTGTTTTCTCATTTCTGTGCATGGCAAGAAATGAGTCTGCATGGCTCAGTAGCTGCAGCCTCATTGCTGCTAATACTTCAAGGTGTTAAATAGTGTGTGCTATAAAACCTTAACTGGCTTATAGAAGATAAGTTAAAGTTTCCACCTTGTTTCCTACATCTGTATTGATTATATGTCTTGAATACAAAAACAAAACCAATTTCTTTTTACATTTTATTTATCTTTTTATTTGTGTGTTTATGTGTGCTTGTGAAAGAGAGAGAGAGAGAGTGCGCACTGGGTGTTGGCACCCTCCTTCTACCATGTGAGTCCTGAGTAATCAGATTCAAGGCATCAGGCCTGGCAGTAAGTTTTTCAATCAGCTACCCCATGGGCCCAAAAGAGTGAATTTCCAAATACATTTGAGGGTTGACCTCTGTTTTTTTCTTTCTCTATTCTTTTTAAAATAAAAAGGAAATGGTTGGAAAGAACATACATAGTCTTTAATATCTGTCTTATCATCAAGAAAAAAGGACTTCAAGAAAAAAAAAGACTTTTCTTTGTCAACCTATAGTATTTATGTCAGTTGTATATTGAAGCTTTTATTATGAACCATATTTCCATATCCAAGTATCAACCTGCAGGTATATTCTTGGATTTCATTCACTAAGTATACAGCAATCCTGTAAACAACCTACAGGAAAAATGATCATTATTTCAAGGGATTCCAAAGGGATTAAAGTACAAGATAAGCTAAATTCCAATGCAAGAGACTTAAAATTCAAGAACCCTATTGATCTAGTACACAATCTAGTCTTATTTGCAAAGTTAATTGAAAGATAAGGCACAAAACACAAGAGAATTTAAGATGAAGATGGACGTGTTCAAAGAAAACAAACTTACATACAAAATTGCTTTTATAAAAAGAACTCTAAAAAATCTAGCAAACTAAACATACTTAAAGACTTCATGGGTCTCTGATGACAAATAGTACTCTCAAAGTGAGGACAAATAAGGGAGGAATGTGTTCACATTAACTAAGTATCATTGTCTTTTCCCCTCACCTCCTGCCCATGAAAAACTAATAATGAAAAGAAAGTATTTAGCAGGAGAGTTTTGATTTATTTTAATTAAACAAAAAACCCCAGGTATCTGCAGTGATCACACAATTGAGAAGGGAGTTAAGTCCCATCTCTGATGACATCTTACCACCATCTCTTTGAAAAAATGTGAATCCAGTACATAGAATGCTTTTGGTTAGCTTGCCTGAGCTACATCCCAGAGACTCAGGAAAAAGATATCCAACAAGGCATTTGGGTTGTGAACATCTGCCAGGTTATTCGGCCAAGATTTGGCAAAGTTTTAAGTTAAATTTACCTGAGGCTAGAGGAGCAAGAAAAAGTGCAAAATTAACAAAAATAGTCAACCTTTCCTGTAAAAAGATGAGGAAATTCTCTCCCTCCCCCTCTCTCCTTCCATTCCTCCCTTCTTCCCTTCTTCCAACTCTCTCTTCTCCCTCACCCTGCCTACCCTTCCCAGCTCTCCCTCTCCCAAATCTCTTGGTTTAATTTTAATGGAGTTCCTCTTTGACAAGAATATCCCTTTAACAAAACAAGAGCAAATAGCACACAAGGAAATCCCAGACACACAGATTCATTTATTGCAAAGGCCTTTGCTTTCAAATCTGATTTAGTTTAGAAGGTAATTTTTTTTTTTTTTTTTTTTTTTTTTTTTTGTGAAACCCAGTTAATGCTAACCTTAACTCAGTACTATTTTGAGCTGAAGATAAGATAGGAGATATGAACTCAGGAGAACTCTTTTCTATGAATCCAATAAGCTGAGTGAAAGCCCTTGAATGAGCATATCCCCTTTAAGATCAATGGCTCTGGTAAGGCTAATTACCCCAATCCTCTCACTCTAAATTTAAAAAGACCCTGCTAACTGGAAGGACCACATGATTAACTGGCTGAGAAGATTAACCATGATAAGAGTGGCTGGGTGCTTGCTTTCCCCTTCAGCTACCCATTTGTCACTTGTAAAATAGACTGTATGTGTCTATGAGCTGTATCTTAAAGGGCTGGGAGACTTTCATGGAGATTGATGGTGGTGTGAGGGTGGGAAAGATATTTTAGGAATTAATGAGCTTGTGCTTTCTTGGAAAATGTGGAATGTCAGTGGGGCCCTAGGGAGTCATGGTCAGTCTAGATGACATTGCTCCATTTCTTTATGATTCTTTAGATCATAACCTAGATATTCGACTGACTATGGAATCACCTTTATCTTCTGGGCATCTTTATACATCTAAGATTAACAGATATTTATGAAAATGAAATGTATAGCAATTGAAAATATTATATTACCATTTCTGTGTAGACTGCTTACTATATGTTTGAATCAATTACTGACTGTTAATCTTGCCTTGGTGCATGCATTTGTGCTTGTACTCTTAAAAAGAATGATTCATCTTCATGCCCTGTCTTTCTACTAGGGGTGGACTCTACAAGTTCCCCCTCCTCACTGTTGGGCATTTCATCTAAGGTCCTTCCCTTTGAGTCTCTCACCTCCCATGTCTCTGGTACTTTCTAGAGGGTTCCCCCACCTCCCATGCCAATACCTGGACTTTGAGTATTTCCATTCATTCGGATGGCCCTTCAGGCTTTTCTCCTCTTCCCCCATACCAATACCTGGTCATGTTCCTCTTTTCCCTTCCTCTTCTCAATTCTCACCTAGGTTCCTCCCTTCCTCTGCCTCTGATTATTTTCTTCTCCCTCCAAAGTGGGATTGAAGCATCCTCACTTGGGTCCTTCTACTTGTTAACCTTCTTGAGTCCTGTGATTTTTATCCTAGGTATTCTGTAATTTTTTGGCTAGTATCCCCTTATTAGTGAGTACATGCTTATCCTTTTGATATCTTACTTACCTCACTCAGAATGATATTTTCTAGTTCCATCCATTTGCCTATAAAACTTATGATGTCCTCTTTCTTAATAGCTGAGTAGTATGCCATTGTGTAAATGAACCACATTTTCTGTATCCATTCTTGTGTTGTGGTACATCTGGGTTGTTTGTAGCTTCTGGCTATCACAGATAAGACTTATAGGAACATAGTGAAGCATGTATCCCTGTGGTATGGTGGGGCATCTTTTGTGTATATGCCCAAAAGTGGTATAGCTGGGTCTTCAGGTAGATTTATTTCCACTTTTCTGAGGAAATTCTAGGGGTTGCCATTCCACAATCAAAAACTCTGACCCAGAATTGTTCCTGTCTAAGAGAACTACAAGGACAAAAGTGGAGAAAAGACTGAGGGAAAAGCAGTGCAGTGACCAGCCCAACCTGGGTTCCATCAGGCCTGATGCTAATACCAATGCTATGGTGTACTTACAGACAGGAGCCTAGCATGACTGACCTCCAAGAGGCTGGACAAGAAACTGGCTGAGATAGACTCAGATACTTACACCAACCAAAGGATTGAAGTTGGGGACCACTGTGGTTGAATTAGGGAAAGGCTGGAAGAAGCTGAGGAGGAGGGTGACCCTATAGAAAGACCACCAGTCTCAACTAACCTGGACTCCTGAGATCTCTCAGACACTAACCCACCAACCAAGCAGCATACAGGAGCTCGTCAGAGGCCCCCAACACTTATACATCAGAGGACTGCCTGGTCTGGCCTCAGTGGGAAAAGATGCTCCTAACCCTTGAGAGACTTGAGGCCCCATGGAATGGAAAGGCCTGGAAGGGGCTGGGAGGACATTCTCTTGGAGATGGAGAAGAAGAATGGAATGAGAGAGGGCAGACTTGGAGGGGAGCAGTGACTGGACTGTAAAAAGATAAAAGTAATAATGATAAAATGCATATTCATAAACCTTAAAAATAAAAAAAATGATTCATCAAAGCATAATTCTTAGTCACTTTGCTTTCTTCTTATATTCCTTTTTTTAAAAAAAGATTTATTTATTTATTTATTTTATGGCTATGAGTACACTGTAGCTGTACAGATGGTTGTGAGCCTTCATGTAGTTGTTGGGAATTGAATTTTAGGACCTCTGATCACTCCGGTCAACCCCACTCGCTCTGGTTGGCCCCACTTGCTCCTTGCTCTGGTCAACTCCGCTCACTCAGCCCCTGCTCGCTCCAGCCCAATGATTTATTTATTATTATTATATAAGTACACTGTATCTATCTTCAGACACACCAGAAAGGGTGTCAGATCTCGTTATGGATGGTTGTGAGCCACCATGTGGGATTTGAACTCAGGACCTTTGGACCTTGGGAAGAGCAGTCAGTGCTTTTACCTGCTGAGTGATCTTGCCAGCCCCTTCTTGTATTCCTTTAAGCAATTGTTTTCTATCTCACAATATTAATTTTCTAATCACTTGTGCTGGAAACATAAACATGTCACATAAGGCTAAACTTGATTAGCATGTTTTCTATGTTTAATGAAAAATCTGTGAGCATACATATAAACTGGCACCCCAACTGGACCTCTGATGTTTATATATCCTTTGGATCAAGAAGAGCATTCCTCAGATTTCATTCTAAAGAACTTCAATCGCAGATGTGAAAACAAACACATACACTGCTTATAATGAAATAGTCGCTAATTATTGAAAATTATAAAGCTCTTTAGATGTCCATCTACAGGGTACCTAAAAATAGATCATACCACTAAATAGCATATGCTTATATGTTTTAAAACACAAGGATTTACTTTATATATTGTAGTACATGCCTCTAATCACAACCATTAAGAGACTGAGGTAGAAGGATGGAGGTTTCAATTCTAACCAGGAACTACTTCAAACTAATAAGACCTTGTTTGAAAATAAAAGATGGTGTAAAAAATAAAAATTTACCATAGTTTCCATTAGAAAGAATTATGTGAAAAACCATAATTTTATAATAACTATATAAAATGGAATCATGCAGATTATGAATGTCATAATTAACATTGTTTATCAACTTGATAGAGTCTAGACTCCCCTACAACACATGCCTCTAGGTATGTGTATAAGAGATCATATAGTTAGGTTAATTGGGGAGAAAATTTTCCCTGAGTATGGGACATACATGAGAAAGTTTGCTGAGCACCAGTATTTTACCTCCAGCACTTAGAAACAACCCTCTCCTACCACGATGTATTATATATTCAAACTATGAGCCCAAATAACTCCTCCCTTCCTTAAATTGCCTCTGTTAAGCAGTTTGTAACAGCTAAAAGATAGGTAACTATGACAAATAGTAATGCGCAAATATAGTAATAAATACTTGCTTGCTAAGGACTGTTAATATTTTTCTTCTGTAAATCTTTTCTATTATCCTACATTTTGTTTAACTTTTAATTTTAGTGACTTTTTAAAAGAATGATGATTTTCAGATATCAAATCTACTTATATACCATTAATTAAATATGGTAAAAGGGGAGTGATATGAAGTGACATTTAAACTTGATGGTTAGATATTTACAAAACAATTGAGGGAGAACAACCTCAACTTCCCTTCAGTTTAAGCTGATACTTCATCAGGATCCTGATTCTACATGATGTGGTTTATTTGATTTCTCCATTTTATTCCAATGAGAATATCTACAAGTTATGCTTGAAAAAGTATAGATTGGATGAATTTTTGGAAGTATTAAATCTTGAAGTACTATTGCTATTTTTTCATGTATCTTTTTATTTATTTATTTATTTATTTATTTATTTATTTAAAATTTTAGAATTATTTATTTCTTTTATGTATATGAGTACACTCTAAGTGTTATCAGACACAAGAGAAGAGGTCATTGGATCCCATTACAGACAGCTATGAGCCACCATGTAGTTGCTGGGAGTTGAATTCAGGACAGTTCAGGACAGTACTCTTAACTGCTGAGCCATCTCTTCTGTCCCCCATTTATTTTATTTATAATGCATATTTGTTCAAGAAAGGAAGCACACACTCTTCCTTATTCACCCACAAATTGGACACATCATCTTACAGTCTCCAACCTTTGGAGCTATAGTTTTTATCAAGTCTCATGAGAGTGAATACCCCATGCTAACTGTACTACCACACTAACTGTAATGTCTGTGGAGCTTTTGTTCATTTCCAGGTGCATATCACTGCACAGCATCAGGAAGAGAAGCATTACTGAATGACAGTTCTCAGCACCTGAAACACAAGAGAAGGAAAGTTGTGAAGAAATCATGGGAAGGGGAGATCTAAAGTAAAGCAAAGCAATTTGTTCAAGCTGAAGGAGAAATACAGTTCCCAGAGCAAAGACAGACAGCAAGACCGCCCTGCCCTCCTTTCAAAGCTATACAGCTTGATATGTATACACATCTGTTACCCTCCTGGTTTGAGGCTTTCCTCTCATAGCCACACCTCTCTGCCCATCTCCTACTATTTGCCATGCCTCCAACCTGGTTCCAGTTACATTCGGAAGCTCCACCTCCACAGAGAAAAAAGGAAGTTGTTGATTAGACTGACGTGCTGACATACTTGGGGGTGTGGTTTTGCCTGACTTATTATACTTGTTGGGGGAAAAAAGCTGGGGCATTAAAATGGAAGATGGCTGAGCTTTCACGACTCCTATCTAATTTTGTAAACCAACCATGTGGACAGGTATATCTGTGGCCACTCTGTCTTTTCTCTAACTCTCTCTTGCTGCTGCTCTCCTTTCTAACTCCATTTTCCAGGTACCTTACCTCTTTTAACGTTGCTGCACAACAACACACATCAAATACTTAAGAGCTGAGTAGGGGAACAACCTACGCTTTAACATAGGAGAAAGTTAGACTAAGAAAAGTCGAAAACAGAGAAAAATAGAAATAACAGAAATAAAGAAAGCTAAAAGTTAAATGTTTCAATTTAACAAAAACATTGTGGCTTGGAAATCCTTTATTACACAAACATGTCTAATAATATACAAGTAGGTCAAGTGGTTCTGCTCATGAAAGATTGGGAACAAGTCCACATATGGGTGTGTGTGTGTGTGTGTGTGTGTGTGTGTGTGTGTGTGTATGCATGTATGTATATTTATGTATATGTATATATGTATATATGGCCTCTTGTAGGATGCAGGCAAAAGATATGGGCTGATTGGATTCTAGGACATTGGTCTCACCTGCAACACATCAATCTAGATGAAGATTCATAATGGAGTCATGGGAGTCATAAAAAAGCAGAAGGTCCTAGAAGTCTGGCTTTGAATGTTCACCCTCTCATTTCCATTATAGTTTCCTAACTGGAGCAAGTAAAAAAAAAAACTCAAGTTTAAGGGAACAACTTTAAAGTCATACTGCAAAGGCCATAGAGATGGAGTTGTAGCCATTTTAGCAATTACTCTACCACAGGATTATTCAGGAAATATTGGTGAATGTTATATTTAGATATTATCTAAATACATATTAGAATAAACAGTAACCATCATATTTAGATAAACATAATACCTACTGATGAAGTGCAGTTAGTAAAGCTGGGATGAAATCAAAGTCTTTATTACGTTATGTATTTTCTACAGGTTACCAGTCGGACAAGTGAGCATAGAAGTGTAATATTGAGAACTTTAACCTGGGAACATTGTGTACAATTAATTGGAGTAGAAGGAAAATATAGCTCCAGTGATGAGGTTATCAAAAGGCAAGGTGGGGATTAGTGTGGTATTTCATCCCAGAGGTGAGTGGTGGGGCTGAATAGAAGCAGGTAGACTTGTGTAATCTGGCAGAAATACAATCAAAAGACTATCTAAAATGAACAGAGATTAAGACATTCAGTATTCCCTAGGTGTCTATGTTTATGGTGAAAACATATTTATGCTGGCAATGTATATAGTGAATTTCCTCAGAAAATGACCATTGTAATGATCATTCATAGCAGACACATAGCTGCATATTCATCATAAATAACATATAACATGTTAGGTAGCACAAAATCACAATCTTACTGGCTCATCACAGCAAACAGTAACTTCTACCTTGTATGCCATAATCTATGTAGATGGGCCTGAGGAGATATTTTCCACAAAACACCTTGAAATGATGTTATGTTTAGGGTGACCAATCCGTCCCAATTTTGATACTGAATGCTTCATAGCCCGAGCAAACCCTCAGCTGGAGACAAACTAGGATAACTGGTCGTCCCACAGCAGGTACAAATAGCACTCAATTCATTTGTCAAGAGAGAAGACCACTAACATCTATTGATTGTTTAATTTCTTTCCTCTAGGTATGGTTCTTCTTGTTTGTCATTGGGCAGAATTTGTTACATGATCCTACCTAACTGAAAGGCAACTGGGAAACAAGGAAAGGGTTCACGCAATATTTACTGGACACCAGTGCCTCTTTGAGAGCTTTTAGAGACATATCCAACTAAACCTTAGCATTTCTCAAACCTTTATATGAAATTAGAACCTGCATACAAACACACCATGCAGCCACAGGTTCACAGCCACAAGGCAGACTATGAAACCTTTAAGATCTTTTACAAAATTACTCAGATTACAATTTTTCTTTCTCATATATACAACTGCATTGGTGTCATTTTTCAGTATTTGCAAATCACATTTTCAGCCCAAATGCCACTTTTCCAGTACCTTCTCTGGAGAAGACACAAACCTTGTCCAAGATGTATGAATACAGTGAAGGATGACTTGATTCATCCACTTTCTTGTGAGTTCTTATGTGAAGGAGAACATTCACCATCGTACCCAGACCCACTGCTTCTTGCACATAATAACTACAGTGTATCTACACAAAAGAAGGAGGATCCAGTAGAATATATTTTTACTTTTCTGGGCAATGGACCCTTCTCAGAGAAAAGAACTGGGGAGGAACTTTCTAAGACATTGTTCTTTTAAATACCCAAAATGTCAAAATTGCTGAAGGATTTGCATTTGTAACCAAACTTCCCTTGAAGTTTCTGAATCTAAGATAATATTGAATACCCAGAGGGTCCAACATTTTATTTGGGTACAAGCTCCAAGAAGAAAAACAAACAAACCAAAAGCAAACTTGCCTTCCTCTTTCAAAAAAAATAAATTTCAAATTGAATAAGCAAAATTATGACAAATTAATACAATTACATCACTGCATATCCACAATATCTTCCTTGTATATCCATTTACAAATAATATTAGCATGGTTGGACTGTCAGAACCCTGACTCCTCCCTGCCATCTCTCAGAGTTTGAGCAAGGCATCATGTATGAAGAGCACAACTATGAGAGAGGAAGGACTCAGAGGGTCAAGCTGTCTTTTGTAAATGACAGAAAGATCAGGAGGAGGGATGTATAGGTTTAGAGCGACCAAAAACATTCAGCAGTTGTCAAGAACTAAAGCACCCCAGACAGAACACTTTGATAGCTTACCTGGGTTGAAGAATTTCAGTTCCAGTGAATTACAGAAAGAGAGAAAACTCTTGTTCTTTCTTGCCCAGGCTGTGCTTCAGAACTCAAGAACATTTTCTTTTCAGTGACAAAATCTCAAAGAACAGTGCCTAGTTGACACTTCAGGCCACTGTGAACTTTATGGTTCCTTAAGAGGGAAAATCAGACTGGCACAATTTTCTTTCCCTGCCCTCCACACATTCATTTTGAGCCCCTCTTCTAACGTTACACCCTCTATGTCTCAATTCCTTCTCAACTCTGACAAAGAGGATAAAATCACTTCTCCTATGCAGAGAATTTCTATGTAAGTAAAATCACAATTTTGCTATTTAAAACAAATTACCACAAACAGTCATTTGTTTATTTAATTATCTTCATTAGCTACAGCTAAGCTTATTAGTCTTCTTTATATGTTCTGTTTTTTTATATCACTACAGAAAAGCCAAAAAGAAAAGCCAAAAATTATTAGTCATAAACGGGTAAGAAAGACCCCAGACCATGATGGCCTGAAGATGCTTCAGACTCAGTTCTCATCCAAATGTAATGTCCTTCAGTTCCCCAAGTCATCCATATGTACAACCACTCTGAATAACAACCTAGTGCTTAGCATGTAAACAAGACTTTGAGGACAGCCCGTGTTCCTCATCCCAGCCAGATTGTTGTCCTTAAGCTTTTTTTTCTAGAGACTCTCAAACTGCCATCCAGCTGAGACCTTAATTTTTGAATTAGATCTTTGTTAATATGTGTGTGTATATGGACAGATGGATGGGCAGGGGTTTCATAAGTGATTAGAGAAATTTGCCAGAATGCCTGGTGAAGAGGAATTTGCTGCCAACTCCTTGGACCTCACACGTCACTACCTCATATCAGCCAGAACACTAGAGCCCTTGTCATGATCTGTCCCTACTGTTTGATTCCAGTGGACTGTCCTTCTGCCTATATTACAAGATCTTGTTCCATTAGGATTTTTTATCACTCTCTCATGATGGCCCTACCAGCCTTTCAGGGAATTTTCACTATAGTGTTTAGACATGATCTTGCCTCCCATCTCAAAGGAACACAAAGTCTAAGACCATGTAAAGAAGTTCTGCTGACTAAATGAACTCAGGAATTTGACTCTAAAAACCTCCCATATTTCCTGATGGGAGATTATTTGGCAGAGAAGAATAGCAATGTCTAGTGCTGCCTCTTATTAGTCATATGTCTTCAGGGAAGTCACTTAATCCTAGCAAGCCCCTTTTTCTTTATTTGAAAATTGACAGATAAGGAACAACTACATCATAAGGCTACTCAGGAAATTAAATAAGAACTGCAAATCGTGTTAAAGAAAATATTATATTCCTGTTACATAGCAAACAAACACAATTCATCTTAACTACATTATGTATCCCTCCATTGATTGTAAAATATAAAAAAGAAGTGAAAGCAATGTTACTATGGAAATCTTAGTGAGACACTCTCTCACTTATCCTATGTTGACTTCATACTCACTATGTAGCTGAGGATAAAGTTTCATGCATAATATTGTCACTTCCACTTTCTAAAGTGCTAGAATTTCAGGCTCTTAAATTGAATCTTATCTTTGAAAATGCTAATCAAAATAGTCTGTTCACTGAATACATCCTCAGCCCCAAATGAAGGAGAATTTTTAATGTTATATGTTTTTAAACTATTTTCTGAGAGCTTGTAACTTCTTGTTTTCAGACAAAGAATAGATATTAGGAAAGGGAAGTAGAGAAAGCTTGGTATAATTTTGCTCTGATCCATATTCCAACTCTGAACTTAACAAGTCAGTTATGATCAGTTATCATACTAATCAGCCTGTAGATCATAGGTGCAAACTTCAACATATCCCCTCCCATAATATAACATGTTATTCTTACTAAAATGTATAAAATGTCAGGCACAATAGAAATACCAAATATACACCAATAAGGGACACTTTCATGGTGACCCCTTAATGTCACATATATATATAGCATGACATTATTTAGCTAACAGTTGGGTTTTTGAGACTTGACTAATGCATTTTCTTGAATGTGGCCCTGACCTTCCACCTGTATATGTCAGGTTTTCTCTGCCCTTCATATCTCTCCTCTTCCTCCCCAAATCCTCAACCCTCAACAGCAGAGCTTCCAGAAACCTCCACCCTCCCTCTGTCTTTTCTTGCTTGTACACTAACCCTGGGAGAGCTCATCCATTCCCATAACTTCAAACATCACTTTATGTTAATTACTCCTAAATTTACATTTCCAGCCCCATCTTCAATCAAGTCAAACCTTCATCAATCATAGAACTCCTGTTTGCTGTCTCCAACTGCCTATTGTTCATGTTTAGCAGGGATATCATACTCCACTCTGCTGCATCCTTAAACCAAATGTATCATCTACTCACAAAATTAATCTTCCGGAAGTTTCTTGTGGCCAATCGCCACAATCTTTCTCTACCTTTGGGTGACTCCTAGCTCTATATACCTCATTTCCAGAAATAAAATACAGATAGGTTTCTTCTTTCATTAGTTTACCTTGAACTCTTAAGCATAGCTAAAGGAGAAATGAAAGAACTGTTTAATGCATGCTCAGAAGTATTTCTTTGATCGTTGCTGAATTCAGCGTAGATAGTTCAGTTTTCCTCTCTGAAAAGGAAGGAAATAGAAGTTAATATATTTTGGCTCTTCTCTATTAATGAGGTACTGTACTCAGCACCCTGTACATAACATTTAATCCTCACAGCTTTGTTGGAGCTAGATACTGTTCCATTTGCAAATTGAATATCTAGTAGAATCCCACAGTACTCCACAGTAGGGAGCTGAATGTAGTCCCCTGTGCTCTGTTCATGAAGTGTATTAATCATTTTGTTCATTGCTGAGACAGAATGCCTGATAAAAGCAATTCAAGGGAGGAAGGGCTGATTTTGCCTCATGGATTGTGAGGCATGGTGGTGGGATCATGAGGCAGATGGTCATGTTTTCTCACAGGCAGAGGACTCAGAAAAGTGGATGCCTGCACTCCACTGGGTCTACACTTTCTCTTATTTAGTATGGTATACCAGCCCAGGCAATGGTGTTGCCAACCCTAGGGATTAGCTTTCCTATGTCCAAGAATCCTCCTTGAAAATGTCATCACAGGTACATCCAGAGATCTGTCACTTAGTTTTTTTCTTAATTTCATCCAACTGGAGGTCAGGATTAGCCATCACATGTAGCCATTGGTCATTCATTTCTTCTCTCCACTTCTCAGGACTGGAGCACACACCATCATTCTTTATCTGTCCTCTACTTCTCCTTCCCTTTTGCTTTCAGATCTTCAGTTCCAATTCATTCCTAACATGATGACCCAGTGTGACTTTTTTTTTTTTTTAAGCAATCATTAAGTCTGATGTATTCTGTTTCCTTGTCAACTGTTATAGTCCTAAACCTGGCCTTTTTCTCTTCACATTGTCTTTTTGGTAGAGTGTCTTGATTCCATTTCCCTTTGATGTAATTCACCACATCTTTGTCAGATGCATCCCATTCTCCTTACAATCTACTTCTACTGGAACAAAATAATAACTGATGTTGTACTTAGAAATATATACCTCAACACACCATAATCTTGATTATGTAAGTTTTTTTCCCAGTTTACTTTTATATGTTTTGTAGTCTAAGTATTTAAAACCTACATGTAAGATAAAATTTCATAGTATAGCTTGTATCTGACTTAGAAAAGTTTGACCTATGGTTATTGATTTTTCAATGACATAAAAAGGAGACAAATCAATTGAGATTGAATTAGTGATTTTGAATTTTGTTTAATTCTTGGACATGTTCCTTTGTAATTGAAGGGATATCTTCACTAAGAACTCATCATAAAATGATGACTTTATGCCTTGTAAATGCTGGGAGAAGAATAAATTTTACAGTTCAACTACTAGGTGCCTATACTGATGTCTATCTAGTTCCTATTTTTGATCATATCTGGTAATTCATCACTCGGGGAAGTGAGGTGAATAGAACAGCCACACATTGCCCTGTTCAAAAAAATATATCAGGGGTTTTATTGATTTCAAAAATAAACGTTAAAATACTCAAAAACATTTTTACATATGCACAGTTCATGCTGTTAACACTGAGTAGTACTACAAAGTAGTGAAGAGAAAGTGTTTTTTTTTAATTTACATATTTCTCTAATGTTTGAGCTTTTTCCTAGATGAATATGTCTCTGAGTGTGTGTAATGTAAGAATACATACACTCCTCTCTCTCTTACTCTTGCCTCTCTTTCCTCTTGTTCTCTTGCTTCCCCTCTCTCCTCATTCTTTTTCCCCCTCTCTCCACATGGTCAAGGCTGGCCTCTACTCCTCTGCTTTCTCCTTCTCTCTGCCTTTCTCTGCCTCTTAACTCCCCTCCCCATGCCCTAAATAAACTCTATTCTATCCTTAAAAAAAAAAAAAAAGAATACATACAAGCTAAGGCATCTTATGTAAAAGCACACATCTGACCCTTGCTGCATTTTATCATCGTTTTTTTCCTCACTAGTAGAGTCCACTCATTCAGCGAGGAAGAAAACTTTAAAGCCCCACTGCAATTCAGCTCACTCTTACCTTTTGGACACCTGTCAATGTATTCTACTCTCGGCCGGTCACATCCACATCCATGTCTTTTGTCTTCCTGAGCATAGTGTTTACATCCAGATGATTTTGTTCATATCTTAAACTTCTCTGCCAAGACTACTGCTTCCTACTGCTGTGCCTGCTAATCATAGCATCCTCAGAATCATTCTATCATGGGCATCAACTCTTTTATCTTTCTCTCTTATTCCTTCTTTTTTGTCATTACTTCCTTCCCTTTTCTGCAGACTTGGGTGGCCCCCTTATAGAAGCTAAAAGCCCATGAATCTGATTTTTCTTTTTTTTTAAGTGATCACTTTTTTGTTTTGTTTTTTATTAGATTATTTCTTTATTTACATTGAAAATTTTATCCCCTCCAAAGGCCCCGAATCTACTTTCCCCTTTCCCTGCTGACTAACCTACCTGATCCTTCTTCCCTGTCCTGGCATTCCTCTACACTGTCTTCAGGAAACATAAGGCCTCTCCTATCATTGATGTTCCACAAGGCTATTTTCTGCTACATATGTGGCTGGAGCCATGGGTCCCTCTATGCATATTATTTGGTTGGTGGTTTAGGCTCTAGGAGATATGGGGGTACTAGTTGGTTCATATTGTTCATCCTATGAGCTGCAAACCCCTTCTGCTCCTTGAGTTCTTTCTCTGGCTTCTCCATAGGGGATTTTGTACTCAGTCTAATGTATGGCTGGGAGCATCTACTTTTATATTAGTCAGGCACTGGCAGAGCCTCTCAGGAGACAACTATATCAGGCTCCTTTCAGCAAGTACAATAGGGTCTGGGTTTGGTAACTGTACATGGGATGAATCCCCAGGTGGGACAGTCACTGGATGGACTTTCCTTCAGTTTCTGCCCCAAACTTAGTCTTTCTATTTCTTACCATGAGTATTTAGATCTCCCTTCTAACAAGGATTGTAGTATTCACACTGAGGTCTTCCTTTGTCTTGAGCTTCATGTGGTCTGTGAATTGTATCTGGGGTATTCAGAAGTTCTGAGATAATATCCACTCATCAGTGAGTGCATACCATGTGTGTTCCTTTGTAATTGGGTTACTTCACTCAGGATGATATTTTCTAGCTCCATCCATTTGCCTAAGAACTTCATGAATTCATCATTTTTAATAGCTGAGTAGTACTCCACTGTGTAAATATACCACATTTTCTGTATCCATTCCTCTGTTGAGGGACATCTGGGTTCTTTCCAGCTTCTGGCTATTATAAATAAGGCTGCTAAGAACATTGTGGTGCATGTGTCCTTATTAGATGTTAGGGCATCTTCTGGGTATCTGCCAGGAATGCTATGGCTAGGTCCTCAAGTAGTACTAGGTCCAATGTTCTGAGGAACCACCATACTGATTTCCAGAGTGGTTGTACCAGCTTGCAGTCCCACCAGAAATAGAGGAGTGTTCCTTTCTCCAAATCCTTGCAAGAATTTGCTGTCACCTGCATTTTTGATCTTAGCCATTCTGACTGGTATGAGGTGGAATCTCAGGGTTGTTTTGATTTGCATTTCCCTGATAACTAAGGATGTTGAACATTTCTTTAGGTGCTTCTTGGCCAATTGATATTCCTCAGTTGAGAATTCTTTGTTTAGCTCTATACCCCATTTCTAACAGGGTTATTTGATTCTCTGGAGTCTAACTTTTTGAGTTCTTTGTATATATTGGATATTAGCTCTTTATCGGATGCAGGGTTGGTAAAGATCCTTTCCCATTCTGTTGGTTGCCTTTTTGTCCTATTACAGTTTTCTTTTCCTTACAAAACCTTTGCAATTTTATTAGGTCCCATTTACCGATTCTTGATCTTACACTACAAGCCATTGGTGTTCTGTTCAGGAAAATTTCCCCTGTGCCCATGTGCTAGAGGCTCTTCCACACTTTCTTTTCTATTAGCCTCAGTTTATCTGATTTTATGTGGATGTCCTTGATCTACTTGGACTTGAGCTTTGTACAAGGAGATAAGAATGGATTGGTTTGCCTTCTTCTACATGCTAACCGCCAGTTGAGCCAGCACCATTTGTTGAAAATGCTGTCTTAGGGTTGTCTTGATTTGCATTTCCCTGATGACTAAGGATGTTGAACATTTCTTTAGGTGCTTCTCAGC
>NW_022196904.1:67577784-67583924 GCF_008632895.1 Mastomys coucha
GTTTTTTGGAGTGGAAACTGGGAATGGAGAAATTTACATGTAAATAAAGAAAATATCTAAAATAAAAAAAGAATTAAAAATAAAAATTATTTATTTTTACCATAAAAAAAGTATCCTTTTAATAATAGTATCCTTGGAGAGGCCCTTGGCCCTGTGAAGGTTCTATGCCCCAGTGTAGGGGAATGCCAGGGCCAGTAAGCAGGAAGGTGTGGGATGGTGAGCCTGGGGAGGGGAAGGGAACGGGCTTTGTTTTAGTTTTTGTTATTTATTTTATTTAATTTAATTTTATTTATTTTTGGAGGGAAACCTGGGAAAGGAGATATTGTAAATAAATAAAACATCTAATAAAAAATAGAAAAAAAAAAGGAAAATGCTGTATAGTTTTCACTGGATAGTTTTAGCTCCTTTGTCAAAGATCAAGTGACCATAGGTGTGTGGGTTCATTTCTGGATCTTCAATTCTATTCCATTGATCTACCTGATTGTCACTGTCCCAATACCATGAAGTTTTTTGTTTGTTTGTTTTGTTTTGTTTTGTTTCATCACTATTGCTCTGTAATACAGCTTGAAGTCGGGGATGGTGATACCCCTAGAAGTTCTTTTATTGTTGAGAATAGTTTTCCCTATCCTAGGTATTTTGTTATTCCAGATGAATTTGCAAATTGCTCTTTCTAAGTCTGTGAAGAATTGAGTTGGAATTTGGATGGGGATTGCATTGAATCTGTAGATTGCTTTTGGCAAGATGGTCATTTTTACTATGTTAATCCTACCTATCCATGAGCATGGGAGATTGTTCCATCTTCTAAGATCTTCTTTGATTTCTTTCTTCAGAGACTTGAAGTTCTTTTCATACAGATCTTTCACTTGCTTAGTTAGAATCATACCAAGATACTTTATATTATTTGACTATTGTAAAAGGTGTTGTTTCCCTAATTTCTTTCACAGCCTGTTTATTCTTTGAATAGAGGAAGGCTACTAATTTGTTTGAGTTCATTTTGTATCCAGCCACTTTCATGAAGTTGTTTATCAGGTTTAGAAGTTCTTTGGTGGAATATTCTGGTTTTTCTAATTATTCCTGTGCCCCTCATTATTAGATTCCATGCTTACTACAGGTTTGTAAAGATTCTCACCATTTTTCTACCAAATATCCTTTCCCCTCCTTGCCCCTGTAAATAAATAACAGTGTTACAGATGGCCATCATCCATGAGTCATTATCTTCACATCACTTACCTGGCATTATATCATGCTCAATAGGCAGACACTCAAGAAGTATTTAAGTTAAATTGATTTTCCTTATCAGATTGCAGTATCTTGAAAACATGCCATTTTGCACAATAAAAACTTTTGAATGCATAGTAGGACCTAATAAATATTCATAGGTTGATTAAAATTGACCAGCCTGGTTTTTATTATTTGGGCAGCATGAAATACAGAATATAAACTGCCAACTTTGGCCTGTGTCTCCTCTTTAAAAGGCATAGAGATGAATGATTCTATAGAGTTATAGCAGATGAGGATCTGGTCTGGTAGCACATAGTGAAAAGTAAATTAGATTTTTAAAATAGTCTCAAGTTTAATAATGTAAGATGTTATTAGTAACGCAAGTAAGGAATCATTTTTAATGCAGTCTGTGACCTTTATGTTGATGTTTGGGAATAAGAGATTCATACATTGGAATGGGGGAATTGCCCATTTTCATCAAGAATTTGGAAACAAAAAGCAGGTAGTCAAGTAGTGAATACTCAGGCTTGATGAAGAAACAACTCGAGGCTTCCCTGGTCTTAGAGAACCTCTGAGGAACACTGGTCCAGAGAGAGATGGGCTTGAGAAAATGAAAGGTATTCTCTGCCCATAAATATGTAAGTTACAATCATTAGTAATTAAAAAGGATTAAAGGAAATAAAAAGGTGCCTAAGTCCATTTAATGAGATTGGGGGGAAATATGATATGCTTTTAAGGTTTGCTTCAATACAACAGGGCCTCTTTAATATATGCCTTACTAGATTTTATAGAGGTTAAGCAGATTTTACCACTCTTAACCCAGGTTCATTAAATATTATGTAGATTATATAAACTCACTAGAGAATCAATACCATTTTCAAGGAATTAGCAAAACTTCCCTTATTCTTCTTAGCACTCTCTGTAATTTAACAAGGAGTCTGATATAGTGACTAAAAATTAATACTTACATTTTTATTTGAAAAATAATAAGTATTCAAAGATAAATTCAATATGCATGGGGTTTAATACATATTGTCACAACTCAAGAAAGTGAATATGAGGCTGGCACATGTCTCAGTAGTTAAAGATACTGGCTACCAAGACTAATGACCTGAGATCAAATTCTGAAACCCATACAGTGGAAGGAGAAGACTTCCTCACCCAAATTATCTTTGGATCTCTACATGCATGCATAGATGCATGTATATACAAATAAATATAGTAAAAGAGTAAATGGAATAAAAATAGTCATTATTGATATATATGTATATGTATATGTGTGATAATATATTATATATACTTATTAATATATTATAAATATATTATATATATTAAGTTCTTTAAATCAATTATAATGTACATTAAGGAGAATGTTAATCGAAAACATTCACCTCAGCTTGGAGTTTTTTCATCCTAATGTCCCATTGATTAAATGTCATTTATATTTAAAAGTCCACTACAGGTTTACTAATTCTGAGGTCATCTGAGGGAATTATTCAAAACATATGAAGGCCAGTAAGCAAGAGGTGCATTTGGGTACTTCGTGCTGCATTCGGAGTGGGTAATACTGGGAAATAATGTCCTTAGAATGCTAAGAACGCTACTTAAAAGCATTTCAAATGGAAATTACTGTACTTCTGTAGCTTCTCAAATGCCTCCAAGTAGAAAGGATGGAAGCAAACTGCAGGAGAAAACATGGAAATGAGGACTATGAAGCTAGCCCAGGGAATCTCCTGTAGTGTATTTATGTATGGTGCTTCCAGAACACCTATGTCGAATATAGATTTGGGATAGAAAGTACATTATTTTTTTAGTTAAATTTCATGGTGATATAATATTCTCATCCTGATATGTGTTTACTACTTGGTTTCGACAATGTTGGCACTGACAAACATCATGCAAATTGATGTACTATATTTTATTTAGATGCAATACCCTGTAAGTACACATTTCTGTCATTCTGTGTTCTCATGTTCAGACAGGAGTAGCTTAGGACTTTTCCTCATACCTTTAAGTCAAAAGATGCTGGATAGGGGTTTGCAACCCCATAGGAAGAACAACAATATCAACCAACCAGACCCATCCCCAACCCCAGAGCTCCCAAAAACTAAACCACCAACCAAAGAGTACACATGAAGGGACCCATGGCTCCAGCCGCATATGTGGTAGAGGATTCCCTTGTCAGGCATCAGTGGAAGAAGAGGCCCTTGGTCCTATGAAGGCTCGATGGTCCAGTATAGGGAATGTGATCACAGGGAGGCAGGAGTGGATGGGTGGGGGAGGACCCTCACAGAAGCAGTGGCTTTCCAGGGAGGGGAAACCAGGAAAGGGGATAACATTTGAAATGGAAATAAGGAAAATATCCAATTTTTAAAAAACGATGCTGGATATATTGAGGGGTTTTAGCAGCATCAGACTTTCATATTAGGCTTTTATTTCTCCATATAGCACACAAAGAACACCATTCATACTTCATAGCTACTAAATTATTATAAGTGTCTTGAAAGAAGTTCTAAATGTATTATACTGCTATTGCTGATTAATCACCTAATATTTAAAAGTTAAAACATTCACACTTTTAGTCAGCAGCAAAAATACAAATGGTATCACAATGCTTCTGATGTATTTTACTATATTTCACTACTTCTGTACACTACCAACCTTCAAATTTGATTAACATCAGGATTGATCTGGCTATCTTTTTTTCCCTGTTATGTGATCAAGTAATAAAGATTTAGAGATTAAAGAAGAAGCCTTTTCTTTTCTTTTTTTTTTTTCAAGTAAATCAGTGTCTGGTTGTGGAAATAGTTAAGCAAAGAGAAATTTAACATGAGACAAGTAACTTGATAGAACAATCTCCTCTGCTGTAACACAGCTCATAAGGTGCATTAAGTCACTCAAAATGGAAAAAGTAAGAGGTGTTCCTAAGGCTATTAGGCTGTGTTGTGGGTAGTACAAACACAGAAGAAAAGTGTTGTTGTGGGCAATACAAGCTTAAATGCAAAGGGATAGGGATAAACTCCATCACTGAATCTTAAGTAAGTAAATAGTTGCCCTCATGTCTTAGAAAAAAATATGTAGGCACCAACAATGAAATCTCCCAGCATTTAAACAAGATTCGTGTGCCAATAAAATAAATAAGGTAAAGAAATGTTATTCAGCAAACAATAACTCAACAGATAACATAATTCAGGATCCATATGCTACTGAAGAAATATATTAATTTAATATGCCAAAAAGTTGAAAGATTAGTCAGTAAAGCTCCATAGAAGATATAGGGAAGTATTTTCATCAGTTTTGCTAAGAAAAAATTCCAAAAGCACAAAAATCACTAATCATAAAATAAAAAAATACAAGTGATATAACTTAATCAAAGAAAACAAACACACAGTCTTTAAAAGATAACATTTAGCACCATTAAAAATATAAAATGGCAATGCCCTACGGTAAGACTAAAATTCAAACTACTTGGGAGCCTAAAGCAGGAGGATCACAAGTTTAAGACCTGACTAAGGAATAGTCAAAAGAAAAAGAAAAAAAATGGCCTGTATTTCACTTGCCAAAAAAGTGTGAGAAGTTTTAGAATTCAATACCTAGAGCTGAGAAGAAGGAAGGAAAGGAGGGAGGGAGAGGTTGGTGAGAGGAGACACACACACACACACACACACACACACACACACACACACGCACACACAGACACACACACACAGACATAGAGACAGAGACAGAGACGCAGAGACAGAAAACAAAGAAAAATCATATTCAGAGAGGAAGAGGTTTACCATACTTACTATGGGACAAGAAATTATATCCAGAATATGAATATAATTCCTAAAATGTAATACCAAAATGATAATATCTAGCTTTGGATGGATGAAATACTTAAACAGATATATCAAAAAAATAATCATGAGTGGACAACAGAATGCCTTATCAGGAAAACGCTGACACAATGAAAAGTCATCACATTTCATATCTTCTGGAAAGGCTTAAATTTAAAAAGACCAATAGTGCTAAATGCTGTAGAGAAAATAAATTACTTGGAACTTCTAGGCACTATGTGTAAAAACCACTTTGGAAAACATTTTGGCAATTAAAAATAATGTTAAGCATCCATTTAGCCTATAAAACCAATAATTCTAAGCCTAGCTATTATCCAAAAGAGACAAAAACATGAATTCATGCAACACTCATATAAGAAGGCTTACTAGGTCATTAGTTATAATATCTTGGACTGAAAACAGCCATAAGGGAGGTATATTGATAAAGACATTGTAAAAGCATATAACAGAGTAGATTGCCACAACAAAAATTAATATAGTACAAATACAAAAACAATGTGGATTAATCTCAAAACCAATACTGTTCCAAGACAAACACTAAAGAAGATAGAACATCAGATGGCAGCAGCCTCTGCAGTCTGGGACAACTTTAAGGAGGAACATAAAGAAACTCTCTGGGAATATAAAAACTGTCTGTGTCTTGTTTCAGATAACATATTTGCGGGCATATTGAAATTGTCTACATTAATCAGACCAAGTTTTATCATCATGCTTTCTCTTAATTATGCCTTAACAAAATCAAGTGATGCCCCAATAAGAGTCTTTCTTAAATCTCTTACTAGTCTGAATCAATAACTCATGATTATTTGAAGAGAAGAGGTTATTTTATTTTCTTTGGTTATAAATCATATTATACTAATAGGATTTCAAGTTGAAGGGCAAAATACTTTTGGTGGCCTATTCAATCATTGAATCCATTGGATTAAACCTTAAAATTCCAGTTTACATCCATTTGATAGATAAAGAAACTGAGGAGCTGGGCAGTGGTGGCACACACTTTTAATCCCAGCACTTGGGAGGCAGAGGCAGATGAATTTCTGAGTTGGAGGCCAGCCTGGTCTACAGAGTAAGTTCCAG
>NW_022196904.1:67583934-67614047 GCF_008632895.1 Mastomys coucha
AAGAAAGAAAGAAAGAAAGAAAGAAAGAAACTGAGGCTTTGAGGTTTGATCATTCAACCAATGAAACTTAAGTGCTACTAAATACAATAGTAACTTGACCTTGGTCTTCTGATTTAGATAGTAAACCACTTTCCACAACTCCAGACAGACTAGCTGACTTCTACTTTATTTCTAGAATCTAAATACCTTCTGCTGTAAAAGGCACAGAGTTTATCCTTCATAAGAAAAGTAACAATGACTCCTGCCCTTGCTTTCAAGCTGCTACCCTTCTGCAGGACAGGAAGATGGGCTTCAGAGTTTAAGACCAAGAGACCTTGAGGGAAAGTAGCCTCAACATACATAAGCGTGGTTGTCCTCAGTAATGCTTTTTAAAAATAGATTAGCCAAAGGGATTTCTGGGAGGAAAAGAAGAGACACAATCACTCAGAGGAAGATAATAATCTTAACTGAAATCAGAAAACCTTCAAGTATCTTTGTGTATAAATTTGTGTGCTGTAATAGTAAACATTTAGAGTCTCTTGGCGATTATTTAAATTCTGGATTCTCTCTGTCTCTCTGTCTCTGTCTCTGTCTGTCTCTCTGTCTCTGTCTCTCTGTCTCTCTCTGTCTCTGTCTCTCTGTCTCTCTCTGTCTCTGTCTCTCTGTCTCTGTCTCTGTCTCTCTGTCTCTCTCTCTCTCTCTCTTTCTTTGCTTCTCCTTTGTGTATGTGTGTGTATGTGTGAATGTATGTGCATGTAAGTGTGTGTGTAAGTGTGTGTGTTTAATAGGAGATAAGCAGAGAGAAGAAGTTTGTAAAAAATCAAGATTCATAGATAACTCTAAGTACTATCAAAATTCCTCATATTTTATGCCAGGTTGATCGGAACCAGATTCTTCAAGGATTCCTATGATGTGGTAACCACATGAAATGAGGTACCTGCAACTGCAGATATTCAGGTTCTTTTTCAGGGGGAGAAGTTAAGGTAATTAATATCACACATTTCTCTACTATAAAAAAGAGTCACAGGAAGTGGGGAGAAAATTACGCAGATTTTTATTATTCAGACCACAATATGATTTTGAGAAAGAGTTTCAAAATACAAACATACTAGTGATATTCTGTGATTGATGTTTGAAGTTCCAATTCTACTCATTTCACAAAGATCCTGAAATTTTCGAAGTTTTTTTGATAGACAAGAGAAACACTGATATAATATGTCCCTTTAAACTTTACTTGAATTTATATTAATGAGATGCTCATTGCCACTGGAAATAAACATATTTTATGATTTATTACAACTTATCCACTGGAGAGTGGAAAAAGTTTGAGTTTAATTACTATTGGCTGATACTGCAGTTAATTGCATTTACAAATGATATCTAAAAGAATTCTATCCAAAGAGAAAGAAGAAAGTCAGAACATGACAGCACAGTAGACAGTAGAAAGGAACTCTCAAGAGGCATAAATGAATAAACAGCAAGGAAGGGATCAAAGATCTCCAATCCAATAAGTCAGCAAGAGAACAGACAGAAATTGAACCAAACAAGAAAGCGAGCAACAGAATTATAAGCATCAGCAGCCAAACATCAATAATAACCCAAGATGTTAATGGGTTTACCACTTGAATTAGAAGATGGAGGCTGGTAGCTTGGATGAAACTGATGATCCAACTGTATCTTGTTGCAAGAGCTATACATCAACAGAAAACATAGAAACACACTGAAATCCAAATGAGAGTAGACTACACATAAGAGAAATAAAAAAAATAAAAATAAAAAGAGGATAAAGACAGAGAGGAATAGCCATATTTATATCTGAGAAAGTAGACTTCAAGACAAATATATAAGTTGTAATGATTACCCAATTTACCAGAACTCTGGGAGATAGCATAGGCAAATTTAAGAAAATCTAAGAGAGTAGTGCATAATTTCTAGTGCTTCCATGAAATATCAGAGAAATACAAAATAAACAATGACGTACTTTGAGATCTTATAAACACAAGAAAAATATAACAAAAAATAAATAAATAGAAGGAAATAGTGAAAATCTGGACAGAATTTAATGAACCAGAAACAAAATAAACAACATGAATTATAATGAAAATCAAGGAATGGTTCTAGAAAAAGAACGACACTTGAGGAAGCTAGAGTGAGAGAGGGAAACAAATTAATAAAACTTGAGACACAAAAGGAACTCAACAAAAGATATCAATCAAATTCAGAGGGTCATTAGGACATTGATTAACATCTATGTTTTAATCTAAGAAGATCTAGGAGAAATGGATACTCTTTGCATAGGGATACACTGTGGGGAGCCATGGAGAAGGTCTTTGCCTATAGAGCTGCTGTCTAATTTGCCACAGAAGGCCTCTCTGCACTCCCAGCCATAACTGCCACCAAGCCCACCATCAAGCTAAGGAATCTCCCCTTGGGACTAGCTAGAGCTTCTCTTTTTCCCCTCCCCCAGCCCTGGGATAGATCCAGCCTGCAGGTCCAGGTTCAGATCTCAGCAACTCTCATCAATGCCTGGACATCCAAGAGCCTGATAACCCCAAGGCCTCAGGCCCACCGCAGGCCTGGTGACCCCTGAGTCAGTTCTGGATTCCCCAGTCTCAGACTGTGCTTCCCAACCCAAGAGCAGTATCTAGGGACTACCTTACAACCCAGCACAGCATGGAGTTAGGACAGTCAAAATCCCCATCCCCAAGTCTCACCTCCCCAAGCAGCTGTACCCTGTAGAGGAGCAGACTCAGGATCCAAAATCCTACAGATTTTTTGTTTTGTTTTGTTTTGTTTTGTTTTGTTTTGTTTTGTTTTGGAGACAGGGCTTTTCTGTGTAGCGTTGGCTGTCCTGGAACTCACTCGGTAGACCAGGCTGGACTCGAACTCAGAAATCCACCTGCCTCTGCCTCCCAAGTGCTGGGATTAAAGGCGAAAGCCATCACTGCCCGGCTCAGAGTCTTATTTTATAACTACCCCCATAACAAAATCAAATAAGGGTGCAATAAAATAATAAAATCAAAAGCAATTTGTCTTATCAACATGTGCACACATAAAATTCTCCATAAAATACCTGAAAACTAAATTCAGGAACACACTAAAAATATCAGAAACATGACCAAGTTGGTTTCATTCTGGGGATGTTAAGATAATTCAATATAGAAAAATCTTTAAGTGTAATGTGATACATAAATAGACTCAAACCTAAAGTCAACATAAAACTAAATGTAGAAAATAACAGAAAGCATTTCATCTGAAAACAGAACCAAGACAAGGTCATCCACTCTGCTCACTCTTATTTAATGAAATGTTTGAAGTCTTTGCTAAATTAATAAGACAAGAAAAAATAAAATGGGTACAAGTAGAAAAGATTTTGTATTGGTGTTATTCACAGGTGATACACTCATGTAATTAAAATACACTGAAGATTCCATTGATAGAATCTTAGATCTCACAAATGCCTTATCAAAGTAGCAGAACAGATGATTGGCAAGCAAATCAGTAGTTCTTTATGCATAATAATTAACATGCACATAGTGAACATTATTAACAATAATTAACATCAGATAGATAAGCCCATTGATCATATTCACAAAAGTATCTAGAAATATAACTAAAGAAAGGAGAGAAAGCTATCTACAGTAAGAAATTTGAATACAGAAAGTGAAGAAGATACTGCACAAGAGATAGACCTCTCAAACTTGTCAATTGGCTAAATAAGCATTTTGAAAATGGTTATATTATCAGAAATGACCTACAATTACATGGAAACTCTTATTAAAAATCTTTGAGACATTCATCATCAAAATAATACAAAACAATTTTAAAGCACTCAGGAAGGCACAAAAGACTCTGAACAGTTCAGATGATATTAAGCCAAAGTCAATGCAAGATAGATAGGAATGGCAACAGCTGATATTACTATGGTGGCTGATTTTAATGTCAACTTGCCATCAATTAGATGTCTCCGATTAGGAAGTTCTAATTGAGGAACTTTCTCAATTGCTGTAATTAATGTGAAATTAATTATAGAGGTACCCCAGATAAGGGCAGCACCTTGGGTAGTAGTAGTTCAGAGTAAAGGGGGAAATGGCAGAGAGAAGATTATTAGACTCTTGCTGGCTTACCCTTCCTTCTCTCCTCTGGGTTAGTTGATCCACTTGCTACTGTTGACAACCGCTTCACTTATATCAGAACCAGTGTCCCCAAGCTTCCATTATTGACTAAGGACTATTCAGGAACACCCTTCAAATGGCGCTGGTTTATTTTTAGTACCAGTTTGGGATTGCTGAAACACTCAGCTGCCAAAATAAGTAAGCTATTATCAGGTTCTTGCCTGGTAGAATTCGGTTATTAATATTTTGAAGTGAGCTGACTGGATAAATTATTTTGCCTTCATCCTATATGTCCCCACTTTTCAGGGAACATTAATACAATTACAGACTTATGTAAAAATCAGCATACATCTGTCTCGAAATCAGACATGCTCACCTAGATTGAAAAGGAGACCCAGACGTGGACTGCTGTGGCTTCAGCTGGATTTTGACCAGGATATCAAAAACATTCCTTAGAAAAAAGACATCCATTTAAATAAATAATGTTGGAAAAACTGGATATCCAAAGTTTTAGATAATTATAAGAATGAAATTAGATTCATATAATTTACCCTATGAAAAAAATATTTTTTTTTCATAGATCAATGGTCTTAATGTAAGATCTGAAATTTTTAAAGAAAAACACTTCAAGATAGAGATATAGACAGAGATTTCCTGAAAGACCTCCCAACAGCTTGGAAAATTAGTAAGTGAGATTGCATGAAATTAAAAAGCTTTAGCACAGAAAAGGAAGCAATTACCAAAGTAAGTAGAGAGCATACAAAATGGAACAAAATATTTGCCATATATACATCAGGAGTTAATACCTACAATGTACAAATTATATGCAAAAGCAAAATAGCTCAATCGATAAATGGGCAAGTATTTCTGAAAAGATGAAGAGGAACTGACCAATGAATGAATAAACACAATGTTCAACACCATCAACCTTCAGGGAAATACAAATTAAAACCACACTTAAACGGAACTATTGCCCGAGTCAGAATAACTATTATTAATAATGTAAACATCAACCAACACTGGCAATAATACAAAGTGGGGGTGTGGATTCCTTATACAATATTCATATAAATATAAATGAGTGAAATCAATATAGATACCAAGGACTTAAAATGGAACTCACAATTATGTACTATAAAACAGTACAAAGTTTTATAATTTGCAGGGAGAAGGAGGGAGGGAGGGACTGGGGGAGAAAGAATGTGTGTGTGTGTGTGTGTGTGTGTGTGTGTGTGTGTGTGTGTGTGTGTATAAGAGATAGAGAGAGAAAGAGAGAGAGAAGCACCTCCATGTTTACAGTTTACAGAGGCACTATTCACTGTAGCCAAGTAGTGGGATCATCCCTGACTTCCATCAATAGATGAACTGAAAACACATAGCATGCAGACACATTAGATGGCTTTTCTGATATAAAGAATAAAATTATAGTTTCCAAAAAATAGATGGTACTGTTGATCATCATTTAAAGTGAAGTAAATAAGCCACACTCAGAAAGACAAATGTTATGTATTTTCCCTTCTTTCTTGAAAGAAACCAGTTTCTGCTCATCAAGGCTAGAGAAGAGTGCAGTTAAAGGTGCTTTAGAAAACATCCATAACTACTGGCCCAAAACTCTAGGATGTTAGGTTCATATCAGAGTGTCGACCTAGGGTGTTTGCCATTGACTTGATGACTAAGGCTGTCTTGGGACTCCACCCAAACCTTTAGGTAGAGTGCTATGTGACTGTCCCTGCCATGGTTTACAGGAAATTTTACTTATACAGCAGATGCACATCCTTGGGGGATGGTGTTGGGGATTGGGGGGGGGGTGTTGTCAGATGTTCTTTCCACATCCACTGAAATAACCAAATCAATTTCCTCCTTTAATATCTCATGGGCTACATTAATCTTCTAATATTATGGTAGACCTACATAGGTAGAATAAATCCTACATCACAGTGATACATAATTCTTCGTGTAAATTTCTGAATTTTAATTCTAATGTGTAGTTTATGTTGCCTTCATATATGCCTCTGAAGACTATTTAGTCCTTCTTGCAGCATGTGGTAACGTACTTAGATTGAGTTAGAAGTGTTCTCTAATATGTATTTCACTATTTGTGACAGATTTCATAAAATTGCCATAATTTCCTCCTTACACATTTGCTACACTTTTCCAGTGAAATTATCTAAACCTGGTGATTCCTGCTTTAAAAAATTTGTCAATAATTGCATTTGGGTAATAGGAAAATATTCAGCTCTCTATGTTCGATTTTAAAAGTTGCATCTTTCATGACTGATGTACCTCATCTAAGATGATAAAAAGAGTGCATGGAGTATTTTTAGTATTTACTAGCTGGCCTTGTTTTGAGATTACAATATAACTACTAAATCTATTCCTTTTATTTTTTCACCCCAAACCCTCCTATAAACCCCTCCTTGCAATATTCACAATGTCGCTTTCTTTGTGCTGTTGACTCCTCTCCATGCCTTCTTTGAGCTAAGCTTCCAAAAATAAAATTACTATTGGATTGATCCCATATAATTGGTTCTTTGTATTCTGATTTTTCTGTGTTGATTTATTTTTATTTCATTAATTATTACTTATCATTTTGTTTCATTTTACTTCTGCCTGATCTGGATTAAAATGTTTGCTCTTAATTTTTAGAGGATAGTTTAGGTTATGGATTTTTACATATTTCTCTTTTTTCAAATGTGTGTTTGCTATGTTATATTTCTTTTTTCTAAGCTACAATTTAATTGTACCTAGGCTATAGATGATATTTTTTTAATTTTTGCTTAATTTAAGTAGTTGCATACTCCTCTAGTGACTTATTTTAACAAATATGCTTAAAACCCTGTTGACTAATTTCTAAAATTCTGGTTGATTTCAATAACTGGTTTATATTTTTATTCCTCTATGGTCTATATCTTGTATGGTTTTCTTTTCGATTTGCTGTTGTGTATAAAACAGCACAGCATGTAAACTGTATTGATGACTGATCCAAGTTAGTTTGAAAATGATGCCCTTTTGATCTTGTTGGAAGGAACATTCTATAAATGTCAATTAGGTCAAGTTACAAGACTAGTCTAGTTTTTCAAATCATCTACAACTTTTCTGATTATTTTTCTTTTTTTAGACTTGAGATAGCACTTATAAAAATGTGGTGTTAAAATCTGCATTGCAAATTAATAACGGACTGATCTATTTCCCTTAGCATTTATGTTACTTTCTTCTCATACTGGTTCTGTTGTTAGGCACCCACAGTTTCTATATTGTTATGTCTACTCAGACCATTGATCTCTTCAGCACTACTTGGGTTTTTCTTGATTCTTAATACTGTCCCCTTCATAAGTTCCTGTGTCTAACATTAACATAGCTATTTCAATTTTCTTTTTGTTAGAGTTAGTACAATCTAACTTTTTCCACTTATTTATTTTAAACTAATGTATATTAACACATAAAATGGCCTGCCTATAGGCATTATGAACTTGAGTCTTTCTCATTTATTCAGTTTGAAAATCTCCATATTTATATTTTCATATTTAAATAGTCAAAACTTAAAATCATTATTGTTTTCATTGAAGTGAATATTTGTCTTCTTTTCCCTTTTTTAGTTATTCACAATAGCTTCTCTTTCCTTTTTTCTTTCTTCTTTTAATTTTCTATCTCAATGTTTGTATTATACTTCTTTAAAAATGATGAAAGCTGGAGATCTAAGTCAGTAGTAGATTGCTTGTACAACTTATATAGGTCCTCAAATTTTTTTGCAATATTTTTTTTTCTACTCACTTTACTTCCTATGGCAGACCTCCTCTCCCTTCTCCTGCAAGTTCTGCTCTTAGAAATCCCCCAATTACCCAATCCCCTTCACCTCGAAGAAGGTCAAATCCCCTTGTGTACTGCCCCCACCCACCTAGGGACATTTAGTCCCTGTGTGACTAAGCACATCTTCTCTCATTGAGGCCCAACCAGGTAGTCCAGGTAGGATAAGGGAAGCCAGTTGCATAGAACAGAATCAGAGATAGCCTTGGCTTCAATTGTTAGGGGACTCACGTGAAAACCAAGTATACAGTCTGCCACAAGTGTTTAGGAGGACTAGGTCTAGCCCTTGCATGCTCTTTGGTTGGTGATTCAGTCTCTGTAAGACTCCATGGGCCCAGGTTATTTGACTCTGTATGTCTTTCTGTAGTGTCCTTGATCCCTCCAATAAGCAAGCCCTCAATTTAATCTTCAACACCACAGGAGAATGGTGAAAAATGAAGCAAAAATGTTTAATATTTTACCTGGAATTTACAGTATACTTTAAATAGCAAAATACCATTTCACCTACAGAACAGACAACTCACAACCAATTAACCTTATTTCCAAATCTTTTTCCATTTCTTATGCGGTGGCTATTATTACTTCCAGATATCTTTATGCTTCAATCACCAAGTACATTATTAGTATTTTTTCTGAGGTGCTGGAGGTTAAAAAGCAACCTCTATATGCCAAATAAGTACCTTAACATGGAACACCTTCTCAGACACCCATTACTATTATGTTAAATAATTATCTTTACATATAGTTCTAATTTATTAGTTCTTTGTTGCTTATTTGTCTTGGGGATATAAATGTCTATTTTGTATTATTTTCTACTTCCAGAAGCAAATCTTTTAGCTTTTCTTGCAGGGCAGATCTTCTGATAATAAAGTGCATCAGTATTTGGTTGAGAACATCTTTATTTTTCATTCACAGCTGAAACATAATGGCACTAGTTACTTTAACTTAATTTGTGGGCTCTTTCTATAAATATTTTAAATATTTCCCCTTTTTATTGTCTTACTTGCCTGGATTGTTTCGGGAAGTCTGCTGTAATTCTTGCCTATGTTTCTCAGTGATTAAGTTTTTGTTTTGTTTTTTGTTTTGGTTTGTTTGTTTGTTTGTGGTTTTAATTGTCAAAAACTTTTAACACTTTTGATTGCCTGTTTTTTAAGTTTTAAGGGAAATATACTCAAATGATTTTTTTCTGAGCTTTGTGAATCTTTGAGTTGATATCATTCATTGATTTTTAAGATGCCATACTGAATGAGTGCCCCCATGTGCATTCCCCCAGCCCTTCTGTGATGCAGAGCCACAAGTAATTGCACTTTAAAGGATTTTGGAAATATTCCATCATGAGTGATGCCCCGCCCCCTGCAATTTTTTTCCTAGCTATTTCTCTTCCACTTCTGTTTGTCAGGTTCCTCTTGAGCTAGATTTAAATTCAATGATTATTGGCCGAATTGCAGTAAGTCTGTTGATGAGGCATTAAAAGAATGATCTCTGTCAGACTTGGGAGTTTTGCTTCTGCATTTCCCTGTTCTCTCGCTCTTGGGGTTTGCATCTCTTCACTGGCTTACACATCTGTTATCTCCTGTGGTCTGGTCTTTTTCCATAAGAGTCATTAACATATTAATTATAGTTATTTATAATTTCCTACCTTGGAACTCCAACACCTGTGCCTTATCTGGGGCTGATTCTGATGAATGATGCTTTAATGTTTTCAGATGGAGTGTTCTTATTATCTTCAGCATGCCTTATTATATTAAAAGTTGATGGGATTGACTAGAAGGTAAAAAGTGATAAGGAGGCATTCGTTTTGAAATTTAATATTACTATGAGAAGGGCTTCTGGCTTTGTTGGATGTTAATGTAGTTTATGGAGTCAGTGGCTACAGAGTCTTCCAATGTCCTTAATGTTCTCTTCTTTGAGTTTTTCCCTTGAGGCTGCCTCCTCAGAGATTATCTATAACTTATTGCCATTAAAGTTACCACTTGGTATTATACTGACACAGTACTGACATAGTGATAGGGTGTACATAAAAAGGCAATTCTATAACATTTCACATAACTCTCAGCATTTTATCAGGCCTGCTTCTCTGTGAACTTCAGAACTGTTGCTTTTTAAGTGTTCATGTATATATATATACATATGTATATATATATGTGTGTGTATATACATGTATATGTATATATATATATATATATATATATGTATATTAGAAGTGAGATTCCTAGGTCCTATCATGAAAAGCACTTGTTTTCTCTCATATGTGGGACCTATAGTTAATATTACATATGTATGTATATAACTGTGTACTCTATTTGAGAAATTGTATAGCAAAACTAGAAAGAAAAATTATAAAAGATTGAGGCAGTACCCAAATTAACAAAATCAGAAATGAAAGGGGAGCCATAACAACAGAAACAGAGAAAATTTAAAAAAAACCAACAGATTCTACTACAAAAGCCTATACTCAACAAAATTGGAAAATCTGGAAGAAAAGGACAATTTTCTAAACAGATACCAGGTACCAAAGTTAAACCTGGATCAGATAAACAATCCTATAACCCCTAGAGAAATAGAAGCAGTCATTAAAATTCTCCCAACTGAAAACATTCCACAACCAAATGGGTTTAATGCAGAATTCTATGAGATCTTCAAAGAAGTCCTAATACCAATTGTCTTCAAACTATTTCACAAAATAGAAACAGAAGGAACACTACCCAATTCATTCTATGAAAGTACAATTACACTTAAACCTAAAACACACAAAGACCCAACAGAGAGAGAGAACTTCAGACGAGTTTCCCTTATGAATATCAATGCAAAAATACTCAATAAAATTCTCACAAATAAAATCAAAGAACATATCAAAACAATCATCCATCATGATCAAGTAGGTTTCATCCCAGGGAAGCAGGGATGGTTCAATATACGGAAATTCATCAACACAATTCACTACACAAACAAACTAAAAAAAAAAAAAAACCCTCATGATCATCTCATTAGAAGCTGAGAAAGCATTTGACAAAATTCAGCATTCCTTCATGTTAAGAGTCTTGGAAAGATCAGGAATTCAAGGCCCATCCCTAAACATAGTAAAAGAAATATACAGCAAACCAGTAGCCAACACCAAACTGAATGGAGAGAAACTTGAAGAAATCTCACTAAAATAGGAACTAGACAAGGCTGCCCACTCTCTCCCTATCTATTCAACATAGACTTGAAGTTCTAGCTAGGGAAATTAGAAAACAAAAGGAGGTCAAAAGGTTACAAATCAGAAAGGAAGATATCAAACTAACACTATTTGCAGATATGATCATATACTTAAGTGACCCCCCAAAATTCCTCCAGAGAACTCCTAAAACTGATAAACATCTTCAGCAAAGTAGCTAGATATAAAATTAACTAAAACAAATCAGAAGCCTTCTTCTACTCAAAGGAAAAACAGGCTGAGAAAGAAATTAGGGGAAATGACACCCTTCAAAATAGTCACAAATAATTTTACATACCTTGGTGTGACTCTAACCAAGCAAGTGAAAGATCTATGTGACAAGAACTTCAAGTCCCTGAAGAAAGAAATTGAAGAAGATCTCAGACGATGGAAAGAACTCCCATGTGCATGAATTGGCAGGATTAATATAGTAAAAAATAGCCATCTTGCCAAAAGCAATCTACAGCTTCAATGCAATCCCCATTAAAATTCCACTCAATTTTTCACAGACTTAGAAAGGACAGTTTGCAAATTCATTTGGAATAACAAAGAACCCAAGATAGCAAAAACTATTCTCAACAATGAAAGAACTTCTTGGGGAATCACCATCCTTGACCTCAAGTATATTACAGAGCAATTGTGATGAAAACTGTATGGTATTGGTACAGAGATAGACAGGTAGATCAATGGAATAGAATTGAAGATCCAGAAATGAACCCACTTGATTATTGGTCACTTGATTATTGACAAAGGAGCTAAAACCATCCAGTGGAAAAAAGACAGCCCTTTCAATAAATGGTGCTGGCTCAACTGGCAGTTAGCATGTAGAAGAATGCAAATCGATCCATTCCTACCTCCTTGTACATTCTTATCTCCTTGTATCTCAAGTCCAAGTGGATCTAGGAATGGCATATAAAACCAGATACACTGATACTTATAGAAGAAAAAGTGGGGAAAACCTTCAAACACATGAGCACAGGGAAAATTTTTCTGAACAGAACACCAATGGTTTATGCTCTAAGTTCAACAATAGATAAATGGTACCTCACAAAATTGCAAAGTTTCTTTAAGGCAAAGGGCACTGTTACTAGGATAAAAATGGGGTACAGAGATAAACAAAGAATTCTCAACTGAGGAATATCAAATGACTGAGAAGCACCTAAAAAATGTTCAACATCCTTAGTCTTTAGGGAAATGCAAATCAAAACAACTCTGAGATTCCACCTCACACCAGTCAGAATGGCTAAAATAAAAAACTCGGGTGACAGCAAATGCTGGCAAGGATGTAGAGAAAGAGAAACATTCTTCCATTGTTGATGGGATTGCAAGCTGGTACAACCCCTCTGGAAATCAGTTTGGTGGTTCCTCAAAAATCGGACATAGTACTACCTGAGGACCCAGCTATACCACTCCTGGGCATATACCCAGAAGATGCTCCAACAAGTAATAAGGATACATGCTCCACTATGTTCATAGCAGCCTTATTTATAATAGCCAGAAACAGGAAACAACCCAGATGTCCTTCAACAAGAGTAATGGATACAGAAAATTTACATTTACACAATGGAGTACTACTCAGCTATTAAAAACAATGACTTCATGAAATTCTTAAGCAAATGAATGAAATTAGAAAATATCATCCTGAGTGAGGTAACCCAATCACGAAAGAACACACATGATATGCACTCACTGATAAGTGTGGATATCAAGGCAACAGCTCTGAATACCCAAATTCAATTCACAGATTATATGAAGCCGAAGAATAAGGAAGACCAAAGTGTGGATAATTCGGTCTTTCTTAGAAGGGGAGACAAAATACTCACAGGAGAAAATACAAAGATAATGTGTGGAGCAGAAACTGAAGGAAAGACTGCACCCACATCAGGATCCATCCTCTATGTACCCACGTACTATTGTGGATGCCAAAAAGTACTCACTGAATGGAGCCTAATACAGCTGTCTTCTAAGAGATTCTGACAGAGCCTGACAAATACAGATGTGGATACTCACAACCATCCATTGGACTGAGCACAGGGACCCCAATGGAGGAGTTAGAGAAAAGATTGAAGGAGCTGAAGGGGTTTGGAACCCCATAGGAAGAACAAAAATATCAACGAACTAAACTTTCCCTCCCCCTAGATCTCCCAGGGACTATACCACCAACCAAAGAGTACACATGGAGCAACCCATGGCTCCACGTGCATATGTACCAGAGGATAGCCTTGTCAGGCATCAATGGGAGGACAGGCCCTTGGTTCTGTGAAGGCTCTATGTCCCAGTGTAGGGGAAAGCCAGGGCAGACAGGTGGCAGTGGGTGGGTGGGTGGGAGAGTACCCTCATAGAAAGGGTAGGGGAGATAGGATAAGGCGTTTCCGGAGGTGAAAGCAGGAAAGGGGATCGCATTTGAAATGTAAATAAAGAAAATATCCAATAAAACAAAAGAAAAAAGTAAGAGAGGCAGAAAATGGAGAGAGTGGTGGATTAAATGTAAAAATAAGGACAAGAAGACAGTAGTACTAACTTAAAGAAGCAAGGTGACCAAATGGAGGCAGAGGGAGAAGATGATGGCAAGGGTAATAGTAGCAAATAAATAATAATATGTGTGTATATGGGTGCATGGTGAAAGCAAATGCTTTGCATGTTCTTTGTGGTGGTTTGAATAAGAGCGAGTCCTATGGACTCATATGTTTAAATATTTGGTCTCCATTTCATAGATGAGTTTGAGAATGAGGTATGGACATTTTGGTGAAGGTGTGAACAACTGGTGGACTTTGAAGTTTGACATCTCCTGTCTACCCCAGTATGCTTTATGTCTCTTGCTTTTGGTTTCCATATGTAAGCTCTCAGCTGTTCCTCCTGCTATGCCTTCTCTCTGCCAGGATGTTCACTAGCCTGGAAGGAGAAGCCAAATTAAACATTTTATTTTCTAAGTTGTATTGGTCACAATATTTAATCACAGCAATAGAAACATAACTAATACAGGATCCTAAAAATGTAAAGAATTTCCGATAGAAATAAATCACAAAATAGTGAGAGTCAAGATATGTTTCAACCCGAGCAGACTTCCCTTCTGTGAGACTGAAAAATTCTTTTAAATTTATCTGTTTCCAAATACAAAATGGTGGAACAAGAATACGTATGTATTCTCCTCCCAAAAGAAAGAAATAGGCATGGAACAAAAGGAGTAAACTTGCCTCAAGTGAGATCAAAGCGCAACTGCATGAGCAACAAGAAACAGTAAGGTTTTGTTTGCTACTGAGTCAGACAAGTACCTGTCAGGAAATCTCTCCTGTCAAACTTTGCCTTCTGTGCTCTTCAGCTAAAATGGTTCTCAAACAACGAACATGCTCAGAAATGGACATATCTTCCATCTTTCTGATGCAAACTGAGCAAGCTCAAAAGCAATCTTCTATGACCTTTTAACGTGTCACATATGTGCTCTACAAGCTTCAGCTGAGCATGAGTAAATCTTCCATCTTTCTTTCTTGAGCTGTTATCTTAAACTGAGCATAAGCAGATCTGTTATCTAGGCTTGCATAGTAATACTTACATATGAGTATGTAAGTATCTCCCAAGCAAAATCATCACATCTTTTTCATCTGGAGTAGGAAATCTAATGCTTGCCAAAATTTAGATCCCACTGAAGAAAAAAACAAAAAACACAAAACAAAAACACTTTTTGAAAGTCATTGTTAAAAGGGAAACCCACAAATAACTATTTACACAGTATTATCAGATAAAGATACAACCAAATATCTAAAGAACTATTGTACTTCGAACATAAGAATATAACAAAGCCTGTTCAAATCTTGAAACAGATATGAGCAGATATCTTGACTAGGATATGTACAGATTGCATATTTTTGCAAAACAAAACAAAAAGCAAGCATGAAATAACATTGCCAGTCTAGAACTACAAATTAAAACAGCTGTGAGATTAATTATACTTAATTATAATATATAATAAATTAATACTTATTTGCATAGTCAAAAATCTAAACTAAAAGAAAAAAACCACTTGAAGATCAGGATACAATCTATTCATTGCTGGTTAGATGGCAAAATGATAAATGACCTTAGTAGACAGTTTGGCAGTTTCTTACAAACATTGAATGTCAGATATTACTCAACTGATTTGGAAATTTAGGTCTAGGAAAAAAAATGTACATGGGTAGAAAATCCATTCAAAGTTTCAGTAAGTAGAAGCAACTTAGCAAATATATTCTTTAATCAGTAAATGGTTGTAAATGTATAAAATAGAGTTATTCTCAGTGGTAAAATAAGTGGACTATCCTGTAATGAAAAGACAGAAAGAAATCCTATGTACACATTATGGGATTTTTAAAAGTCATTCAGAAAAATACACACCATGTATAATTCTAATGATATGACATTCTAGGTAAAGCAAAATTATATAGACAAAAGACTGCCCAGTAATAATCTGAAATTTGGAGGGATAAAGCTGAATAAGTGAAGCACAGGCATTTTCAGTGTGATAGAAATATTAAGTAACCGAGTCATGACAAAAGTAAGACATTCAACAGTTATCAAAACCCATATACTTTACAGGAAATGATAACCTTTAATTAAAATCAACTTTGAAGCTGAGCAGTGATGGTGTATGCTTTTAATCCCGGCACTTGGGAGGCAGAGGCAGGTGGATTTCTGAGTTCAAGGACAGCCTGGTCTACAGAGTAAATTCCAGAACAGAACACAGAGAAACCCTGTCTTGAATAAAAACAAAAAACAAACAAAAAATCAACTTTGAAAACTAATTCGTAGATTGAAATAAGTATGGTGGAATGTAGAATGTAGTAAGTTTAGGTCAACATTGGTTTAAATACCTGAAACAACTTCACTAAATGCATAAGATTTTAATATAAGTCACTTTGGAAATGAGAGTAATCTCTAAGACTAAATACAAAAACAAGCAACAAAATACCAACCTATTTCATAAGTATTATAGTTTAAGTAAATTTCATCAAATATTGATGAATAAGTCTTATACTAGTAGGAATATAAACTGAAATTGAAAAAATTAAGTAGATGTATGATTGTAGTAGCTGTGTTTCTCAATGTTGGGGTAAAAATAAGGCATAAAAGGGAAATTATAATCCATTTTATAGGATTAGATTTGAGAACATTTATAGAATTAAGTTTAGCTTAGGAATATATGGCTACTTGTAGAAATGTGTGTGTGTGTGTGTGTGTGTGTGTGTGTGTATGTGTCTGTGTGTCTATGTGTGTGTACTAGTTAATACAAACATGTTCCTCATTTACAGATGTGAAATTCCTTGAAGCAATATTACTCTACTTACAAAGAATATAGCTGTACCCCAATCATAGTATCTAATACTATTCTCTAGCAAGAAAGTTAGAAATACAAGAACTCCTTGAAAAAAATGGCTGAATTGAACTGGAAGGACAAATATACAAGATTAATCTGGACCATATTTCAGGGATGAAGAATAATAAAGTGTTAAAAGAAAACCAAACAAACCAGATGAGGCAACAATGATGGAAACATGTCTAACAAACCTAACACCCATCTGGAAGAACTCTAAATGATTGTAACTGAATCAATTCCAGCAGCAAAATAAATAGAAAATCGGGTGATGACTCAATGTATAGAGCTAATAGACATGAGTTCATACTGTACCATTAAGTAATAGAATAAATAATTATGAGAACTTACACAGTGAAAGGACCCCAAAGAGTTTATTTCACATAACGGATACAGGATGTAACTTTCCATTTCTTTAGAATGATAAATACAGAGTGACTTATATCCAAACAGTTCTAACTGAAAAATGAGAATGAATGCAGAAGAATAAAAAAATAAAAAGAACTCCACCCAGGCACTCAAAGTCAACATCAGTACTGCAAAGAAGTACTGATATGATGTGATAAAAATAACACTGGCTCCCCATTCCTCTTACCTAAACCACATTGTACCAGTCTACTTATAAAAGTAAAATTCAAAAAGACAAATAACTAAGGACTTTCTGTAAACTATTCCATGAATAATTTCCAAGGCTGCAAAAATCATCACAGGCAAACAACATTTGTTATTTGTTTTCTTAATGATTGTCACGTTGACTGGTGTAAGACGGAACATAAATGTAGTTTTAATTGGCCTTGCTCACTCAAAGGACTTCTACAACATATCATAGAGATATTTGTGCATCAATATTAACCCTACTCACAGTATCTAAAGTATCTCATGAAGCTAGGTATCCATCCAAAGAGAATGTATAAAGAAAATATGGTGCATATATACACCTGAGTACAAAACTGTATCATTTACAAGACAGTAGATGCTAATTGTGATTATTTTGTTAAATGAACTAAGCCACACAGAATGGCAAATGTTTCATGTCCTTGCTTATCTGTGGATCCTAGATATTTTATTCATACATAAAATTACATACATATATATGATATGAAAAAATTACTGTTTGTGTCTAGTTGAATCAACATCACTAATAACAGGGAGGAGTGGACAGAAAAGAAGAGGAGATATGGAATGAATACCTTCTAATTATATTACATAATTAAATGATGTCTTTAATGAAGCCTACTACTATGTACAATTAACATAAACAAAATAAAATAAACTTAATTAAAACCATACCATAATATGTCACTATGAATTGAATCTTGGAACATATAAAGAACACAGAAAAAAAGAAATCTCCTCAATAAACTGTGATTTCAATTAATAAGAGCAAGAAAAGCTAAATTTTCAGTGCTGAGGAAAAACTCAAGATAAGTAGTAAACATAATTTATTAAGGCATGTGTCCTTACTACATATTGGAGCATCTTCTAGGTATATGCCCAGGAGTGGTATTCTGGGTTTTCAGGTAGTACTATGTCCAATTTTCTGAGGAACTGCCAAACTGATTTCCAGAGAGGTTGAACCAGCTTACAATCCCAAAAGTAATGGAGGAGTGTTCCTCTTTCTCTACATCTTTGCCAGCATCTGCTGTCACCTAAGTTTATTATTTTAGCCATTCTGACTAGTTTGAGGTAAATCTCAGGGTTGTTTTGATTTGAATTTCCCTGATGAATAAGGATGTTGAACATTTTTTAAGGTGCTTCTTGGCCATTCAATATTCCTCAGTAGAAAATTGTATGTTTAGCTCTGTACCCTATTTTTAATAGGGTTATTTGGTTCTCTGGAGTTTAACTTCTTGAGTTCTTTGTATATATTGGATATTAGCCTTCTATTGTGTATAGGAATGGTAAAGATCTTTCCCCAATCTGTTGGTTGCCTTTTTGTCCTATTGACAGTGTTCTTTGCCTTACAGAGACTTTGCAATTTTCTGAGGTCCCATTTGTCAATTCTTGATCTTACAGCATAAGCCATTGGTGTTCTGTTCAGGAACTTTTCCCCTGTACCCATGTGTTCGAAGCCTTTCCCCACTTTCTCTTCTATAAGTATCAGTGTATTTGATTTTATGCAGAGGTCCTTGATCCACTTGGGCTTGAGCTTTGTACAAGGAGATAAGAATGGATCGATTTGCATTCTTCTATGTGCTAACAGCCAGTTGAGGCAGCACCATTTGTTGAAGATGCTGCTTTTTTTCCACTGGATGGTTTTAGATCCATTGTCAATAATCAAGTGATCATAGATGTGTGGGTTCATTAATGGATATGCAATTCTATTCCATTGATCTTCCTGCTTGTCTCTGTATCAATACTATACAGTTTTGTTCACTATTGCTCTGTAATATGGCTTCAGGTCAGGGATGGTGATTCCCCCAGAAGTTCTTTCATTATTGAGAATAGTTTTTGATGTCCTGGGATTTTTGTTATTCCAAATGAATTTGCAAATTGTTCTTTCCAATTCTGTGAAGAATTGAGTGGAATTTTGATAGGGATTGCATTGAAGCTGTAGATTGCTTTCAGCAAGATGGGCATTTTTACTATATTAACCCTGCCAATCCATGTGCATGGGAGATCTTTCCATCTTCTGAGATCTTCTTCAAATTCTTTCTTCAGAGACTTAAAGTTCATGTCACATAGATCTTTCACTTGCGTGGTTAGAGTCACACCAAGGTATATAAAATTATTTGTGACTACTGTGAAGGGTGCCATTTCCCCTAATTTCTTTCTCAGCCTGTTTTTCCTTTGAGTAGAGAAAGGCTAGTGTTTTATTTGGTAAATTTTATATCTAGCCACTTTGCTGAAGTTGTTTATCAGCTCTAGGAGTTCTCTGGGGAATTTTGGGGATGTCACTTAAGTATACAATCATATATGCAAATAGTGATAGTTTGACTTCTTCCTTTCTGATTTGTATCCCTTTGATCACCTTTTGTTGTCTAATTGCTCTGGCTAGAACTTCAAAAACTATGTTGAATAGATATGGAGAGAGTGGGCAGCCTTGTCTAGTCCCTGATTTTAGTGGGATTCCTTCAAGTTCCTCTCCATTCAGTTTGATGTTGGCTACTGGTTTTCTTTATATTGCTTTTATTATGTTTAGGTATAGGCCTTGAATTCCTGATCTTTCCAAGACTTTTAACATGAAGGAATGCTGAATTTTGTCAAATGCTTTTTTTTGCATCTAATGAAATTATCATGTGGTCTTTTTCTTTGAGTTTGTTTATGTAGTAGATGCTCTATTATGTTTGTTGCAGCCTTATTTATATCTAGGAGCTAGAATGAACCCAGATGTCCTTCAACAGAGGAATGGATACAGAAAATATAGAACATTTACAAAATGGAATAATACTCAGCTATTAAAAAATAACGAATTCATGAAATTCTTAGGCAAATGAATAGAACTAGAAAATATCATCCTGAGTAAGGTAACCCAATCACAGAAAAACATACATGTTATGTACCCACTGATAAGTGGATAGTAGCCCAGAAGCTACAAATAACCAAAATACAATTCACAAACCACATGAAGCTCAATAAGAAGGAAGACCAAAGTGTGGGTGCTTTGGTCCTTCTTAGAAGGAGAACAAAATACACACAGGAGCAAATATGGAGATAAAGTAGAGCAGAGACTAAAGGAAAGGCCATATAGAGACTTTCCCACATGGGGATTCAGCCCATACACAATTACCAAACTTAGACTTATTGTGGATGCTAAGAAGTACATGCTGAAAGGAGCCTGATATGGCTGTCTCCTGAGAGGCCTTTCTAGAGCTTTACAAATACAGAGGTGGATAATCGCAGTCAACCATTGGACTGAGTGTGGGATTCCAAATAGAGGCATTAGAGAAGGGACTTGAAGGAGTGGAAAGGATTTGAAACCCCATAGGAAGAACAACAAAATCAACCAACCAGACCCCCATCCCTGAACTCCCAGGGACTAAACCATTAACAAAGGAGTACACATGGCTTCAGCTGCATAGGTAACAGAGAATGGCCTTGTCATACATCAGTGTGAGGAGAAGTCCTTGGTCCTAAGAAGGCTCGATATATGCCCCAGTGTAAGGGAATTGAGGGCGGGGAGGTGGGAGTGAATTGGTGGGTGGAGGAACACCCTCATTATAGCAGGGGGAGGGTGTTTCTGGGAGGGAGCAAAACTGGGAAACAGGATAACATTTGAAATGTAAATAAAGAAAATATCTAATATTAAAAAAGGATATAAAAATAAGCAAAGAAAGAGCAGGCAGTTCTAGTTCCAACTCCATCCTGATTTTTGTTGTTGTTGTGTTGTTGTTGTTTAGATTTAGTGATAGGTAATTCATAAACATATATTCAATATTGAAAGTATAGAATCCTATGTGAAGCACCACAGCTTCCATTTCGAATGGCTACTTTAACAGGATAGAAACTCATTGAATTGTATAGTCAATGATTTGGTCTGATCAATTTCATTACATGGTTCTTTTTCATTTGATGCTTTTACATAATAAAGTTTAAAATAAATTAAAAATAATAAAACAAAATTAAGAACTTCTTGAAACTTTTATGTAAGATGTTAATAAGAGAGGAAATGTACTATAGAGTCCAAGTAAAACCTGTAAAACCATCCTAAAATAAGTCTACATTTTACAAACAGAAACACAATCATTTTGCCTGGATTATGTCTCCATCTTATCTTGGTTGTCATGTAATTATAACAACCTCACAGCAAAGCAGCGAATTTCAATGCTGCTCATTTTCTGCTCTCTATAAAGACGCATCACATTTCATTCCCTGTCAGACACATCCTCTTACATGGCCATGCTGGCAAAGAGGGCAGGGGCTGTCAGTAATATTTCCAGATTCATGAAGGAGTGAGAGTAGGCAAAGGCAGGAGACCTTTAAGATACCAAAAGATGACCTTCTTGTCTTGAAAACAAGTACAGAGTGGTCCACATACTTAGATAAATTTCATGTTTGATAATTTACCAAGCTTAGATTTTTTATTAGATATTTTCTTTATTTACATTTCAAATTTTATTCCCTTTCCTTATTTCCCTTCCAAAAAACCCCTATGCTATCTCCCCTCCCCCTGCTCACTAACCCATGCACTCCTGCTTCCCTATCCTGGCATTCCCCTACACTGGGGTATCAAGCTTTCACAAGACCAAGGGCCTCTCCTCTCATTGATGTCCCACACGGCCATCCTCTATTATGCATATGCTGCTGGAGCCTTGAATCCCTCTATATGTACTCTTTGGTTGGTGGTTTAGTCCCTGGGAGCTCTGGAGGAACTGCTTAGTTCTTATTGTTGTTGTTCCTATGGGGCAGAAAACCTTTTCAGCTCCTTGGGTCCTTTCTCTAGCTCCTCCATTGGGGACCCTGTGCTCAGTCCAATAGATGGCTGTGACCACCCACTTCTGTATTTGTCAGGCACTGTCAGAGCCTCTCAGAAGATAGCTATATCAGGCTCCTTTCAGCAATCACTTCTTGGCATCCACAATAGTGTCTGGGTTTGGTGATTGTATATGGGGTGGATTCCCAGGTGGGATAGTTACTGGATGGCCATTCCTTCACTTTCTGTTCCAAACTTTGTCTCTGTATCTCCTTCCATTGTATTTTGTTTCCCCTTCTAAGAAGGACTGAAGTATCCACATTATGGTCTTCTTAAGCTTCTTGAGCTTATCCTCTTGAGCTTCATGTGGTCTGTGAGTTGTATCTTGTGTATTCAGTACTTCTGTGCTAATATCCACTTATCAGTGAGTGCATTCCATGTGTGTTCTTTTGTGATTTCGTTACCTCACTGAGGCTGATATTTTCTAGTGCCAAGCTTAGATTTTTATGTGTGGCAACTCATGATTTTTACTATGTTTTGTTCTGTTTCTGGTTTTGCTCATATAGTTTGAATTACTATAATGCCTTCCATTTATTTTGATGAAGTTTGCTATTGAACAATGTTGTACATTCATTTAATACATTTTAGTGCCCCTTTCCCATTCAATTCCCTCTTTCTTATCCCTATAAAAGCTCACATCCAACATCCACACTGATCCTTTCCCAATTCAGGACTTTGTGTTTCATTTGCATTTAACCTGGGGCATTTCTCTGACCACTGGCTTGAATGATCCATTGGGGTCTCCAATGGAAAACAAACATAAGTAATGAACTCATTTTCTCCCTGAATCCATCATTAGTAAATATTTCAGCAGTTAGTGGGGAGAACCGCTGAGCTCCTCCTTCATCCATCCATAGCTGACTTCTGCTGGACTCATGAGTACACAGACACAAAGAAGGAACCCATAGCTTCCATGACTTCTCACTTGCAATGACAATGTCTTCCCTAGAAGATGACATTTAACAGCCCTTCACTATTTTCTGTCACTGGCATCTAACCACCTCCTCTTTCTTCTGTGAACCTTAAGAGTGATTGTATAAATTCCTTGTTTGGGACTTTGTCCTTACTTACCACTTATTCCCAGCATCATATGCAATCACAAATCTCTCCATTCACTATAAGAGAAGCTGTTATAATTAAAGCTAATAATGTTGTTTGTCTATAAGTATAAACATGAATATGCAGAAGGCCATGTGATTCTGTGTGAATTTAGCTAACTGAAAATAGTTAACCACAGTACCCCAGGATTTATGACCTCCCCCATACTAACAACCTCACTGTTGCACAAGCACATCATGCTTGGCTGGTTGTTTTCATGAATGGTAGAGTTCACAGCTCAATAAAGACTACTGAATCCTTTATTTCTCCTGGAGCCTAAGCAGCACTTTCTGGTACTATAGATGATAGTGGGTAGGGAAGAAGCTTCTTATCAGTTCCGGCTTTGTTTCTCTATGTCATGCAACTAAGATCTATGTTCTCTTCAGCATATAGCAACAGAGTCTTGTCATTTAGTTATAATGTAAAACCAGGGGGAATAGCAATAGCTAGTCTTGTTTGGGGGTGTTAGTGATCTGTCTAACCAACAATTCAGAACAACGGGTCCCATCCCTAGCACTGAGGATTTGCTTGATATCTATGGTTTCTAGGAACAGTATTTTCTAGGTATGCAGTTTATTCTCCTTCAAATTATTTTCATTTTCTAAAATTCATTTTCCATTTAATTTTAAGATAATAGGTTTCCATGTGAGTTTGTCATATCCTCTTCTTTTACATTAGCCTTCTCCTGTTTCCAATAACTCCCCTGCCTGCTTCAGTCTTTCAATTCTTTCAATTCAGTATTCTCTCTTTCTACTTTCAAAACATTTCCATCATAATATTCCCCTTCCCATAAATCATACCTCTTTCTAATTATTTCTATTTTCCTAGCTTCTATAAGAGGTTGAAGTTGAACAAACAAAATTAAAGAATCAAAGCTAAGGATCAGATGGTTTACACACAGAGCTTTCCTGCTCTCTCTGTGTTCCTAGAAGAACTAATTGCTCAGACTAGTCTCCCTTCTTCCATGGCCAAACATCCTGTAGATACCACAGACCATACCCTTCTGACATTTCATCCAACCCCCCCCCCAAAGAGACTGTACCCTCTTCTCAGAACCTCATGGAACTTTTGCCAAAATTAACTATATACTTAGACAAAAAAAAGCAACTCTTCACAGATTTTTTAAAAAATGAAATAACACCCTGCATCCTATCAGACCACCATGATTAAAGCTAGATATCAACAGCAGAAACTATAGAACACATAAAATTAAAATCTGTAAATGTAATTCACCATATAAATAAACTGAAAGAAAAAGAAAACACATGATTACCTCACTAGATGTAGGGAAAAACAACTACTTTGACCAAACCTAACACCACTCACAATAAAAGTCATGGAGAGATTTGGGATAGAAATAATGTAACATAATCTAGACAATTTACAGCAATCTCTTTCCACTAAAATTAAGAACTTGACATGATTACCCACTCTCTCCCTATCTGTTTAATATTGTATTTGACATTTTAATTAGAGCAATAACTTGAGGAGATCAAGGGGATACAAATTGGAAAGGGAGAAATCAAATATTGTCAGATGATATGATAATATACAAAATTTGTCCTAAAAATTCCACCAAGGGACTTTTACTGCAGATAAACACATTCACCAAAGTGGGTGAATAAAAGATTAACTTGGAACAAAACCTGTAGCCCTCCTATATGCAAATGATCAATAGGTTGAGAAAGAAATTAGAGAAACAACCCCTTTCACAATAGCCACAAATGGTATAGTCTATCTTGGTGTAAGTCTACCCAAGCAAGTGAAAGACTTATATGATAAGAACGTCAACTCTTTGGGGGGAAATGGAGAATGTATAAGAAGATGGAAAGTTCTCTCATGCTCATAGATTGGTGGGTTTAATGAAGTAAAAATTGTCATTCTCCTATCAAAAGCAATCTATAGATTCTGTGCAACCACAATCAAAATTTCAACACAAAGCCTTCCAGACCTTGAAAGGACAAATTTAAACTTTACAAGAAAAAAATAAAACAATGAAACAAGCAAAATACAAAGATAACTAAAATAATCCTATTCAATAAAAAAACTATTAAAGGTATCCCCATCCCTGATTTCAAGTTGTACTATACAAAGTTAGAGTAATAAACTACATGTTATTGGCATAACAATAGGACACATTGATCAATGAGATCATATTGAAAACCCAAACATAATCCAAATACATATGGACACTTTATTTTTGATAAAGGATCCAGAAACACAGACTGGAAATTTTTCAGCATATTTAACAAATAGTGCTGGTTAATTTGGATGTCTGCATGCAGAAGAATGCAATTGAATCCATATATATTACTCTACACAAAACCCAATTCAAGTAGATCGAAGATCTTAACATAAAACAAGATACACTGAACTGTATAGAAGAGGAAATGTGGAATAGCAATGAAAACATTGGCAGTAGAGATGACTTTCTGAACAGAATACCAATAGCACAGAAAATAAGATCAACAGTTAATAAATAGGGCTATAAGATGCTAAAAGCTTCTAGGAAACAAAGGACATTGTCATTTGGACAAAGCAGAGGCCACCAGAAAATAGTTTTAGTAACACTACATCCGATAGCAGACTAATATCAATAATATATAAAGAACTCAAGAAACTAGATACCAATAAACCAAATAATGCAGCTTAAAAAAATGAGGTGTAGATCTAAAAAGAATTCTTAGTAGAGGAATCCCAAATGGCTAAGAAGCACTTAAATGAACGTCCAACCTCCTTAGCCATCAGGAAAATGCAAATCACAGCTACTATGAGATTCCATATTACATCTGTCAGAATGTCTAAGAACAATAACACAAGTGACAGCTTATATAAGTGAGGATGTGGAGCAAGAAAAACATTCCTCCATTACGGGTAGGAGCAGAAATATGTACAGACACTATGGTAATCAAATGGCAGTTCCTCAGAAAATTAGGAATTGATCTAGCTCAATAAACAGCCATACGACTCTTGGGCACATAACCAACAGGTGCTCATACTACCACAAGGACACTTGCTCAATTATGTTTAAAGTGGCCTTACCCACAATAGCTAAAAATTAGAAACAACTTAGATGTCATTCAATTGAAAATGGGTAAAGAAACTGTGGTACTTTCTTAGTTAGGGTTTCATGCTGTTTAGGAGCATCATGACCAAGGCAACTCTTATAAAGGACAATATTTCATTGAGGCCAGTTTACAGGTTCTGAGGTTCAGTCCATTATCATCATGGTAGAAAGTATGGCAGCATCCAGGGAAACATGATTCTGGAGGAGCTGAGAGTTCTACATCTTGTTCCAAAGGCAAACAGGAAAAGACTGGCATCCTCTGGCTGCTAGGAGGAAGCTCTCAAAGTGCACCCTACAGTGACACACTTTCTCCAACAAGGCCACACCTCCTAATAGTGCTACCCTGGGCCAAGCATATTCAAATCACCACAGGAACATTTACACAATGTAGCATCACTTAGCTTTCAAAAACATGACAGCATGAAATTTGCAAGCAAATGAATGGAACTAAGAAAAAGAATCATTTTGAGTAATGTAACCCCGATTTAGAAGAGAAATATGGTATGTACTCACTTATAAGTGGATATTAGTTGCTAAGTAAATGACAACCAAGCTACGGTATGTAACCTCATAGAGGTTTGGTAAAGAGGCGGGCTCTAAGGGGAAATACATAGATCTCTCTAGGGAGAGGAATAGAATAGATTTTGCAGGTAGATTAGGAATGAGTGAGGACAGAAGAGGAAGAGATCTGGATGGGGGGAAGTATGGAGGAGAGAAAGCTATAATTGCCAGGGTGGTGGTGGTGATAGTGGTGAAACAGTATAGAACCCTACTGCAGTGAAAATTCCTGCAATCTATAAGAGTGATCCTAGTGAGGATTCAGAGGAATGAGGGATACAGAGTATTAACTGGCTGGTTATCCTCTGCAGCCATTTATGGGACTGGGTTGCATTCATTGAGTTGTTGTCCCAGGGGAACCAATGAAGACAAATAACACAGAGTGATATTAGGATAGAGAATTGCTTTCTGCAAAATGAGAGCACAACAGATTGATGAGGACAAAGACCACCCATATCATTTAATGTGGAGACGTTAAATTTGAGCTTGTATGGAGTCTTCACTGCTATGTTCTAGTCTCTTTGGTAAAAGAAGGTACTCTGCATGCTACCAAAAGAGAATTATTAATACCTTCCTAGCCACAAAACTTTCTCCTACAACTTGAGCTGGCTGAAAGATATGCTAGGGCAATGGCGTTTCAGAACTTGTGAGAGTCACTAACCAATGTCTGATTTACCTTGAAGCCCACTACCCTACAGTAGTGATCCCATGTCTGACAGAGCTTGGGTGGCCAGGAACCAAACACTAGATAGCCCAGAGACTTAAAGTAGAACGAAACACAACTATTATGGAAAATAATCTATGAAATGATTCCTAATGGTATTCTGTTATACTTCTAGATTGGTGCTTTGTCAAGACATCATCAGAGGCTTCCTCCAGTGGAAGATGAGAGAGGATTCAGACACCTACAGCTAGGCATTACAGGAGGGAGAGTCTAAATTGGAGGTCTCCTATTGGGTCCCATTCCTCAGAACTCTAGGAATCTTGCAGAATGTCAGAAAGATTGTAGGTGTCAGAGGAAATGGAGGAGATGTTATAGCTGTTGGTTTGGTGTTTATTGAGACTCCTAAGTATGGTAGTGGGATAGTCCTTAACTCTCTTGCCTCCTCTTGGGACTCTTGTTCTTGAGTTTCATAGTGAACCCTAGTTATAAGGGCTTTTGCTTTGTCTTATTGTATTTTGTTTTGTCATATTTGGTTGTCGCTTCTTGGAGGCTTGCACTTTTTTGAAGGGAAATAGAGGGGAAGAGGATCCAGGGAAAGAGAAGGTGGTGGGAACATGGAAGGAATGGAGGGAGTGGAAATTGTGGTTGGGATTTTTTATAAGTATGAGAAAAGAAGCTCTTATTGAATTTTAATTGAAAATATTCAATTAAAAATAGATTGAAACTAAGGGTCTACATTTGGGAGAGTATTTGGAAATGTTCTTCTGTGCCTAGGGTTAACTCATTCAACAAATTTTTCTGGTCCCATCCATTTGCTTAAATATCATAGTATCATTGAACTTTTATTTAAATTCTTTTTTAAAGTTGTTAAAAATGTTAGAGTAGCACACATCAAACCATAATGCTTTCTGAGTTTGATTACTCAGTGTCAGAAACAGGATTATAACTCAGATGTAAAATAACATTGTTATATGTTTGTCCAGATATTATATGGTCAAAGTTAATCAGGAAAGTGGAATATAAGGAGATTAAGAATAAATGATTCCTAATGGTATTCTGTTGTCAAGTCATCATCAAGAATCTTAGTGTGGCCAAAGTCTTGTTAGGGTTTCTATTGCTGAAAAGATAATATAGCAACTTTTCTAAAGGAAAGTATTTAGTTAGGGCTTGCTTACAGTTTAGAAGTTTAGTTCATTATAGTCATGGCAGTAAGCATGGCAGCATATAGACAGGCATGGTACTGGAGAGGTCCTAAGAGTTCTACATCAAGATCAGTAGGCAGCTGAAAGAAAAAAACACTGGGCCAAGCTTGAATATTTGAAACCTCAAAGCCTACTCCTCAGTCACACATTTCTTCTAACTTCCAACAAGTCTACACTTCTTCCAACAAGCCCATACCTACTCCATCAAGGCTATAACCCCTAATAATGCTAATCTCCAATAACCAAGCCTTCAAATATATTAGCCAATGGGGGCCATTTTCATTCAAACCACCATAGCTGTGAGCTAGGAAGGAGTGTTGGGAGACCATGTTCCTTGGGTTTTACAGTTGAGGCCCAGAATATATCTACTGATGCACTCTGATGTTAACACATGGATGTTAGCTTTGTATTCAAGTCCCATGTATGGCACTCTTGATGTTAACTCCAGTGTGTGATATATACAATGCAGAACCCCCTCTTTCCTTAATTATACATCATAACCAAATGATTTCACCCAAGTTCAGTAGTCTTAACATATATCACTTTCTACAGATATTATGGAAATATTTCTGTCTTGTACAGTGTGCATGAAGATTAAAATAACATGTAGTAAAATGAAAAAAATCTATTATAATTAACTATATGAATGAAATAAGTTCATATTCTACCTTTTATTCTACAATTTTACTCTCTACTTAACCTCAATTGTTAATTATATTTACCTAAAGTATTCTATACTTTATTTCCAAATATCACAGACTATCTCTTAAATATACTCTTCGTGATGCTGGGAATTCAAGGCCAATAAGACTATTGAAGACCTCTTTTCAGGCAGAATTCTGTACAATATGGAATAGGCTGCTGCATAATTTTCCATTGTGAATATTTTTCTAAGGATGCCTCTTATTGAAGGACACATTGTCATGGGTACATGACCTTTTAAGTACCTGAATTTTAGAGAGGGACATGCTATCCTTTGTTTTGTTTTATGTTGTTTTGTTTTGTTCTGTTTTATGTGAGGAGAAATAATAGGTATACATTTTCTTCATTTGGATTCAGAGAATTAACCTCTCTAATGTTCTCTATTGAATACATCTGTGAAGAACTCAAGGCTATCCTGAAGCCAGTGGTAAGAGCAGGAATAAACTAAATGAGAGGATACAGAATATGTTCATTTCTAGAGCAAAATGAAGACATTAGAATTAAACATGTATATTGTTGAGTTGCTAAAATTATATTATCTTACGATTATTAGGCCACATGCATTGAAAGCCAAGAAGACATTCAAGAGTACACTCACATTTAGATGATCAAGGGAAGAGAAGAGCCAATGGCAATATATGGGAATTTCTCAACCACAAAGAAAAGGTGGAAATTAGAGACTGGTACAAGGAGATAGTGGGCTATCAATCATAATTGAGTCATCAGAGTCTTGCACTGATGCTGAAGTATTTGAATGTTATACTGGAGGAAGCAAAGGACACAAAGGATGTCAGCTACTTAGATGAATCATACTCTACTGAGTTATCTTTGAGTCAGTGCTTCTGGAGACAGTGGTGACCAAGCAAAATGACATTGATGAGCTCCTCTCTCTCGTTCTCTGTCTCTGTCTCTGTCTCTGTCTCTGTCTCTGTCTCTGTATGTCTCTCTCTCTGTCTCTGTCTCCCTCCCTC
>NW_022196904.1:67614141-67628169 GCF_008632895.1 Mastomys coucha
CTCTCTCTCTCTCTCTCTCTCTCTCGTTTTTCCAGACGGGATTTCTCTATATAGCCCTGGCTGTCTTGGAACTCACTCTGTAGATCAGGGTGGCCTCAAACTCAGAAATCCGCCTGCCTCTGCCTCCAAAGTGCTGAGATTAAAGGCATGTGCCACCACTGCCTGGCCACTTCTAAGGTGTGTGTGTGTGTATGTGTGTGTATGTAATAATATGTATATGATAAAGAATATGGCAGAAGATTGATTAGCAAATAAAGCTTGAAATAAGGACTCTACAAAGTAGCCATGCTGTAAATAGCTGTCTGAGATTGGCCCAATCACCTAACCTTGGTGTCCTTTGTCTCCCTTATAAACTGGAAAAGGTAACTTATTTAGGAGTGAGATGTGAGTACTGCACATTAAGCTCCGGGGAGATGGTCTGATACCCAGCAGCTACTCACTACAATTTTAGCATTGTTGTTGCTTTTGTAGACCTGCTGGGGCATGGAATGGAGAACTAATTAAATCAAGAAGAGATGGGAAAGCAATTTCAGGCCAGTTGAAGGTGAGGGTTAAAACATGTTAATCCAGCATGTGCCTCTGACTGTCTCTAAATCCCAACAGAATTAGTAATGCTTGCCTTTCCTTGGAGGCCCTCATTCAGAATCTAAAATCACTTAGTTTACAGAATCAGGCACAAATCAGGCTACAGAAACAGGGAGACAAAATTGTCTTCCTCTCCAAACAGAACTGATAATAAACAGGTGCAAGAGAGAGTGTACAATGCCTTACTCCAAGCAATCTCAGATATGTTCAAGCTGTCCGCCCTCTCTGTTTGTTTATGGTGTGTTAACTGCAACACCACGTGTTTCTCCCCAGATGTTTGGACATCCATTAATTAGCACATCCTCTACAACACACTTATAAATGTTACTTGTGAATGTGAAAGTCTGAATTCAAGCAGAAAAGAAACTGCAATTAAGAAAACATGTACACACACCAACTTACACATGCATACCAAAGCTGTCTTTAGGACAGCTTGAAAATGAGATAGGAAGACAAGGGGAAAATGGGACTGTTAAGGAGTAAGAACCCAGAGGGGCTAATTCCCAGCTTAAACATTTTCAAGCTTATACTTCATCAACAAATATTTAGCTACCATGTGACTCCAGGGTCAGTTTAATTCATGAGAAATCATCTTGTCAGAGTAAAAACGGGAAGTCTTATTTTCTACTATGAAACTGAGTGAAGTAGGACTCCTCAAGTTTTATTAGTCTTTTTTTTTTCCTTAATGTCCATTTCATCATTTTAGTCCTGCCTGAAGAGCCACCAAAATAACTAAAGTTTTGTGCAAAAATAAAGAGGGAAAAAGAAAGAAACGTTTAACTAGTCCCTACCATGTATTCACCGTTGTCATTTGTGATGGTAGTAATGGTCACAGGTGTGTGTGTGTGTGTGTGTGTGTGTATGTGTGTGTTTGGAGAGAGAGAGAGGGAGATAGAGACCGAGACAGAGACAGAGACAGAGAGACAGAGAGAGAGCAAGAGAGAGAGAGAGAGAAAGAGAGAGAAAAAGAGAGAGAAAGAGGTAGGGAAGAGACACAGAGACACACAAATAGACAGAGATTCACAAAGCTTAGTCATGGATGGAGGTTTTATGTACTAGAATTCAAACAACTTGCCAGTGGCTACACCCATGAGAAATAGTTGGAAAGAAGGGGTTCAGAAGCAGAATGTGGGAACAAGAGAATAATAGGGTAAATATAGTGTATACTTGTAAAAATTATGGAAAAGTAAATCTATGAAACCAAAAACTGCATTTGAAATTGTCAAAAAGTAATAAACAGAAATAAAATACTATTTTTTTATTTTAAAAATAACTGTTTGAATTTTATTTGTTCTAGTGGATATAGAATTTCACCCCAGTTGTCATAGATGTTAGGCAAACACTCTGAACCTATATTGCAGATATTACAGAAATGCAGACTGTGAACTTCAGGTTTCTCAACTCCTGTGCTATGACAAACATGTGTGAAAGCCACCCTGTAGGACATGGAAGAGCATCTGAGCTGTCTCTCTTCAGTGACCACTCTTCATATTGTTATGCCAACCACCTACCCCGCAGAACCACCTAGTCACAGAGTGCCAGTTCCATATTAGGTATGATGTTATGACTTCCTGTCTGAAATGGCATCACACTCTCTGAGCTTGTGTCAGTCATGTAAGGTTTTCATTTTCCAGATTTTATGCACCACTCTGGAGCCTCTGGTTTTTAAATACATTTTGTTTTAAAGTAAGCAATCTTTCCTCTATGGTCAAAGGTAAAATAATACCCAAAAGGGCAGCCAACAGAACAAGGGAAGTTTCTCAACCAGTCTAGAAATAAAGATCTCCTGAAAGTTGATAATCTCTGTAAAATCTCATTTTGGCAACCAACTTTTAATTTTTAACGGGTCATTTCACACTTATCGAAGGCCATTATGTGAGGCTGTGACTTGCAAACATTACTTTCATTTTCATAGGGATTATTCATCATCATTTTAATACTTTTCCTCTGATTGTATTTCTTAGAAAGAAGCCAACCTTATGCCCATAGAATCTTAATAAATACCCTGTATATTTATGCTCTACAAAGGAATTTCAATAAAATAGACTACTGTGAAAATAAAGTTATTGGGGGGATGGTTTCCGAAAGAGACATAAACAGAAGGAGTAACGGTGGCATGTGTTTGTGTGGGGGATTGTGGGGGGGGGGGTAAAAGAGGAAAGAGAGAGACAGAGAGAGAGATCTCATTCAAATCCTCATAAAAGTCGTGTGAGATTGTCATTGTTTGGTCCATAGCTAGGTAAGGAAACTGGGGTTCAGAAAGACAAAGTAACTTCATCGAAGTCAGAACTAGCAGTGATAATTGTAGAGCTGTTAGCACAAGCCAAAAGCACAGATTTAGAATTAGATAAAGCCTGGGTTTTCTTCATTAGCAAAAGATCTGTATAAGATGGAGGATGTTATAGTGGACAGTCATGACAATCAGTCACATAGAATAATTTGACAGCACAGCATAGTCATAGGTGTCACACAGCCAGAGTGACATCAGAGAGCCAATGAGGCCATGCATTCAGAATAAAAGTGGAGAAAATAAGAAATTATTACATAGAGTAAGGTTCTTTCAGATTTAGTCTTAGACATTATTTAAAATATATGGTATATTCTAAATCATGTACCAAGATCCTAAACATAGATCGTGATGAGATTATGATATGAACTTGGAAGAACTGAAAACTCCATTGGGTAAACAGAAATGACCAGCTGCTTGTTTCATATTAAAATTTATCTCAATATATAAGTAGACACAGCCATACTGTGGAAAGCCATTTTGTGATCCTGGCTGATTTGAATGAGGAGCAAATCATCCCAAGTGTGCAACTTGCCACAGTCACACACCTCAGCAAGGACTCAATGGGGAGATAAATCTAGATACAGCTGCCTTCGAACCCAGTAGTTCTGCTGTAATTAGGGATTATGGTCAATCAGATGATGGAATCAGAAGAGCTCATAGTATTTAGAGAGAGAGGGACAGAGAGAGAAAGAAAGAGAGTGTGTTAAAGGTAATTCCAGTGGTCTATGAGCATAGAAGATACACTCATAGCCTTACTGATCCTTAACAACATGAAAACAAAGCACTAATGAAACATCATTCCTCATCAATAATGTTGACAGCATATTAAATCTTTGATAATCTTAAGTGCTGATAATAATACAAGGATGTGAATGAACTTGCATGGAGTTAGCGTTCTCAAATTTTATAGCCATTTTGGAAATCAAGCAAGCAATAACCACTAAAATTTAAAGTATTATGTCATTAACTCAGCAATTCTATTCATTTGTTTGAGTCTAGAACAATTTCCATAAAGCTCTTTTTGCATTCAGATATTTGCATACAAAGTCACTGCCCACAGCTTTGCTATGGTCATTCCAAACTCAGAAACAAGCAAAATGCCCAAATAATCAAAATAGAGAACTCAAAACTGTGTTAGGCTTATCATTGCAGATTGTGAGTACATTGGGTTAACATGCATGACTGAGGAAAAGCTGCTTAGATATATTGTCCTGTGTCAATGATGACTCATCATTTAAAATAATGGCCCATCCTGGTGGGAATGCTGTCTGTTTGTAGCTGGGAAAGCAGGCCTTGTAATGTGTGGAGGAACAAACTAGGAAAACTCTAGACCTCTCTCTCAATATTTCTGTGAAACTAAGCTGTTCTTTAAAGTAAGGTTTTATAACAGAACCTACATGTCTATGGACAAGAAAATAAATCCACAGAAGAATATGTGCCAAATTGAACAGAGTGCTTCTTCTTAGAAGAAGATATGGACTGAGTAAAAAGTCTAGGGAACCATCCCTTGTAATGAAAGCAAAGCTGACTCATCAGGAATCATTGAAGGCTTAATAAAATCAAACATTCCTGTCTTCTTACTTTAGTTAGTTTAGATAGATAGATAGATAGATAGATAGATAGATAGATAGATAGATCAGAAGACATAGGATCATAAGGAGCAAAGCCAGGACCCAGGAAAACCTAAGAGTGAGGATGGAGAAAATAACAATGACTGCCCTTGTGGGCAGAAAGCTTTCCTGAGACCAGGCAGTAAATCCCAATGATGTGAGAATCATGGCAAGTTTTTGGTCTTATTTTGTTTTGCTTTACATGATCTTTACTCTATATCTCAGGCTAAATTTGAACTCTTGCCCAAGTCTTTCAGTGATAGAAACACAGGTGTGAACCACCATGCTCAGTAGAATTTTCTTTCAAATCTATTTAACCATACTTTTCTCTCTGCAGCTCTAGGGGTAGTATTTGAGCATCTAATCTTTGATAAAGACAATTTCTTAATTTTCATACCATGGGTGTGCATATTAGCAAAATAGAACCATGTTTACCTTGTAGTCATGCTCATAGAACTGAGAGACACCACAGAAAAAGAGGCATGCAGATATCATAGATATGTCTTTTATTTAAAAAAAAATAAGAACAACATGGCAAGGAGAGAGTTTACTATCCTCTAGATTTACAATCACTCCAACTTATTCTCAGGCATCAAGCAGAGAGTACTTTTCTAATTCGGGGTGACCTTCTGAGCATTATGGTCTGTTCCCTCCTTGGAACCTATGGCAATGCCAATTTAGACTAAATTAGAGATTGATAACCCTTAGAAATATTCTGAAGAGAAAGATGTCACAAGTGAAGACCACAAAAAGTTCAGATCCTGCCTTGTCTTATCTATGTGCCAAGATCTACTAAAACCTCATGATAAAACCAACATTAGAAATGAATATTAATGCAATCAGAACTAAAGTTTCATCTGGCATTGGAAAACTCATATCCAAAAGCAAGTAGGCAAGAAATGGTGGAATAAAGGGGGAAGGGAATAAGAGAAATGAAAGAACTGTGGAGAGAGGCAAGAAGAAACCGAATAGATGGATAAGAAAGCTAAGGAATGAAATATTAGGTGGAAAAAGCAAGCAGTAAGGAGAAAGAATGGAAATAGAAGTCAAGAGAAAGATGGGGCAGGGCAAAGCATCTGGGCAAATGGCCACACGATTGTGTGTGTGTGTGTGTGTGTGTGTGTGTGTGTGTGTGTGTGTGAGTGTTGAATCCGAAGAGAAAAGTTTCTGAGCCAGAATAATAGATGCTTAGAAAGTCCTTGTAGTTAAATGTGGCAGCTGTAACTAGCCATAGAGCAGGGGGCAACCCCTACTCACAAGCAAAGCCAATTACCTCACTGTGTGGGGAAATGATTAGTCATGTTAATTAAAAATATTTTTTGTTTCAACTCTTAAAAAGGTCAACTTGTCGTCTCTATGGAAAATTGAGCCTTCATATATTTTCGTTTGATTTCCTTTTCAAAGTCTAATTAGTCATAATGCATTGTTAAAAAATGATAATTTTGTATAATGTAGTTGCTTTTGATTATGGTGCATTTATTATGATGTTACTTGTAACTATTGTAAGGGGGTGCTTTTTACAATGCCAAGCTAATGGAATGAGGAGTGGGTACTTCCTTGGATGCTTCTGATCAAGGGCAGAAAGATTACAAGATGCTTGCTGTAGAACAGAAGAAACAAATGTTTCCAGGTCTGGATCACATGTTCTTCATATTTGAAACAAACAAGCTTTAACTTTAGAATGAGAGAAAGAAAAACTTTCTTAGTGCCAGCTGTCATTCACCAGCTGTTTGACCACAGGGATCTGCTTTCCTTAACAGATCATGAAATTTCCCAGTTGAAATATAGAACCATGGGCAACAAAACTGCTTAGTAGAGAGAAGCACTTGACATCAAGCCTGATGACCTGAGTTCACTCACCAAGACTCCCATGGTAGAAGGAGAGCCTCCATTCTTGCAGGTTTTCTTCTGAGCACAGTGTGCATGTGTATGTATGTGTGAACACACACACACACACACACACACACAGAGGCAGTTAATTAATTGACATAATAAAAGGGAATAATTACATTTATTTCATGGGTTATCAGGGTCTATGTCAAGAATCTACAGTTCTTTGTATTCAGGAGGATGTTAACAAATGTTAGTGACTCAAATTCAATTTGAAAGATAATGTATTTCTTCTGATGAAGACTCTATTAGTAATAAGATTAATTGACGAACTAAAAAGATAGCTCAGCCAGTAAACTACCTGATGTATAAGAATTGGAAACTGCAAGGCCATGGACATGTACGTACACCACACACACACATGCACATGCATACACACAGATATACACACCCTCATAAACAAATATATACATACCCACTTATCACATAAATATATACCACAACTACCACCTATACACAATCCATACTTGGAACTTTAAAATGTACAGCATTCTTTCCCATATATCTCATTACTTCAGCTTCCTGCTAACTGATAATATATACATACCATCCTGATTAAATGAAGTGACTTGTCCAAGGTTACACAAGGAGTAAATGGTTAAAGCCGGTCACATATCCAAATTGTTTGTATTACACTAATATTAAAAGGGATGCTCTTGCTTTCTGAAACACACAGTCCCTCTGTAGAGTGCTGGTTGCCCATGGTAACAGACCATAGGCAAAAAGCACAAGCCCCTTTAGTATTCACTGGTGTTTTCTCTATTCTGTTCAGGGATCTCAAAACAAACCTCTTTATGTCAAATGAGGGCTTGGAACAAAGGCCTCATTGCAAATACCCACCCACTAAAACACTGGAGTAATCTAGAAGCCAAATAATACATCATCCAATCCTGGTCCTCAGAGTCCTAAGAGGAATTTTGGAGCACTGATTCTTATTACCTTTTAACCCCAAACTGGTCCCACATGGGATGGGAAGGAGCTGGAGAAATGAGCTACATTCTGAGGGAAAGCTTGATATATACTGTTGTGATTATCCTATGCTACATAACGGCATGCATGGACCCTCACAGACAACCAAAACTAAAATAAAGGTAAAATAATAGAACACAGTTCTGATTCAATACAAAAGACAGCATGTCTTAATAGCGCCCATCAACAGGAAAAGCCCATTCAATAATGCCAGTCAGAGGAGAAACCACTTAGGAAAGCAGCCACGCGGTGGATTAAAAAGCCTTTTTGTCAAATATAAAGGTCACTGAGGCAGTAAACTCCTTAAAGGGAAAGACAATGCATTCATGCTTGAGCTGGTCTGCCTGCAACAAGACACAGTGGCCATAGGAATGATAATCCTGTCTGAGGAGAAATGGACTCAGGGACATCATTTACAGACATAATGGCATGGAAACAGGCTCTATCTGAGAGAACCAGCACAAGTTCATCAACCACCCCGATGCCACCCAAGGACAAGGGCACTTGGCAATCTCTACGAGTGCAGTCAAGCCTTCTAGATGACCTTGCCTGAAGCAATGCTCTACTTGAACTTTTAGCGTCTAGTGAAATCATGCAGGTGAAAAGGTCCAAGGCAAAAGTTTCTGGAGTCACACATAAAACGACATCCTCTGTTTCCTTAGAGAAAAATGTCAACTTGGTAAAGTTTTGAAGGATAGATTCATGTACTTCACTGTGTTATGAACATATTAGTGAAGGAAAACAGCTGATTGTGGGTATTCATGCTAACAAGGATCCACTACTGAGTGTGATATACAAGGCAACTGAATAATTCAGATGAATTTGCTGGTACATTAATTGACCCTCTCAGTGAACCTCCTTTCTTAGTTTTTCATGTCATCACATCTCACTGGAATTGATAAAGATGTAGGTAAAGGAAGAGAATGGTGGTCTGGATCAGTGTTGTTCTAAAGCTGTTGGTTATGACCTATTTGGGGTCACATATTATATCTTCTTTTATAGCAGATTTTTACATAATGACTAAAAATTAACAAAATTTTCAGTTATGGTATAGCAACAAAATATGTTTATGTTTAGTGGTCACCACAACATAAGGAACTATATTAAAACCTCACAGCATTAAGAAGGGTGAGAAACACTGCTCTAGATGAAAACCCATCTATATCAGAACCAATATACTCTAGCTTAGGCATTTTCCTACTTAGAGGTATGCTCCAATACTCAGCCAAATCATGAACTAATTACTTATGATTCAGAACTCCTGCCTTGCACAGTGTCTGTGGATCTACCTACTTCTCTTTCTGTACCACAGGACTGGTTTTAAAGCAAGCTCATTCACACATGCTTGGGACAAGTCTGGGAAGAGAACTCAGTGACAGAGGGCTAACCTAGCATGTACAGGGTGCTGGGTTTCATCCCAGCACTGAAATAATAGGAGAGAAAGTAAGGGGACAAAAAGAAGAGAGATAAAAGAGGTACAAAAGAAGACATTCCAACTCTCTATTGATACTTATGCAGTTTTTAATAATACTACAAATCAAGTAGTTTGCCTCAACTCCCAAGGAAATATCCTCATGTAATTATATCAAATCACACTAATTGAATAAAGCAAGCCACATAAGCTAGATTATGGGATTTATTAGATTGTCTGGTATATAGGATTTGTCTGTTCTGAGACAGTTGAAACAGGAATATATGCAAGCAGTATCTTCATTGTTAGGGACCTTACACGTGAGAGACAGAGAAAGTCTCTGCTGTTTATTCCTAATGGTAAAAGCAATTTATCACAACAGGGGTGAGGAACTCACATGATGAGCATAGTGGATAAGGAGAAAGGGATTAAGGTGAATCTGGGATCAAAACAACAGAATGCATTTTTAAAGAGTTCTGATGCTGCTAGCCAGAAAGAAGAACAACAGGAGTAACAAATCAATAAGAGTAACTAATCAATTATCATGAGAGGAAGTCATTGTGGTGGTTTGAATATGCTTGGCCCAGGGAGTGGGTTTATTAGGAGGTGTGGCCTTGGAGTAGGTGTGGCCTTGTTGGAGGAAGTGTGTCAGTGTGGGAGTAGGTTTAAAGAGCTTCCTCCTAGCTGCCTGGGAGTGTCAGTCTTCTGTTTGCCTTCAGAACAAGATGTAGAACTCTCAGCTCCTCCAGTGCCATGCTTGCCTGGACACTGCCATGCTTCCTGCCATGATAATAATGAACTGAACCTTAGAACCTATTAGTCAGCCTCAGTTAAATGTCCTTTATAAGAGTTGCCTTCAAATAATAAAATCATAACTAAGACAGCAAACAACACAGTTCAGATCAGAATCCAATTCTTTAACTAATATTGTCCAAAGAGCCCTGATTCACTTCCCAGCCAGGATCACACACAAGTGATGAAAGTTTTCTACTTCCAAGAAAAACGTAATGAAGGCTGGGAAGCTCAAGGTTACAAGTAGTTCTGGGACAAGGAAATACAATAAATAAGTATCTGCTATCTAGAGATCTATATAGAGAGCGGTGAAGAGACCAATCATGGCAGGTTCCTTCACTATGAAAAATAAAGCAGAAAGCCATGGAGGGCACATGCCACAGCATCTCTCTTAATCTGTAAAACAATTAAGTGGGTAGAGAAAATTATTTTCAAACTCTGATTCTTTATATAAGTTATAGTACATTGTTTTTGGTTTGTCGTACATTTTTAACTATAGAGTGTTTACCTAAAGGATTTATAGTCTTGAAAATCAACTTTCAGGTTATGTTCTGTGTACTGCCTTGGTGTGCCTTTCTGGGCAGAAGAGGTGGTAACTGTGAAGCATAGGAGTTACTTTTCCCCACTTGTCATCTCCAGGAAAGGTGCCAATTGAATATAAAATTGTGTGGAAAATATACATTTTTGAACCACAGTTTAAGGGACTTTGATGTAGAAAACTGCACCTAGAAAAGGCCAGGGCATGTAAAGAAATGTGTTTGAGTTAAAAGATATGGGTATAAGAGAATGCCTTAGGAAAGGGCAACTATAGGAAGGAGCTAAGGTTGACATATGTTTCATGTGTTACAGCATGATGAAATCATAGGCCTGACAGAGCAGAGCAGAGCAGAGAAGGGCTGTATTGGCCACATGCATACTTGCAGCATCCTCATAGGGTTGTGGTGAGGATGAAATGAGCACATGTTTGTAATATGGATATAAATCCTCTAGTGGAGTGGAAAAGCACAAATGCTCATAAGAAAGTGGTCAGCCAATGCCAGCTGGATGTCCATTGCTTTACAGTCTTAGGCAAAAAATCGATATAGAGCCTGGAAAGTCACTGCCTAAGAAGCCATGGCAAGACTGAAAGGCGGGTGATGGGTTTGATATTCCTGAAACTCCCTGTCTGGGAAGGTTCTTGATGTGGGTACAGAGCAAGGCAAAGGCATAAGAGTCTAAATAGATGTGATTGATGAAAGCCTGGCATGCATGGACACATCTTCCAAATCAAAAAGAAAGAAAAATAGTTGTACGTAAATTTGAAGAAAGCTGAATGTGAGTCGAAAAAGTGCGTGCTTTGCAAGCATGAGGACCCAGGTTCAATCCCCACAAAAGGCACATATTTAAGACTATACTGGCAACATGAATTGAACTTGATGAGTTCAAAAACGTAATGAAGTAAGACACAAGTGTTTAAGAAAGTAAAGTAGAACTTGGAGGAGATAAGGAAGGATGAATCTGATCAGAATGCATTAGAAACAAAATTCTCAGAGAATTAATGACAACTTGAAGAGCCAGACAAGCAAAGCTTGCCAGTGATGGTACATGATCATATTCCATGTGAAGGCAAGGGGAAGGTGGGCCAGCCTACTGGGCATTTTCTCTCTACTGATGCTTCCTTGCTCAGACACTCATGGATGTGCTTGCAAAATACTTTTTCAGACGAGGTTCCATTAAGTTTCATAGGTCTCAGCCTTGAACACTTTGTATAGCAAGTACTGGCTACAAATTCTCAGCAAATTTTCTATCTCAATCCCCTGAGTGCTAGAATTAGACATGAATCATTGAGTGTGCATAAATTGTGTGTTTGCGAGGATAGGGTATGTTAATTTGTGAGCATGTTCGGAAGCCAGAGGTCAGCTTCGTCCTCCATTGCTCTAAACTTTATTTTGGGGGCAGGGTTTCTGAGTGAGTCTAGTCCTGCCCCCAATTTTGGCTAGACTAGATGGCCAGGGAGACCCTGCAACCCTCCTATCACTTCCTTCCTATCTGTGGAGGCTTAATTGAGACTGTTCCACATAAGCTCCTATAAGTGAATGCTTGGGTTTGAGTTGGTGGAGCGTTTTGCAAATAATTAGGTGTTGTGAGGGAGGAGGTATATAACTGACAGTAGGCTTTTAAAATACAAAAGCCCACACCATACCCATTTAGCTTTCTCTGTCCTGTTTGTGCATCAAAATGTAAGCCCTCCACTATTGCTTCAACATTGTGCCTTCCTTCCTGTTGCTATGACCTTTATTGCGATGGTGATGGACACGAACTCTCTGGAACTGTAAGTCCCACATAAAATCTGCTTTTTATTTTTATTTTTAAGCTGCTTTGGTCATGGAAATTAAGACACACTTCCACCTTGGAATATGAATATATGCCATCACACCCAGATTTTACATGAATTCTAGGGATCAGAACTTAGGTCCTTTTGTTTATGCACCAAGAATTTTAAATATTGATCCAAATCCCATCCTAACTTTTAATTTTACCTTACGAAAGGACTAAATATTTTTCAGACTGAATTTGAAGTAGATTCATTCATCATTTTCAGACAATGTGTCCTTAATTAGACAGTTTGCCATCCTCACCTGAGATATGAAAAGCAGTGATCAAAAACACAAAAGCCAGCCTCACTTTTGAGGAGCATTGTGTCTTTGCCACCTCTGTGACTTTTGTAGCCATAGATAGTCAGTCTATCTGTGGTCAAAGACCTTCTGACCACATCTCTTAATCCAAAGCAGAAGCCGGTCATTTTGCCTCCCCATTTGTCTAATGCTAAATATTGCCATAACTTTTATACTTGTACTTGGTAAATGGCATGAACCAAAATAATAATTTATGAATAATGTACTCTAGTGAAAGAATGAATGATAGAACAGGCAACATGCAAGAGGCTTATATTCATGTGCATGTTTCTCTATGGATCTACAAAGGCCATTGAATGAGGATATTATGTCAGCTAGAAACTAGTTTTTACCCCAAGAGTAAAGCCCATACATTTTCTGGGATCATAGGATGAGCCCAACTGTGTTGTCATATGTTCTCTCTTGCAGTCTCAGGACCTACAAATTATGGTTTCTAGCTTCAAGATGGCCTGATTCTATTTTAATAATGGAAACTCCCATCAAATTTACCTAATCACAGGTTTCAATACTATGCTAAAAGTTTTGGCATGAGCAAGATCTGTCTGAATAACATTTAGGGGTGTGTGTGTGTGTGTGTGTGTGTGTGTGTGTGTGTGTACCTGTGGATATGATTACATAATCTCCCTAAAAGTATAAAATAGCTTTAATAATGACTTCACATTTGCCATGCCTAGGTCAAACCAGGAAATAGAACAAAGTAGATAAAAGAAACAAACTCATCCTCACTTCTAGTTTCATATTTATATCCCCTTCTAAGGTGCCTTCTAACAAAATGATGCATCAAGTGGATTTCCTGTCTACTACTGCAAGTGTTTTTACCTCCACCTCCGCACTTGGTTAATGAACACTACTGAGCAACAGAGGACAGTAACCTCTGCAATGTGGCCCCTCCCCTACTTCTCCCAGCTCAGTGATGGTAATCATGCCAGGAAAACAACTGGAAACTGCATTAGGATAAGAAGAAAGTTGGACTCGGTAGACAATAAAAGAACCAGAGGAGCTCAGAATTTCATCCTGGTGTTCCGTCTGTTTGAAGAGTTGCTTGAGGATTTTGTTTATAATCCCATTGAAAATAAAGTACTCAAAAATAAAAGCTGCTTGGTCTTTTCAAGCTAACTGTCCTTTGTTCATGGCACATTAATGGAACAATTTTTAAATAATGACTTGATTTTTTTTTCCCTTGTGAAAGATGCTTTCTGCAATCAAAAGCGGATTCTTTATTTCCAAGCCTGGCACTCACATTCATTAGGACTAGTTGCATCCAAGTTGTAGAGGTTTATTTGTTCAGCTGGAAATGGGACATTAACATTTTAAGAGCATGATGCATAAGCTTTTAGAGATAATATTCTCCCTGCCTTATTCTGTTGGTGCTTTCTTCAAAACTGCAAAATGCAGCGTACTTTTTCCAAGAAATGATGAATTTATAATAAATACTTTATCACAAAAGGCATAAGTGTGTAACCCTCCCCCATTTCAAAAACATCAAAATTTGGGTTAAAAATAGAAGGTTTGCAAGTTAAAGAGATTCTCAGAATTAAGCTTCCAAATCCAAAACAACAGTGAATGTGTGTGTGTGTGTGTGTGTGTGTGTGTGTGTGTGTGTGTGTATTTGTAGGTGTGTGTGTATGACTATCAGCAGAAGCACTGCACTGTCTTCCTAGGTAGATAACTGGATGGCTATTTCTCAAGTAATCTCATTTCTGGGTGTTTCTTTTTTGTTGAAGGGATTTTTCCCTCTTCTTACCTTCTTAAGAATATTCTCTCCCTTAGTTTATAGCTTTTTTCTTTCTTTTTTTTTTTTTTTTT
>NW_022196904.1:67628191-67643458 GCF_008632895.1 Mastomys coucha
TTTCTTGTTTATTTTATTCCCCTGTCTCCATAAAGGTATTTCCCTACCCACTCATGCACTCCCACCTAAGTGGCCCTAGCATCCCCCTATGTTGGAACATGGAGCCTCCACAGGACTAAGGGCCTCTCCTCCCATTGGTGCCAGATAAGGCAGTCCTCTGCTATGTCTGCAGCTGGAGCTATGGGGATTCCTCCATGTGCAATCTTTGGTTAGTGGTTTAGTCCTTGGGAGCTCGGTGGGGGAGGGGGGTTAGTTGATATTTTTGTTCTTCCTATGGGGTTGCAATCCCCTTCAGCTCCTTCAGTCCTCCACTACCTTTTTCCTTGGGGTTCCTGTGCTCAGTAGGATGATTGGCTGTGAGCACCTGTATTGGTCAGGCTCTGGCAGAGCTTCTTGGTGGAACCACTATACCAGGCTCTTGTTAGCAAGCACTTCTTGGAATCAGCAATAGTATCTGCGTTTGGTGTCTGCAGATGGGATGGATCCCTAGGTAGGACATCTCTGGATGGCCTTTCCTTTAGTCTCTGTTTCACTCTTAGTTCCTTTCTTTTCTTTAGAAAGGACTAATTCTAGGTTAAATTTTTGAGATTGGTGGGTGACCCCATCCCTCAACTGGGGGCCATGCCTAACCTCTAGATATAGTCTCCACAGGTTCTATCTCCTCTGTATTTCTGTTAATACCATCCCTGTTGGGTCCTGGGAACCTCTTGCTTCCCTAGCATCTGAGATTTTCTAGTGGCTACCTACATTCCCCATCCCCCATTGCTACAAACCTCTCTTCATTTTCCTGACTCTCTGATCTTCTCCCCTGTCTCCTCCCACACCTGATTCTGTCCCCTTTTATACCCCCCTCCTCTCAACCTCTCAGATCCTTCCCTCCCTTTACTTCCCATATTTTGTCCCCTCTTCTAAGTAAGGCTGAAGCATCCACACTTTGATCTTCCTTCTTTCTGAGCTTCACACAGTCTGTGAATTTTATCATGTGTATTCTGAGCTTTGGGGCTAATAGCCACTTATCAGTGTGTACATACCATATGTGTTCTTTTGTAACTGGGTTACCCCACTCAGGATATTTTCTAGTTCCATTCATTTGCCTGAGAATTTCATGAAGTCATTGTTTTTAGTAGCTGAGTAGTACTTCATTGTGTAAATGAACCACATTTTCTGTAGCCATTCCTCAGTTGAGGGACATTCCCAGCTTCTGGCTATTATAAGGCTGCTATGAACGTAGTGAAGCATGTGTCTTTGTTATATGTTGGAGCATCTTTGAGTATATGCCTAGGAGTGGAATAGCTGCATCCTCAGATAGACTTATTTCCAATTTTCTGAGGAACCACCAGATTGTTTTCCACAGTAGCTGTACCAGCTTGCAATCCCACCAGCAATGGAAGAGTGTTCCTCTTTTACCACATCCTTGCCAGTACCTGCTGTTGCCCGAGTTTTTTATCTTAGCCATTCTGGCTGGTGTGAGGTGGAATCCTGCCCCATCACATTCTCCCACTCTTCTTCCTAGAGTCTTCTCATCAGCAATCAGACAAGCTCCAGCATGTCATCAAAACCTTTTGTATCTCCATGCCCAATATTGCCTTCTCATCCTTATTGATAGGTAGAGATCTCCAGTGTTGATTCATACATTCTGTGTTGTCTCTGTCTCTAGTTTCTCCTTCCCCACATTCTTTTCCACCTACTCTTACCTAACTTCAGTCCCTACCACTCTACATAAACCTCTCCTTGCCTAGAACCTTTGTTTTGTCAAGTCATGAATTAATGTTTCATTTTCATGCCAATTCTTAGCAGCACTGAACAAAACCATCAATTCTTCCTTATTGATGAGAAGGATTAAGACAGAAACAAAGATATTATACATGCCTATTTGGGTTTTATCTAAATCCTTTGACCCTTAAGCCTTAGACTACAATGTACCTGGTGCTTGTGAATTCTGATCTGTCTCTACTCATACTTTCATTAAGATAAGGAGAAATTGGCCAGAGTATATTCTGTTAAAACTTTCTTTGTAAATCTTCACTTACCAAGTCAAAGATATCATTTGGCCAGAAACTCCTTAAAGCCTTTTCAGGATGACAAAGGATGATAATGCAATCTGTTTATTTACTTTTATCTAATCTTCTTCCTGTACTTTTATTTTCCGTAGTGGAATGAAATGAAACCTCAAAGCAAAAGTCATCCTTAAAATCCCTTTGCTTCTTCAGCTCTAGTCCCTGCAGAGCCTTCTATAAGGATGGTTCCAGGAATGGATTTTGACCACTTATCATAGAGCAGCCACTCCGTTTCTTTGCTAGCATTGTGGGTTTAAGTTAATTTGTTAATGAAACAGATGGGGATGGGGATATTTGGAGATACTCTGTAGATAGTGATAAGGAATAAACCAATTCATCAACTCTGTGCAGCCAACCATCTGAGGATTTAATTGAGAATTGTCTTTGGAACTCAGGGCTGCTGTTTCACTGGGGCATATTTCACTAATTGTCCCCTAGGGAATCCATTCTCTGTCACTTTTCTCTCTCTGCCACTTGTCAGTGTTCCCCATCTACTCTCCTCCCATTTACAGCTTCATTGCATGGCCTGTCTAATGTTTCTGCTTGTCATCTCCCAGCCATCTAGCTGTGTATTTCCATCCTGCAGAGCAGCAGAAACTGCAGACACTTTGACAGCAGAGCCAAATTAGCATGAGCAGTAAACACAGGGCACTAGACTCCCTCAGAATCAGCTATTTGCTTAGAAAGAAGTGACAGTGAGCCCACAAGGACAGCCAAGCAAACAATGAATGACATTGCCATATCCCTAAGAATCAGAGTGCATAGAAATCAGAGAAGTTGCAAGCCTGGACTACATGTAAAAGTCTGAAGCCTGGCATTCAGTGGCAAGAGGAGTCTTTGTTTTTCTTATGGTCATTGCCCTAGTAGTCTGTTTAAACACGGGCCTGGTACAACAAAATCATGCTTTTGATGGATTGCCAATGGCTCGTCTCCTCCATAAAAGATTCCCAGTGCAAAACAGCCAGCTGTGAAGTATATTTAACCACAGCGTGAAAACTTTCAGCATTAAAACCACCAGCAGAAAGGTCAATCAATGGGCACCCAACTTCATTAGTCAATGAAGCTTCCCAAGAATTTAGTCACACTCCATTGATAAGTGCTAAGAAGGTTCTGTGTGCAGGGAGCTATAACCAAGTTCTTCAAAACTCTTCAGTTGGCCCTCAGAGTTTCAGATGGAGTCTTGCACACCCAGTAAAGCCACCTCTCCTACCTTTGATCCACACTTATGCAGGTGGAAATCAACTCCTTGCATACTTTGTTTGATCCTGGTTTCCATCCACAGAAATCCATAAAGACATGCAGCTGCAAATCCAGGACAATCTGATCTTCACCATCACCAGCCTATAATCCATTAGTTCTCTATTTCTGTTTGTATTAAAAAGAAACCTTCAAATTGCAGACCTTACTCATCCCTTTGATGCAGTGCTACAATACTTTGCTTAGAGTCCCTTTTAGTCCCCATTTTCAGTACTCTGCAGCATCCACAACCCTCCCCTTTTACCTGCTGTAATTTCAAGTGGCATTATGTCTCTTATACCTTCTGTCATTGTTGACATTATCAACTGAACAAGACCTAGATTCATCTATGAAACAAATACCTGGGAATGCCTGTAAGGAATTTTTCTAGATAAGGTCAATAGTGCTGGTAAAACTCACTTTAAATGTGGGCATATGAGTAGCACCTCTTCTTGTGCTGGGGTCCAAGATTAAGCAAAAAGGAAGAAGTGGGCTGAACACCAGCCCTAATTGCTGTCTTCTTTCAGACTGCAGATGTAGTGTGACTAACTCCCTCAAGCTCTGTCTGCCAAGGCTTTCTCTTCAAAGTATGAACCTTAAAAGTCCCTTCCCTCCATAGGTTGCTTATTTCTCAGGTATTTTGTCACAGAAATGATAAAAATAACTCCTGCAATCTTGAACTTTTCTCTCACTATTTCCCCTTAAATTCTATATAAACTAGATTCAGTCTCCTCTGAGAACGATTTTCCTTAGAGCCCAATCAAAGTGTGTGTGTGTGTGTGTGTGTGTGTGTGTGTGTGTTTGTGTATGTGTGTGCTTCTCCATAGTATCCTAAATTTCTATATCTGTTTGCTAGAGGATTACAGTACTTTATGTGATGTACATCTCTATTTTTTTGTCTTTTACAGCTAAATCAGAGCCTCCAGCTCTGAATCCCTTGACACAAAATTATGTCAAGAGTGACCAGTCTGTAGTTCAGTCATTTCCTGATTCCTTTCCTAGACAGTTCCTTATTTTTTCCAGCATTGCTCTTATTTCCTGATTCCTTTCCTAGGCAGTTCCTTATTTTTTCCAGCACTGCTTTTATTCACTGATGATTTCCTATATGTAAGATGAAATTGTCAATCCATAGCATTCCTTACCCTGATATTTTTGCCATATGACTCTCTTTCCCCCATTATCTACAGATACAGAGACCATCATTACCAGTAGCCACAACCATCCAGCAATCATAATTCTCTTCACTCTACTATTTAACACTTCCTACCTAATTAAATTTTGACACGCTTTCTCCTCTTACTCTTAATAACTCCCAGATTCTTCCCATGTTAAATTCCATTGTTGTTCCTATAATAATTCCTTCCATACAATTAGTAGGACTAGAATATTAGGTAAGTCTGTCTAGTCCCCTCTTCTCTGAGTTCTGACTGCACAATATGATGTAGAAATATGTTTCCTAACCTCATCATTTTAAACATGTGCACATAACTGGTAAGTGAACTCTTACTAATACCTAGTGTTCTAATGCTAATCTCATGATTCATGAGATCTAGGGGATTCACTCCCTCATTCTTCAGGAGAATACTTTATACTTTCAACTTTTTAAAAAGTTCCCAACATTTCACCAACTACTGTTCTTTATTTATGACCTTAACTCTTATGTGATTTGAAACAACTCCTACAATCATTAACAGAATTCTTCTTGACTATAATTGTTCACTTTTAGGATTTTGTCCTCAGTTTCCCCATCTTATACTAAGACAGCAAAATTCTTTCTCTATACTTTTTCTATACTTTCTCTATACTTGCTGGCTATAAGCTCTGCCCTACAATTATCTTAACTAAGGGACGTGTGTTCAGCATGACATAAGCATTCACACTTTTCACCCCAACCATGATCATCGCTATTCTCAAAGACCTCCATGTTAAGAAACTGGAAAGTCAATAATCAGCCTCATGTACACTTGACTTGTCTGTAATTTAAATACCATTTCCTCTTTCCCTTTGCTTCTAAGACTCTATATTTCATTAACTCTCTTCCTATTCACTGGTCACAGTCAGTGGCTTTGGCTGAATGCTTCCCTTTCTTCAATCTCTTAGTTTGAACATGATCTTGAGTCCCATTCTTGCTCCCCTTCAACTCCCCTCATTTTCTGTTGCTCATACACAATCCCATAGCTTTAAACACCTGATCGGTGTCAATACCTCCAAAGTGTATGTCTAAGAACCTATTGCATGGAATTCAGAGATCTGTCATTACCTTTTGCTGTGTCTATTAAGATTTCCAAGACACAGTTTGCACATGCTCATCTACTGTGTAGCTTCTGCATGTTTCACAATTGCTTCACTTCAGCTATGCTATGCCTCTTGGGCTCAAACTTCATATTTGTATTCCTCATCAAATGTGTCAGCAGATTAATACACCTGAGTTATGGTTCTCAGATTACTTCTGGATAGAAACCATTTTCCCCACAGTTCCTTCACTACTTTTATGGAATTTTCTCATGTAAAACAATGTAAGCTATCCTGAAGCTCACTGTGTCTTCTCAAGCTTTATTATTTTTATTAATTAATCATACAGAATTCATCCATGCAAGGTTAATTACGGTATGATATCTTTTAAATTTTAAGGCCACCCTGCAAGATAGATATTTATCATCACCTGCTTTTTAGAGATGATGAAATAGAAACACAAACAGATTTATAACTCTCCCATGGACAACAAGTAGCAAGAAACACAGTGTTAGGCTTAAAGACATTCAAGAGATGCATGGGTCTGGATAAGTGTGATCATTGATTATGTTTTTTAGGGTAGATATTTATTAACAATAGTATAATGAGAACCTGAATTAAAGTTTGAGGCCCATGATTAAAAGTACAGAGTTATCTTTCTACAGTTTTCAAGTGCAGTTGGTGTTTTGCCCTGTAGAGAAGTGGGCCTGATTAACGTTTGACTTGTGCTAACTGACAGGGACAGAGACATAGAGTACGGGGGGCTTCTTCTGTGTGATAAGGGGTGAGATTCTCTCTTGTTAAAGGATTAAGGCTTGACTAATTTGTGCCCTAGAAGATATGACATAGACAGGCTGCCTCTAAGCCCACAGAACGCAGAGTGGTTGAGGATAGTGATAACTTTTCATCCCTCTTTGCTTAGAGCTTGGTTACATTGAGGGCCTGGATCCTCTAACACATATTAAGCATTCATATCAAAGAGTCTGGCTCTGGATTTTGTATTCAGATATCACAAAATGTTCTTTCCTAAATTCTTTACTAAGTCAGAGTATCTCATGTGTATTTTAAACCATTCCTCTGCTTCATTTGTGTCTCTAATTCTTCTGAAATATCAGATCTATAGAAGAGGAATGTGTTTATGTTTTTTTTTTTTAATCACTGCTGTACTCTTGGGACCTGCAAGGGCCTTTAATGCATAGCATGAGGCCACTGAATACCACTGTTATGAATGAACAAATAGGCACCTGTACCTGCAGAATACAATTGCAGTGTGAATGGAATCTTTACTTAGGTCTCCATGCATGTGACACACTGAAAAAGAAACTGAAGTGGAATTAGAGATAGTTTTCATAGATTATTAGGATTCTTTCTTACAAAACTTGGATCTGTGTATATGTAAACAAATATGTAGTTCATATTTAATTCAATCTTATGTTTGCTGGGGTGGTTTTGCTATGTGCTAGTAAACTTTACTACCAAATAAGTAAGACTGAAATAAAAGGGATCCTATGCGAGGTGGGTGGGGATGAGAGAATGTTGTGTACTTCCTAATAGGAGCAGAGTGGTTGTAAAGGGGCTTGAACTGGCCAGAGAATGTGGAGATTATGAAGCTGAGTGTAAATATTGATGTTATGTACACACCTCTTGCAAGAACAAGGTGGAACATTGGATAGGGAGCACTGACAGATTATATCAATGTTCATATGCTAATGTTTATGCACATTAATCTTCCCTTCAAAATTATAAAGCAAACAAATCAGGATAAAATACTTCATAAGTACAATTCCAAAGAATTGAACCTTTTCTAGGCTACACTTTTTAGGAAATCAAACACAGTGCTTGGGTTTTGGAATCACACCATCTTTCCTGCTAACAGAGACCTGGAGATCCATCACTTATCATCTCCAGTCCTCATCGTCCTTGTCTGAGAAATCACTACAGTACCACAACCTATCAGCACCTACCATTATGTAGATTTGAAGAGAGCATTCCTGAAACAGAAAAAATTATCAGCACAGTACCATGGAAGCCATAAATACAAATATGAGTGGGTACCATTCATTATATAGTGATCCAGTGAGAAAACCCCTTTATTCTAGGGTAGGAACTGAGGCTTGAAAGACTTAAGCAATTTCCTCAGAGACACTTGGCCTATTAGTGCTAGAGCCAGAATTTATGTCTCAATTGGCCTGATTCCTTATCTGCCAGACCATCTATACTGTCTAGTAAAAACAACACAGTCAGGGCTGGAGAGATGGCTCAGTGGTTACGAGCACTGACTGCTCTTCCAGAGGTCCTGAGTTCAATTCCCAGAAACCACATGGTGGTTCACAACCATCTTTAATGGGATCTGATGCTCTCTTCTGGTGTGTGACACAGCAACAGTGTACTCACATGAAATAAATAAATAAATCTTTAAAAAAAAAACAGTCAAAATCACAGTAGTATTTTTCATATGTTTGGAAATTACTTCAAATCATGTCTGTTCTCTGGTCCATGTATAAGCTTATTTTGATACTATAGCAAGTAGCTCTGCTCTTACTCTCCTTGCAGGTGGAGAACAGGCAAAGAAAGAAAATTTCAAGAACATCTTTCCATACTCGTTTATACTGATAATTTGTCTCTGCCATTTTTATCTTTGTAGGTGGGATGGATACATGTATAGGTGTTTGTGTGTGTGTGTGTGTGTTCACACGTGTGTACCTGCATGTATAGACCACAGGTAAAAGTCTTTCTCAACAGCCATCCACCTTATATTCTGAAAAGAATGTCACTGAATCTGTAACTGGCCTCACAGTATGGTCAGCAAGCTCCAAGGTTCTGCCTACTTGCTCCAACCCCCACCTCCCAGTGTTGGATTCACAGACATGTACCACATCATTATGCTAAGGTTTTAACATCCTCATCTTGTGCCATAAGACACTATCTAACGGCTACTCCTTAGTGAGGAATTATTTTCATTTCCAACTTTCTTAGATGGTAAACTTTAGCAGTCATTAAACCACTCACATTTTAAAGTTCATTTGTCATGGATATTTCAACTCAGCAATTAACGGCACTAATAGTAACAACATCTTGTCCTATACTGAAAACCTGACACTGACTAAACCAGCAAATCTAAATAATTGATAATAATTACAGGAGCTTTTTAGGAATAATCTGCCTGGAACAACTTTGAAATGAGAGGATTAAAAGGCAGAGATAATTCTAAGCAGCTGCTCAAAAGGCATTAAGCAGAGGCCCGAGTGACAGCAGCCTGTTGTGCCAAGTCAGAGCAGGCATCATCTTCAATTACTTCCTCAGCCCTTTGTCACCAGGACAGATATCCGATCTTTCACTGCTCATTGGACAGTACTTTAAACTAAAACCCCTCATTCATGTTTAAAAACTATTTTAAATTAACATTTCTGGTTTCTTCTCCTAAGGCTGATCATAGTTATGGAAATAAAGCCCATGGGTTCTGGGCAGGGATCTTTGAGAAGATGTGGAAGCTTGGAGTACTGAGAAGCATTGTTCTTATAATTCTGGAGGTCTTTCTTTTTGGAGATTTTTGTTGTTGATACTTTGTTTATCAAGGGGAAGCTCTCTGCTTACATAGTACATGTCTATCCTCAGATTGGTTTAAGTCCTCATCTCTTTTTTTCTTATCAAGTTCTTGGAATCAGGCCTACCCTGACCTCATTTTGATGACTGTTTTTGTTTGCTTTGTGTTTTGCCAAGTCAAAGACAAATTCAAGGCCTTGTATATGAACCTAGTACACTATCTAGTCATAGCCCTAGGCTACTTATTTGGTGCTGTACTCAGTGACTGCCTGGAAACAAGAACATAGCCCATGGTGAGATGCTGAGAGGCTCAAGTCTTCTGTCCAAGGAATTCTGTCTGGAGAAGTGGGTAGAGTTCAGTTCACAACACTGGTAGATTCCTTTTTCTTGAAGTGAGTTTTATTCAGTCACCTCCCTTCTCCTATCTGGGAAACTTAGCAAGCCAATCAGAAACATCTAACAACATGGGTAATTACTATTCAGCCCCTTAGGTCCCATACCCCAGGCTTAAAGACTCTCGCCACAGATATTCCCACTCATAACCTGCCATGTATGTTTTAGGATATAAGAAGAAGGTTTTAAACTGACCCAGTACCTCAATGCAATGTGAGATGTCTCCTCACACTGAATTTCATTTAAATCTCTCAAAAGTGCTACGAGTATTTTACAAGTATTAGAGATCAAAATATTAGCCTCAGAAAGCTTAATAGAAAGGTAGAGAAGCCATGCAATTAGTGCTTTCAAAACTAGTCAGTTTGGATTTAAGCCATGGGGGGGAGAAGGAAATAGAAGGGAGAGCAACAAAGATGAGGAAGAGAAAATGGGAAGAAAAGAAGAAATGGAAGTTTAGGTGTTAAGGATAAGATAGGAGAGAGAGAGGGGGAGGGAGAGAAGGAGGGAGGGAAGGAAGGCAAGAGAGCAAGAGAGTGAGGGACCAAGAGAGATAGAGAGAAAGAGAGAAAGAGAGAGACTGAATAATGTTAAAAGCCAGTAGACTAACAGATAACAACAGAAAAGTTTAAATCCACATTGCCCCCCAAATGAGCCATTTTATAGCACAATAAAAGACAGTGATATGGGATAGAATCTAATGCCACCCATTTGTTTAATCATTACATCCTTATAGCTTCCCCAGGCACCCATTACACAGGCCCCATAACACTTCACAAGCTCAGTTGCAAGGCATCCTTACATTCACCTAGCACTTATGTACAACCAGTATTAAGAGAGATGGGGCCCCAATTCCTAGTGTGCTTGTATTTTTCAGGATTCGTACTTTAAACCAATTAACATTGCCTTGAGATATAATACCACAAGTACCAAGAAGAGAGAGCAAAGAACTAGCATAAGGGAGCTGCTTAACATTACCAGTTTGTGTGAGGCACAAAGAGTATGAGGGAGAAAGAAAAGGTCCTCTTGTCAGATCATGACTCTATGTGCCTTTGACAGATAAGACTGGAAGTGGAAAGATAATCATTTTACTCATAGACTGAAAATGCAAAGGAGAATTGAGAAGTATGCTGCATCCAAAAAATGACTTGGGGTTTCACTGAGTATAGGAACATCTCTGGCAGAGTAACACTAACCTAAAATAGTACCTATGTTTCCTGCTAATTTAAAAGGAACTAACTGCCCACATCCCAAATGATCTAGTGATCCCAGGAACCTTTGGATCTAACTGCTGAGCATGTACAGTTGTATGCTTGGAAGGTAGCTCTGTAAGGATGATTGACAGATTCGAGGATAGGTTTAGTAATTTGTAGGAGCAAAAGTGAGCTGAATATCTTTCTAACATTAGGCTGAGCTCATAAGAGGGTCAACGTTAATAGGCCCTGGAGGGTTTATGAATCAAACAGATGAGCCAAAGATTGGATCATAATAAAATGCAGATGTGAGTCCTTGGGGCAGTTGATAAAGACACACACCCATTCTAAACATCAACACCTGCCTTAGCATCCACCCCCATCCCCAATAAAACCATAATGGAATGAGTTCTATCCTTCTCCAGGACCAATTTATAAACAAATGGTTGGTCCAATTATAGTTATTTTATTTTTAAGTGAGCAAGAAGTGATAGAGAACTTTTTAAAGTCATAAATTGTTGGAATATATGCTGGGGCAGGCTTTGGCTTGTCAAAATTTTAATGCAGATTTTATATATGGATCTGAAAAGCATACATGTTTGGAGTATCCTCCAGATAATTATTTGGTAACCCTCCCCACACTGGATTTTGGCCAACTCGAATGCTGCTATGAACTTTATTTCATACCACACCAGGGAGGGGAAGAGAGAAGCCTAAGAAACTGAAGTACTCAGATATTGCATGTAATAACAGAGACATAAAAAAAAAAAACAATGTAAAATTTAATGCAAAAGGTCTGTGGGCATCCAAGCATTAAAGTCAGGAGATAAGGCAGATGGAAAGTTGGACCGAGACTCCATAAGTAGGAGAGTACATTTTTATCTAATTGTACAGCAAAACATACAATAGAGCTCCCCTTTGCCAATGCTTTCAGGAGTTAAACGTATTCTCAGCCATGTTTTGGAACACATTTCTCATCTGGAGAAAATAACACCATGGTATAAAGTAAAAGAAGAACCTTTTGAACTCAATGCTGATGACAGGCTTTTTGCCAGGCAGTTACATTAGTAAATTCTCATAATGATCCTGAATGTTGTTATTACTCCCACTACATATACAAGGGTTCATGAAGGCTAAGACTCTGGTCCACATCATACTTTTTGACTTCAAAACCCCTATCTTTCCCAGCTGCATCTCTCAATTCTGCTTTCACACACAGAGCACACTTGTGGGTCTCTCCATGCCTTGAAGACTACCATGCAAAGAGAAGTATGGTCTCTTTTTGAAACTATGACACTAGAACTCAGAATGTTTGCTCCAGATTTTCAAGGTTTTCATTAATCAATATGAGACAGTTTACTTCAGGACCACAATTCCTTCTTATTGATCACTAAATACAGCTCTAGGTAGATTTGTTTTGACATTGAGTCCCATACAACAAAGTTTTGTCACCAATAGTCTCCAAGATTCCAGAAGCATTATGTATTAAAAATTAAAAACATGGGCTGGAGTGATGGTTCAGTAGTTAAGAACACTTGTTGCTCTTGCAGAAAAGCTGGATTCAATTCCTAGCTTCTACATAGTAGTACATAGCTATCTGTAATTCCAGTTCCAGAGGATCCAAAACCCCTTCTTCTTGCCTCAATTGACACCAGACACGCTTGTGATACACAGACACACATTCAGGCAAAACACCCATATGCAAAAATTTTTTAACAATTTAAAACCAGAACAAGTTACATTTACAATTGTTTACTTCACACAGGAATACCAAGATGGCTCAATGGGAGAAATAATCATCTCTCTACCACATGACACAGGGACAACTGAACAACCTCCTAGAGACTAACCTGGACTTATAATTTATACCATAAATAAATATTAGCCAAATATAAATCATAGACATATAATAACTAAATCTATAAGCTATTGGGAACCATATAAGCAAACATTGAGATCTATAGTGAAGTGAGTCTTTCTTATGTCAGGGATCAAAAAGATAATCAATAAAGATCATCATAGACAACTGTATTACAGAATTGAAAGTAGTTTGTGCATTGTTCCAAGTTTATGCATACAATCATTCTGGGACACAACAACTGCATTCTTATCAATAAAGTAGAGAAAAATGAGAACATGTGTCAAAAACAAATCTGCAGAACATTATGAAAAAACAGAATTACAACCTATAAAATATAAAGTATTCACAAATTATATTCTAATTTAATATAAAATATAAGGATATTATAATAAAATGTAATTAATATAAAATATAATAAGTATGGTTTTAAAATATTAAAAAAATAATAATGTTATTTTAAATGACTAATGACCACATGAGAATGTACTTGATATCATTAGTCATCAGAAACATGAAAATAAAAATCTGATTAAGATGGTCATGATAGTCGTGGTCTTGATGGTCAGGAAGGACCAGAAGGCTCATACAAAATGATGAGGAATAAAATGTCTCATGAGTGGAAATAGTCATCTACCCAAGGTTTAAACATGAAATCATTATGGGACCAAACAATTCCACCCTTAATTATACACACTGAAATATTAAAATGTGTCAAGCAAGATATGCACCCAAGTTTATATGACAGCATTATTGCTAATAGGAATAGAGTATTAGAAGAGGTGAATCAATAAGGTAGGACTAGCATGTTAAAAATGGTGAATTCATCAGCTATAACAATGGCACAGCAATATAGTGCCTACTAACTGACCAGAAAATATTGAATTATTAGTGCAGGGTACATTGTGAATGAACCTTGAAAACAATATTCTAAGTGACAGATGTCAGTTAAAAATAGCACTTATATTCACAATAGATACTGAATTATTAGATCACTGATTATTTAGGCATGAGGGCACTGGGAAGAGAGACTCCTATTTAATAGAGTTTCTTTTTAGACTGGTGAGAAAGTGATTCAGTTTCAAAACTGATTGGATTATTACATAGCTTTGAATATATTTAAACCATTAAATTGAAAAGAAACAAAACAAAACCTAAAAGCATCCAAAACACTAAAAAATCAGAGATTGTGGGTTAAAAAATGCAAATGTGGTGCATTCAGACAATGGAGTTATGAAGAACACTGGAATTACAGTTATAAAGTTTTCACGTAAGTGGATAGAGCTAGAAACAATTATTCTAAATGAGCGATCCCATACCCCAAAGATAAATATGGCATGTTTTCTCTTATATTTATGTTGGCCTTTAAACTTTAGATATATGTACTTTAATCAAAATCACCAGAAAGGTGAGGTAGCACTTAAGGAATGAGAGAGGAAGAGGATATTATCCAAGGAAGGGGAATAGAGTATAAAGACATAAGAGAAACTACAAGAGAGGACTGAGTGATGGAATGCAGGCTAAGTACGAAATGTGTGGAGAGACAACTAGTACTTAAGGTCTTTTGAGAAGCCATATGGAAACCTACCTATAGAAAGAAGAATCTTTCAATGAAATATGCATATAGAAAGGAAACTTAAATAAGGTCATAATATAATGGGGGAGACAATGTTCCAATAAAGCATCATATGCCACCAAGCAAAACCTCTAGTGTTAAATATGTGTTGCACCTTGTTGAGTTATTGGCCAAAAGTATGCAATAGATCATCCTATCATCACAAGCTATTGCAGAGGCTATTTGTTTCCCTCCATAACCTCGTGCTAAAGCCCTGCTTCTGAAGACACAATTTACTTATATCAACAAACATGAAAAGAATTAAGCTGGAGCCCTAACTGATCAGTATTCATGGTGCTGGAAGGCACTTTGCATGCTACTGGAGGACTAAAAATAATGATCTATATCACACAGCTCCAAACCCTGAGACCTGCAACAATGACCTATTTGTAAGATATTCCAGTGCAACAATGGCACAAATATTATGCAAGTAGAAAGCAACATTTTAAAATTTTGAATTTTATGCCTACTTTATGAGATGGACCCTATACCTAACACTGCTAAAAAGGTCAAGAATCCAAGCCTCACAAGTCATTGGTTCAAGGCAAAGACAAACAGCTGTTATTCTACTAAAATAACATAGCCATAAAGGGACACAACTCCTAATGACATATTGCTATATCCATAGACCATTGACTCACTCAACCCTTCATCTTGCCATTGAAGAGAATTAACAAGAGACTCACAACTGTACAAAGAGTGAGAAATTTGGCGTGTGTTACCATAAATGAGATGCCTTTATCTGGCCCTTCTACTCAACCCTAGGGAAATATGAGGAAGAGAAAACAATTATAATAGCCAGAGCTGGTGAATGATTTCAAAGCATCTTCCAGATATAACACAATTGATGCTGATATGAACTCATAGAGATGGCAGCAACATGCACAAGGCCTGTACAGGTTAAATGTGATGAAATTCCTGCATAGAGAAAGGGAAGGAAACACAAAGCTCAGTCCCTAACCATGAATCTTTCTTTCCTTATACCTGCTGAGAAAGAGAAAATGAGTTTTGTCCAAAAAGTGCCACTGGGTCTATCAAACATATTCCAGAGCAGACTCCATTCTCAGGAGTAGCTGGCTAACATAAAACTACTGAATGTTATTTGTTCTCTCTCTCTCTCTCTCTCTCTCTCTCTCTCTCTCT
>NW_022196904.1:67643578-67654165 GCF_008632895.1 Mastomys coucha
CTCGCTCTCAGGCTTTCTCTTTTTGTTTTGTTTTGTATCACTCTTTGTTTTTACAAGTTTGCATTCCCACCAGCAATAGAGTTGTGCTCCCCTTGCTCCACATCCTCATCCATCTGTGCTCTTCCTTGAACTTAGCCATTTGGATGGGTGTAAGGTGAAATCTCAGAGTCATTTTGATTTGCATTTTCTGAATGATTAAGGATGTTGAACATTTCCTTAAGTGATTCTTGGGTATCCAAGATTCCTCTGTTGAGATTTCTCTGTTTAGCTCTGTATCACATTTTTAAATTGGATTATTGGGTTGGTTGTGTATAACTTCTTAAGAGTTTTATACATTAAGATGTAGGTTTGGAACTTTGTTTTGTTTTGAGAGTATTTTTGTTGAGAGAGAGAGAGAGAGAGAGAGAGAGAGAGAGAGAGAGAGTTTTGTGGGTTTTTTGTTTTGTGTTATGTTTTGTATTAATATTTGTTTTTACTTTCTTTTTTGGTTTGGGGGGTATTTTGGAGGGAGGAAGAGAAAGAAAGAGAGAGAGAGGGAGAGAGATTGGGTGCAGAAGGTGGTGGGGAGGATCTGGGAGAAGTTGAAGGAATGGAAAGAGTATGATAAATAAATTTTAGAAAAGAATAATCCAAAGAGAATAAAACAAATGGCTTAGACCATGTTGTATCATCACGAAGGAGAGTGAAATGCATTACTAAAATATTGATAAAAATGAAGGAAGAATGATCTCAAAATTAATAACCCAAGAAAAAATGATCAACTTCAGGTAACTTCCCAAATCATGAACTGATAGAATTCTTAAATCTGTATAGAAAATAAATCCTACCAGAATCTTTTTCTTCTGAATAGAATTATATAATGATACTTATGGATATTTTAATGTATTATAAGTACCTTGTCAGAAATTATTAATTCTTTGGATTGTACAATGACAGCTTGTCATATTAATAAGACAAAAAGTCAAAGAAAACTATATGCAGGGCAATTGGTTTTGTCATTACAAATCCTGGGAAAATCCTTCACATTGATATCAGTTTAGAGCTAAAAACAATCAAGTACCATAAAATCCTTATCAGAAATTAATCTTATCTGTTTATTCCATCCATTTTATCACCTGCCCAGCTTTATTTACTTTAATTCTAGCTCATTTAATATGGTAAGGTCAAATAATCTTAAAACAGGGCTGTTGCCCTTAATTCAACTCAGTAGAAATATTAAGGCTTCCTCTATCTCTAATCCCTAATTTTGATACTCAACATATCAATTATTTTACAAAGCTCCTTATATACAATTATCTCTTAATAGCTGTTTCAGTTTATCTTTATACTTCCATTTCTCTGATCAGATCCAAATTCCATCAGTGTTCAAAACCCAAAATCCTTCTTGTAAAGATTAAATTCTACATTGGCTATAGGATGACTTGGAAAAGTCCTTGAATTTTCCATGATATCACACTACCTAGTCAATCTTTTTCAACCATTTATTTCTTACCCACCAGTACTCATTTTCTCCTACTTTAACTTCCATTTGCTTTTAAGGCATTCCAATAGTGTAACTTAAACTTTCCAGAAACGTTTCTATAGACCTCATCAGTAGGGGATGAACAGAAATAGTCCCTAGATATCAATCAAGAGAACTACCACCAATAAACTTGAATTATAAGAACTGAGGAGCACAAAGGGCTAAGGAAAGGTGACCTAGCTTTACACTTTGTTATATCATTAGGGAACTGAAGTCTAGGGTTGAGAACAGATATATACAAGACCCAACATTTGCTTGATAACAGATCCCAAACTAGACTCTAGTTTCTCTATTCTTGTTTTATTATTTTTTTGTCAGACTCATGGAATGGTTTAAAACTTATGCATATCAGAATATTTTCTGATATTTGTCACCAGGTTAAAAATGAAGACAACATGTGATTTTTGTGGGGAAATGACATAAGTCAGTCTTTTTAAACACTACTCCTTCCTGTTACAAAGGCTTTTATGTTCTGTTCTACCATCAACTGTGAAACCTCCAGCATCTATTAAGATCTTCAAGTTTCAGCTTTATTAAAAGAAAGATGTTAGAAACTATTACAAATGAAGATCATTTAAAAGAATAAAATTTATAGCTCAATACATACCATGTACACCTAGCCATTGGCTTCATAAACTAGCTAGCCAAGATGTTTCACAAAATTTTGAGCCACTCTTGCCACCTGTTACCAGATAGCAAAGGCAACATCAGCCCCATTTTAAAGATTATGGAACAATGAGAATCAGAAGTCAATTAGAGTGGGACTTCAAGACAGCTCTTCTAGAGAGATGATGAACCACAGCCTAACAGATAAATCTAATTGGCACCCTGCTGTTATAAATAAAGTGTATTAAAACACAGACATACTTATTAGTTTATGTATCATACACAGTAAGTTTCACCCAGACAACAGCAGAATTAATTGCAACAAATACTGAGTGGCCAGCAAAGAAAGAAGAACAAATGAACGAATGAATGAATGAATGTATGAATGAATATCCCTTTATCAGAATATATATTTCCTGTTCTAGTACCCCTTTTGTACCATGCTATCTAATTCTTCTGTGAGACCACTCAAATTTTTTTCTCAGTATCATCTTAATTAGATCCATTAGTCTTCTTGACCCTCTGCCTTTCAAGTTCTAACAGGCTGTAAATACTTTGCAGAGTGAGGTGTAAGCATCCGTTCATCTGATTTGGATATAAACTCATACATTACATTTTTTTAAAATAGTGACTACAATGGTGGATTTGTAATGAAAAAGAAAGTGTTTAATTACTCAGACACCTTCATAAGGAGACAGAAAAATATAAGAGCATGGACATTCTGCTTTCAATATGACTGCTGGGCTGCTGAGAGCTAGCAGCAGTGGATCTCGTATAGCTACAAGTGCTAGTCTGTAGCCTTCCAAGTGAAACACAGCACACAGCTTCCAAACAGAAGGGAAAACTAGGCAAACCCGAAATCTCAGAGGTGTGATTGAGCTCTAGGCAGTAAGCATTGAATAAGGATGCTTACTTGGTGTCACAAACTCCACTGTTGCAGAAGTACATAGTGACTGGATATTATGTGGTTTTCTGATTCAGTGCACACATATGTGTGTGATATTTCAATTGTTACAACTCCATTGCTTTTGTAACTGTTTTTAATTACTCATGAGACCATTTCTCACTCTGAGCTGAGCATATGGGTACTTTGCATTTTTAAACTCCTACTTCTCAAGTTTTCCACAGGCCGAAAAACTAATTGGTTTATTTTTTAATGTTAACAAGGTGTTTCAAGAGCCTTCACAACAGAGTTATTAGAGAACCAGCCCACTGCATTCCCAGTACTGCTACAGAGTCCTCCTCAAGAGGACTTCCACACAGCGGTGTCCTCTTAGTCATGAGAGGCTATGTGGTCTTTCAAGAGAGAGCTGATAAAGAAATACTATTCTCAGTGCTAAATGAAATTACAAAGAGCAAGGGAAGAGAATCTTCTCTTGGCTGTGTGTGCTGAAATCCTCTTTTTTTTTTTCCTTTATGCAGCTGCTTATTGGGCACCCATGGCATGTTGAGTACTGTGGCAAACTTTGGAAAATCAAATGATTAGTACACATTTCTCTGTGCCCTAGTGAGCTCAGAAAATTTTAGGATGTGTTTAAACACTCATGACCAGCAAAGGACCCTTGTCCAGGATATATAAGAATCCAATAACTACAAAGGGAAAAAGTATAAAAGAAAATACAATAGGAAATGGACAAGTATATTGACAGATAATTTACAAAAGAGGATAATCAAATGACCAGAAAACATAGAGATTAATAATTAACTTTCAGCACTCTTTAGAGAACTTTAAATTAAAACTACTGTATGAGACCATCAAGTGTCCATTTTCAAAATAGCTGAAAATGAAAGTCTAGAAAACAGTAAGCATTGATATATAGTGCAACTTACAGCTATGCTCACTGCAGGAAAAATGTTAATTGCTAAAATTACTTTGAAAACTATTCTTAAATTACCAACTAAAGTACAGCATTCTTCATGAAAATTCTGTTTCCTGTTCTAGAAAACCCACAGACATGTTCAGCCAACTACACAATGGCTCCACTGACAAGAGCTCCATATTTAAAACCAAACTCTTTCATTCAACTTGGATAAATAAATTTAAAAATGCTCACTTACCACACTGGAATACTATGCAGTAGGGAATAAATGATCTGCAGTGATAGTTAATAGAAAAATGCTGGAGAAGAGCAAAAATTATTTATTTGGCAAGATACAAAACCAAAGCTGATCTGTGGCACTGAAAGTCAGGATGAAGATTTCATTTGCCATGAACCTAGGGAAGGAACCAGAGGGAGGCATCAAGGACTTTCATTGTGTGGAGAAGCCTAAGTCTAATCATCATATGAAAACCTACAGATCTATACAAGGCACCCCACAAAAAAGGCTTAAAAGGTCCTAATCTAAGTCTTAGGAGAGGATTATCACTTTTATATCTAGAAAATGGAAAGATCATCACAGAAAAATAATATGGCATAATGAGCAAAAATGAGCTTTGCAGAGACTAAAACCTAGTAAATACATACCATTTGTAGGACCCTGGCTATTTGGAAGAATGATAGATCCAAAAGAATGAGCCCTGGTGGAAAAGGCAGTTACAAGCTTTGAGGGTCCTGGGCAGGGTAAAGAGATCAGAGCTGTGTTCAGGAATTAACTTGGCAGATAAGTTGCAGAATGAATTGAGAAGTGGAGAAACTAAGGGAAAGGAGACCAATTTGGATGTAATTGCAATTTTCTGGGTGGTATGTAATTAGGCTTAAATTAGGGTAGTAGCATGAGTGGAAAAGAGGAAATGTATGTGAGAAGCATTAAAAAGACAAAGCAAAATATTGGATTTTTTTTGTTGAGGGAAAACGAAGAGCCCAAGGAGGCCAGTCTGGACAATGGGAAGATAAATTATGCCATTAACTGAAATACATGAATTAGAATTCTTCCACAAGGATAAGGGCTGAGCACTGGTGTTACTGCGTTCCTTTTTACCTATAACCCAGAGCTGTCCCCTAAACATGAGACCTCAGTACAGCTCATTGTGAGATCTTGGGTCCCTGAGAAGGATGCCAAGACATTTTTACATCCATTTGTGTCCTTTAAAGTTTCTGACTTTTTAAAAGCTGAGAGATACCAAGACAAAAATCACATTTTTCAGTATTGCAGATAAGAGTAGCAATTTGGCTGGGTCATAAGAAGACAGAACCTATATAACATTAACTCTGTGCCCTGCAGTAGAAGTCAAATGTTCTTTTCATCTTTCTCATGGTTAAATATAGATGATGGTAGTAGGTATAGCCCCTCTGGGATTATGAGCAAAATCTATAGTAAAAGATATTCAGAGCAAAATGATAGGGGCGATCTTGACTCTTGATGACTGGAGAATAGCTACCAAGCCCAGGTGATTTCTTTGATCTTTATGTGATAGAACAATAAATTCTTGTTTACTTTGTGGTTAGGTTAAGTTTCTATTACTATAGCTAAATTGTTGTCAAATAAATCACAACCTAAGATTCTGGTTTTCATCCCTGTCATAGATTTATTTTTTACTGTAAATTATTATTTGACAAATAATTCTTAGATATTTGATTCTGTACTAAATGACACTGAAAAAAACAACCAATTAATGTTAATCATATTCTCAAAACACCCCTGGCCACTGCTATAGTGTGTGATAATGTTTCAAATTGATTTAAAATATAAATTGTCAGTTATGGGGCATATTCAAAACAATACTGGGTTTATGTAAGCAAGCTAGGGACATATTAATTAGATCATTTTTTAACTTTAATTTTTATTATGTTTTTACATATTTTCATACTTTGTGTGTATGAGGTGGAAAACACAGAGAGAAAAAGAGATGCAGGACAGGTGACTGAGATTGAGACTACATGCTACCAAGCCATTGATGTTAGAGAACTATTTGGAGAATTGTTTCTCTTCTTCCACCACATGGCTTTCAGGGATTGTATTTAAGTCAAATCATGTACATGTAAAAACACTAGTTTTATATTAAAAACATGGCCATTCCTGGCATTCCTAGTCAAAGAATGAGTTCTGTCATCCTCTGCATCTGTACAAAAAAATAAGCTAGCCATGGAGGCAAGTGACTATAGTCCCAAAATTTGAGCGGTTGAGATAAGAGACTCAATTGTGCTTAGGAGTAAATACTCAGCCTAAGACTCATAGAAAGGCCTCAAAACAATGACAACAAAAACAACAGTGACAATGACAACAGCTGGGTAGTACTCCATTGTGTAGATGTACCACAATTTCTGTATCCATTCCTCTGTTGAGGGACATCTGGGTTGTTTCTAGTTTCTTGTTATTATAAATATGGCTGCTATGAACATGGTGGAGCATGTGCCCTTATTACATGTTGGAGCACCTTCTGGCTATATGCCCAGGAGTGGTACAGCTGGGTACAGCTGGGTCCTCTGGTAAAATTATGTCCAATTTCCGGAGGAACCACCAAAATGATTTCCAGAGTGGTTGTACCAGCTTGCAATCCCACCAGCAATGAAGGAATGTTCCTCTTTCTCTACAACCTCTCCAGCATCTCCTGTCACCTAAGTTTTTGATCTTAGCCATTCTGACTGGTGTGAGGTGAAATCTCAGGGTTGTTTTGATTTATTTTTCCCTGATGACTAAGGATGTTGAATATTTCTTTAGGTGCTTCTCAGCCATTTGGTATTCGTCAGTTGAGAATTCTTTGTTTAGCTCTATACCCCATTTTTTAATAGGGTTATTTGTTTCTCTGGAGTCTAACTTCTTGAGTTTTTGTATATATTGGATATTAGTCCTCTATCAGCTATTGGATTGGTAAAGATCTTTTCCCAATTTGTTGGTTGCCGTTTTGTCCTATTGACAGTGTCTTTTGCCTTACAGAAGCTTTGCAACTTTATGAGGTCCCATTTGTCAATTCTTGATCTTAGAGCAGAAGCTATTGGCATTCTGTTCAGGAAATTTTCCCCTGTGCCTATGTGCTTCAGGCTCTTCCCCACTTTCTTTTCTATTAGTTTCAGTGTATCTGGTTTGATGTGGAAGTCCCAGATGTCCCTCAACAGAGGAATGGATACAGAAATTGTGGTACATCTACACAATGGAGTACTACTCAGCTATTAAAAACAATAAATTTATGAAATTCTTAGGGAAATGGATGGATCTGGAGAATATCATCCTGAGTGAGGTAACCCAATCACAAAAGAACACACATGGTATGCACTCTCTGATAAGTGGTTATTAGCCCAGAAGTTCGGAATACTCTAAGTACAATCCACAAACCACAAGAAACTCAAGAAGAAGGAAGACCAAAATGTGGATACTTCATTCCTTCTTAAAAGGGGGAACAAAATACCCATGGAAGGAGTTGCAGAGACTAACTATGGGACAGAGACTTTAGGAAGGGCACTCCAGCCTGATTTAGCTGTCTCCTGAGAGGCTCTGACAGTACCCAACTAATACAGAAGTAGAGGCTCACAACCATCCATTGAACTGAGTAGAGTACAGCGTCTCCAATGAAGGAGTTGGAGAAAGGACCGAAGGAGCTGAAGGGTTTGCAGCCCCTTAGGATGAACAGCAATATGAACTAACTAGTAACCTCAGAGCTCCCAGGGACTAAATCGGCAATCAAGTGGTGGGATTGATGGCTCTGGCAGCATGTGTATAGTAGAGGATTTCAAAATCGATCATCAATGGCAGGAGAGGCCCTTGGCCTTGTGAAGGTTCTGTGCCCCAGTATAGGGGAAAACCAGGGCCAATAAGTGGGAGAGGGTGGGGTAGCAAGCAGGGGGAGGAGGGAGGCAACAGGAGTTTGTTCTTGTTGTTGTTTGTTGATTTTTTTTTGAGTGGAAACTGGGAAAGGAGAAATCATATGACATGTAAATAAAAAAAATCTAATAAAAAATGACAACAACACAAAAAGGGCAAGTGCAGACTGAAGATATGGCCCAAGCAGGATAGGGTTTGACTCACAAACATGTGGATGTGAGTTTGAATTCTAGAACCTACATAAGACTGGTCATAATAGTATATCTCTAATAGAAAAGTTTCAATGGAAAAATAAGAATCAGAGACAACAGAATCCCTAGAAGCTCCTGGGTCAGCTAGCCTGAGGCATATAACAATGAACAACAATGAAACCCTATTCAAAAATAGTGGAATACAAGGACTGGCATACAAGGTATCCTCTGACCTCCACTGATGCCTGATCTGCTATACTGTCACTGAAGTATCTGAATTCTATACATACAAGAACACAGACACATACATACACACACAGAGACACACAATTGGAGAGAGGCAGGAACTCAAATATCAAGCAACACAACTAATTCATCAAACAAAATTAAAGAATGAAAATGCCATTATGACCATATTACTTTGCACAGTAATTATAAATGCTAATTAAACAACAAATTCAACAGCTGATGTCTGTGCTGATTAATATAGGTTAAGAAGCATGAAGTAGTTAAGGTGACAGAGAATTCTGACTATAACTTTGTGGAAGCAGAGAGCTAGGTGTCTTATTTTCAGTTTGATCACCACGGTAACCAAAGAGTTGATGAATTTGATCTTCACACTCACCATAAAGTCAATATTGAAGGAAGGCTGACAAACTTGATCAGGAATCTGGTTGGCATGAAAAGACAGCAATGTCGTTTATGGCAATTGATGAACAGTGAAGGAGATGGCTGAGAAATTGAAGCCCCAGAAGAACAGAAAGGACAACTTGGAGATTAAAATGAGAATCAGTTCAGGATAGTAGTTGCTGTGCCTTATAAACATGTGTAATAAATTCAAGCATATAGCAATAAAAGGTGTCTTCCAGTCTTAACTTGTTTTCCAGAGAAACCCTCAGTCCTAGTTTGGTTTCTCTTGCTGTAATAAAACACCAACTGAAAACAACTTGATAAAGAAAGAGTGCATTTGGTATACAAGTCACAGCCCATCATTAGGTGAAGCCAGGGCAGGAGCTCAAAGCAGGAACCCGGGGGGGGGGGCAGGAACTGTAGGAACTGAAACAGAAACCATGGAGGAATGCTGCCTACTGGCTTGCTCCTCAATGGCCTGTTAGTTTGCTTTTATATATAATCCAGACCACCTGCCTGGAAGTGGTTCTGCCAAAAGTTGGCTCTGAAATATATCATAAAATAAAATGCCCCTATAGACAGGCCCACAAGCCAATCTTATAAAAGCAACACCTTAACTAAAGTCTCCTCTTCCTTAATGATTCCAGCTTATATGTCAAGTTTTAGAAAGCTAACAAGAGTACCACCAAATATGGCAAAATCATGTCATGAGTGTCCCAGCAAGTTGAATTTCCTGGGGAAATCTTCTGGTCAGTTGGTATTACCTTGTTTGTCATCAGAATAAAATGTAAGGTTCACAAGCATTTCCTTTGTAAAATTCATAGTATTTTGTTCAGTCTACAGAAATTAAAATAACTTCAATGTTATTAAATGGAAGGTTGGTCCTCATTTGTCTTAGCAAATAAACAAACTGATTGAAATACTATGCACATTGACTAAAAATAATTCCAACTGTTTATCTTATCAATGGAAAATTCAATTCAAATTACAGCATGTTTTTCTCCAATGTAATTTGTCATAAATATCTAACTGTCTTTATCTAGATAATATCTGCAATTTAATCTAGGGAAAAATATACAAATCGATAAATCAGATGTGTAGTTTCAAAGGGCTTATTATTATATATGTTTTTTCAGGATCTTTGATAAATGACCAGAGAGGCTGGTAAAAAACCAACTGTTGCAAGTTCTAGTAGAGACAAAGTACTAACCCTTTCCCTTTCTACCGTGTAGCAGTTTACAATTGTAGCTGCCAAAGAGCAGTGTCTTTATATACTAACAAGGCAGCATACATCATCTAGGCAAACCAGCCACCAACACAATTCAGAAAAACAAAGCAAAGTGTCAGAAGAGCTGGAATATGATCTGATTTTGATTATTTTAAAAACAATGCTGTCTTCAATTTATAGAATGTGTTGCTCTGGGTGAGTTAATGATACACCATACCTTATCTTGAATTTTGATTCAAGGTCATCATTTATGCATACATGATTAGGGACTTTCACTCTTACAAAGACCCCAATATGGGGCTACCTAAAAATTAATCTTGTTTCAAAAGAAGTGACTTAGTTTGAAATGCTAAGATCATGCAATGCTGGTAGTCATTGGAGGAAAGGTGAATGAAATTAAGGAGCTGGGAAATGGCTCAGTTGGTAAAGTGCTTCATGTGAAAGCATGAAGAACTGAGTAATGCCACAGAACTCACAGAAAAAAGTCAAGCAAGAATGTAGGCACCTGCAAATCCAACTCAGGAGAGGTAGACACTGAGGGTCCTTGGGCTTTGCTGGCCAGCTAATCTAGCCAATCAATGAGCTACCAGTTCAGTGAGAGAACCTGTCTCCAAGCACTTGGGAGGCAGAGACAGGTAGATTTCTGAGTTGGAGGCCAGCCTGGTCTACAGAATGAGTTCCTGGATAGCCAGGGTTATACAGAGAAACCCTGC
>NW_022196904.1:67654175-67659943 GCF_008632895.1 Mastomys coucha
AGAAAGAAAGAAAGAAAGAATGAATGAATGAATGAATGAAATTGGGAAGAAATTGGAGACTAACTGACTAAGATACTTGATCTGAACCTATAGCCTCTACAGGGACTCGAAAACATATACACATGCCTATTTGTATATGAGCACAAACACAGAGAGGAAAAAATAGATTCCACTTTTGCACTGATTACAATTCTGCAATAGAGCCTCTTTAAGAGGAGAATAAGTGATCCAGTTTCTGAATGCCAAGAATCATGTTAACCTGTCAGTAGAAAGCCTATCTCACTTGAGCATCAACTTAGGATGAGGACCCAGTGATATGGAGCAGCAAAATGTCATATTGGGAAGTCAAGTGGCTTTAACATGCTAGCTGGACACATTTCTGACTTGCTGGGGACCCTGTGAACTCTTTGGTGAATGCAGAAATGTTCCAAAGCTCATCAGGGCGACTAGAAATAGGCCAATTCCAGTCAGTATAGACTTACTATTACAAAGAGAGGGACGGCAAGACATTGGACCATAGTGAGAACATCTGAACTCACTATCTGTCTTTTTGACACAGGTAAGAAAGCCAGAGTAGCAGAAGCAGCTTCGCTTTCTTTTTCTTTTCTTTTTTCCTTTTTTATTTTTCCTTTTTGTCATGGAAGCCAGTGATAAAGAGTACAATAGTCTCGGAAGAATGTGAACAGGGAGAGCAACTTGGAGGAGGGTGGGGTGAATAGTTGAGAAAGCAGAGAGAGGAAGCCAGTCTCCAACAACTGAGCAAGAAGCTCTGAGGATGAACAGACAGCAGATGCCCACTTTCCACTCTAGAGGGCTGGCATTGGCAGAGACCTAGGTTATATTTCCAAGGAGGGTGTTTGGACATACTTACCTTCTATAAATCATTTTTCCCTTTGGATCATGGGGCTGCCAAGCTAGACTTCAAGCCCCTGAGTATTGGCCAGTGTTACTCAGTATTGGTCACTAAGACTTAAAAGCTGTGAGGTGAAATATGTTCTAAAGTAAGAAAAAGGATCCCTTCTGTAATTTTTTCAAACGCCTTAAAAGGAGCTGGAATCTGGATTCTCTCTGACAATAAAAAATGATACATCATTTAGTACCCAGCTGATTTGACTCAAAAAAATATTTATCGTACTACTCTCTGTCTGGCATTTCTTTTACAGTAAATTTTAACAAGGGCAAGAGGACTCAGCTTTGTGCAGCTCTGCCACTAACTCCCTTGGATGCTCCTAGTTGTTCATAGCATCCTCATATGCACCTGTGATCAATATAATTAACACAGCAGGAGAGCACAGATAGGATTCCTAGTAGGCAAACAGAAATAAGTTCCTGTTCTGTCTGGAGAGATGTTCTGTCTCTAATGGTTATACTGTTGGACTTGAAGGAGCAAGTTGGTTATGTATGAAGATAGCAAGAGGAAAAAATAATGAACAGATACTAGATAGAAAGCAAAGTATAATATTGTTCACTTACAACATCCAACAGAAACTAACTGGGGCAACTGAATGGAGAGGAAAAGATTTCTAGCTTCATCTCTGTTGTTGTAATTTTAAGAAAAGAAAGGAATGAAGAGAGAGAGAGAGAGAGAGAGAGAGAGAGAGAGAGAGAGAGAGAGAGAGAGAAACTTTGATAAAAGTTAGAGAAAGAAGAAAGAAAGGGTTGCTTTGTCTTATACCTTCAGGTCACAATCCATCACTGAAGGAAGTCAGGGCAGGAACAAGAACTGTTCCTGGAACAGTTAAGGTAGGAAAAATGGAGGGATACTACTTGCTGACTCAATTTCTGGCACATGCTCAGTATAGCTTTATTATACAGCCCAGTCCTGCCTAAGGAATGGTGTTACTCTGAGTGAGGTGGGTCCTCCTATACCAGTTAATAAGGAAGATAACTTCCCACATATATACCCACAGGTCAATATGATGTAGGATATTCCTCAGTTAAAGCTTTCCTCTCAGACGACCCTAGGATATGTCAAGTTGACTATTATAGACAACTGGGAAAGTAAGCAAAATTAGAAGAATAAGTAGCAAGCAGTTGATAAATGCCATCATCAAACCGGGTGCTTACAACACATAGGAAAACAACTGAGGAGGGCCTGCTAAGACAGCCAACTGGAATTGATAATTGAGAGTCCTAAGAGAAACAGTGTCTCTTTGATGAAGCTATCAAGTAAAAGGATAATAACTAGTGACAAATAGATCGCAAAACATCAGACCAGGTACTTCCAACTGTCAGCAGAAATGGCTTGTGATGCCCCAGGAAACAGTGATACTGGAGTTTCCAACTAAGAGATTTGGGGTCAGAATGTAGTATAGTATATGAACCTCCAGCTTCCTGTTACCATCTCAGCCATTTTTATCACCCCTATTGAAATGTTGGCCTTTCTAGCCATTTTCAGGGCACAATGTTTTTAATACCCTTAGCTATTTGCTATTCTCTTTCCTCTCTGTTATAGGGTAAGGAGGCAAACCTTCTCCCAAGATAGAGATTCAAAGGACTCTTACAAGAGCACTTGAGTATGAGACAAGGAGGTTTGCCTCAGACTCTGAGGGAGATCACAGCTGGTACAGATAGCACATGGCAATTAGAGGATACAGATTTATGCTCCAGTTCTTGATTTAATTTCATTGCTGGTTAGTTCCCATGACTATTTAGTCCCTGTTTCACAACTCAGTTTCTTATAAAATTAAGGCCTAGCCACACTTTCTTTTCCTCCATTCTGCTCTCAGCAGTGGGTGTTCAGCGGATGGCAGGCCAGGTGTCAGGCAAGGCTAGGAGAAGGGCAGGACCATTAAGAGTAGGGCAGGAGACCAAGGGACTTCGTTCCGTGAAGGCTCAATGCCCCAGTGTGGGGGAATGCGAGGGATGGAATGCCTTAAAACCAGTTTCTTTCTCAATTCGTGGTCCACCAACTTCACCAAACATACCCCTGACTCTCCCTTTAGCTATTCGCAGCACCTTTGAGTGATGTTTCATAGAGACATGAGGCTTATGAGTGCTGCAAGTGTAACCCAATAATGTTCCACATTAATAGTGCACTTGTTAAAGTCATTTGTATTCCTCTTTCATATTTTATTATTTCTTTCCTCTGTTAGTATGCCATGATTCTTTTTTTTAAGGCCAGGCATTATATTCTTAAAAAATGAGATGCAGCAGCAAGTGTCTTTTATGCAAATACTAAGGGACACACAAGAGTAAATGAAAACAATTTATAATATGTGCAGTTCTAAATCAGCTGGTGTTTAATAAAAAACAAAGTTTAGACAAATGTTCTCCATAAATCACTTTTGAGTTTATTTAGCATTCTTCTTCACAACACATGGGCTCTTCGTTAAGCAGAGGCAATGACTTGGTGAAGTGTTGACAGCAATTCCCTTGTGTGTTACACATATCTACTCTTCTGATTTTGTTTTTCTGATTTTATATTGTTTCTCCCAACCTAGAAATTTTATGCAGGCAAGTGTATGTGTGTGTAGAAAATGAAATTTTTATGTAAAACAAATATCTATACTTAGTTTGACTACTCTAGTTAGCCACTTGTTTCTTTGCTGGTGACGATCTAAGATGTAGAGAACCTGAAGTCATTTATGTTTCTTCAACACATGTCTTGACCATTAGTGAATGTTATAAATGTCCTTAAATAGAGCCAGCTCATCCATTTTACATCACCACCATCTCCTCTACCTTGGTCCATGCAACTGGACAGTTCATGGCTAAGCTGTTTGTTATTCAATGACCTATTTTCTTTGATTACTCTTGTTTCTCTGATATCTATACTTCACAGAGAAGACTGATTGATGTGTATGCCACATGTAGTACAGAAGGTCTTCCATCTTCTCTCTTTAAGCACACATCAAGCTTTTCAGTTAAGGCCAGGCATTATGCCATTTGAGAATGCAATAGATCAAAAAGATGTAGTAGCCAGAAATTATATACCCATAAAACATCAAGAAAAACTGAGAATCTACAAAATTACAAGAAAAAGAGAGAATTGAAGTGCATAAAGTTGCTGAGGTCACAGGACAACAAAATGACTACTATCTATAAAGAAGACTATCTGATCCAAAAGAAAGGTATACACACACACACACACACACACACACACACACACACACACACAAATTTAGACAAATGTTCTCCATAAATCACTACTACCACCATTGCCGCCATTGCTGCCACCTCTGCCACTGCCACCTCTGCCACCGCCACCACCACCACCACCACATAGAGGGGGTTGATTGAATAAACCAGACTTACAAACAGGAAAAAGAAACAAATTAAGTAAGTTGATCATTGTCAAGTGTGGGTTAATATGTCTGAATAAGACTCCTGGGAGCTGTAGACACATGCAAATTTACATTCACTTCCAGATTCTTCTTTGCTACAAAACCTCACAGGACACATTAAGATTAGAAGCAAGGTAGTAAACTAGAGTGAATGAGCAGTCCCAAATTACACTGAACTAAAGGAAGGGTTAAAAGAGGATGGACACCCCAAGCAAAGCATAAAGCTTTATCTCTCTGCTCAGAACTCCAATAAATGGAGAAAAAAAATCACTGAGCGAGAGAAGTGAAACAGCAACACAACCCTCCTCCTTTATGTATAGATGCATGAGTGGAGGAACTGTGAAAGGGGGAAGCATCCATCTGTGCAGTAAGGGTTCCAAGCACAAATCTTAGGCCAGTACCAACAGAGATGCCTCATCACTATGGGACAGAAAAGGATGTCACCACACAAGGTCAGATTGTATGTGACATGAAGAGAACAGAGGAAATTCCAGGGTCTCTGAAGTTTAAATTTGTAGCTCTTAACTGTCTGAAAGTGTCTCTGGAGATAGACCCCTTCACTGGATGACTAATGTTTACTGGGCTAATATACTAAGATAAACATGGTTCAAACAGAGGAGAGTAAAGGGATCGCATTCTCATTATGCTACAAGCATGCACTTGTTAGAAGACTGAGCATGGAAAGCAAATACTGAAAAAAAAAGTTCAATGAGTCCAGGTTTTACTATAATAAAAGGTATTGGTTGAAGATTTCGAAGTGTGGGATATACTAATGTTAATCACAGTAATGACAAAAAGCACACTTAGCTCGTGTCCTTTCAAACTTAGCTCTGTTAACTGCATGTCTCACGCTGAATGCCTGAGAGATGGCATGTCAATTTCTAGGTGGAAGTACTGCTTACATCTAGCTATGCTATTGTCTATGAGATGTTAGTCACTCAATGAAACAATGTGACATAAACCCCTAAGTGTCAGGGGTAGCAGTGGGGATTATTGTAATAATAAAAAGCAAATGACGTAGTCAAGCCAGGTATGAAAATATCTACAATTGATGTGTTAAAGGATTTATTGTAAAAGTATTTCATATACATGAACAGATGGGAAATTTGAGCAGAGCAATGCAAAGTATAGAAACAAATCAAGTGGAAGTGCTAAAAATAAGGATACTAAAGAAAATTATGTCAGAGATAATTATTTGAGCAGCCTTGAGGATAAGTCAACAAAAAAACCCAAATAAACACACAGAGGAAAACATCCAAGAGCTGTATGAAAGCAATAATTCGTGTGAAATATAAAATATAACAGATAATTGTATCCTCATACAAATAAAAAGGAGAAAAATAGAACTGGTAGAATATATAAAGTAATAAAACTAATAATTTTCCAAAGACAATAAAAGATGCAAAAATACCAACCAATGAGATATAGAAAACCTTCAAGCTAGAAAAAGATTCAGACAAATAAAATCTACAACATATTATA
>NW_022196904.1:67659953-67693204 GCF_008632895.1 Mastomys coucha
AAAAACAACCAAAACAAACCCCTGTTGCCTCCCACTTCTCCATGCCTGCCACCCCACCCTGTCCCACTTTCTGGCCCTGGCATTCCCCTACACTGGGGCACAGAACTTTCACAGGGCCGAGCTCCTCTCCTCCTATTGATGATTGAGTTTGCAATCCTCTACTATACACATGCTGCCTGAACAATCAGACCCCTCCATGTGCAGACTTTGGTTGGTGGTTGAGACCCTGGGAGCTACAGGCTTCTTAAAATCAAAGATTCAAAGAAATCAGTAAAAGGAGATGGGGATACTGTATAGAGAAACAAAAAGAAATTAATTAGAACAGATTTTTTCATTAGAAACATGACAAGCTAGCAGAAGAATGTAGTAACATCTCTAAATTACTGAAAAAACAAAAACTGTCAATCTACATTTTTATAACCAACTAAATTATATTTCTAACACTTCAGAGGTTTTCAAAAGTAAAACAGATGAAAGACATAAATTTCATCAAATTGCAGAAATAAATATAATTCCAGACAAAAACTTGAACCTGGCTAAGCATCATGGAATCTTGAAGTGTTCAAAACAAGGTTAAATACAAAAGGTAGTTTTCTTTCTCTTAAGAATTAATTTTATTTTATTTTATTTAGATTTATTTATTTATCTATGTAAGTAGTCTGTAGCTGTCTTCAGTCACCCCAGAAGAGGGTGTCAGATCTCATTATGGATGGTTGTGGTTGCTGGTTGAACTCTGGACCTTCGGAAAAGCAGTCAGTGCTCTTAACCGCTGAGCCATCTCTCCAGCCCCAAATTTTATTTTTAATTATGTGCATACGTGTATATGAATGTGAGTTGGAGCATGTGTGAGTTCATGTCCTCACACAGTCCAGAAGAGGGTGTCAGATTCCCTAGAGCTGGAGATGCTGCCACTTAGAACCTCCCATCTAGGGTAAAAAGAGTGACTCAAGCCCTGCTCTTCCTCACAGATGGACTTTTCACTAGTGAAACACCTGTCCAGCCCCTAAAAACTCACTTTCCTCAATCTCAATTCTTTTTTTAAGCAAATATATTTTTATTAGATGTTTTCTTTATTTACATGTCATATGATATCTCCTTTCCCAGTTTCCCCTCTGAAGAAAAAAAAGAAAAATTAAAAGAAAAAAACCCTGTTCTCACCCCCCTCCTCCCCTCCCCCCACAGCTCACCACCCCACCCTCTCCCACTTCCTGGCCCTGGCATTCCTCTACACTGGGGCATAGAACCTTCACAGGGCCAAGGGCCTCTCCTCCCATTGATGACCTACTTGGCCATCCTCTGCTATACATATGCTGCTGGAACCATTAGTCCCACCATGTGTACTCTTTGCACTTACTTCAATTCTAATGTCTCTAAAAGATAATTTATTATCAAAACAATGCATAAGATTTTGAGGCCTAAAACATATGAGAAAAAATATAATAGCAAAAATGTAGAGAAGAAGGCTTAGAAAGTGTATTATTTCAAGGTGCATTTTCAAAGTATATTTTACAAGGTGAAATATATTAGTTGAGGGTAAATTGTGATTAGATAAAATATGAATTATAAATCCAGTGGAGGAAATTAGAGAAAATTAGGAAAACAATAAACAAAAATATATACATCATGTAGAATTAAAACCCTCTTGCTTTTGCCTTTTTGATATTTTTGATAATCTTAAACATATATACAATGAAGTATCATCATATCACTCTTCTTGCTTCAACACCTCTCATAGCCTTACAAGACATCCCTCTCGTAATTCCATCTTCTTATGTTCAGAGATCTATCTATTACACCCAACTAGTGTTTCTGATATGTGTATATGTGTGGGCTATCCACTGGGGCCTGAGAAACCTTCCACTGGTTATATTCTCAAAGAAGTACAATTCTCCCTTCACCAACAGCTATTAACTACCAGTAATTTTTCATTAAGCAGTGGAGTATGATGGTTAACTAACCTATCTTTGAGGAATTTTTGCCTGGCTTGAATTTGTGTAGGTTTTGTGATGGTCAATGACCCAGCCATGTTGAAAAGACAGCATCCTATTCTTGCAAGCTATTCATTAAATCTTGATGGGAATGAGGATGCATAGTGATGTTTCACTTTTGGCTGAACACTAGTCTTTTCTTGTCAGCACTTTGACCAGTCACACATCTGTGTATTAACAATAGCTCAATGCAAAAGAGAAATTTCTCTGATTCAGGTTAAGAACAATCAAGGTCTATTAATATAAGGATAAACATTTAGAGAGCAATTTGTCAACATGACCATTTAGCAAAATCATGATAGCTAGTAAGATACTAGAGCCTCTGACTTTCCCAAACATTTGACAAAGATTACAGTCAGTATCAGGCATAAAATTCCCTCCAGTATAGCTGGGCAGTGGTGGTGCACACCTTTAATCCCAACACTTGGGAGGCAGAAGCAGGTGGATTTCTGAGTTCTAGGCCAGCCTGGTCTACAGAGTGAGTTCCAGGACAGCCAGGGCTACACAGAGAAACCCTGTCTCAAAACAACAACAACAACAACAAAAATCCCTCTCATATGACAAACCTCAAATGCAATCAGGGAATGATTTGTTGCCCAACAATACTCATGCCACTATTTCATCAGTGAGCACATCTTGAATGGCTAGATGGGTTTGCATAGTGCAGGATCCAGCCCTGGGTAAGACCATTGATGTTTCCTCTCCCCTACCAACCTGCATAGCACCTTCTGAACCTACGAAGCTAGCCAGCAGGGAAGAAGTTTCCAGGTCAATGTGCAATTGATTTCTCTATTGATTTCGGCAATAGGGTATTACCATGTAGATATGGTTAGTAATCAAGAGCAATGACAATGACCTGTGTTGTCTTACAGACCTCTGGGGCTTCCTGATCATTAACTGGTCAGGATCTATCTCATACTGTACACTGTAATTTTCCTTTAATCAACTCTTGTGTTCTGAAAGTGGCATTGTCCACTCATGCAGAGTAACTCCATTGGAAATTATTTTTTTAAGTTACATTTTGAAATTCACTTACTAAAAAGCCAATTTCCCTAAGACTTTTTCATGCATCCTTAGCTTAGTTTATCCTGTCTAATACCCACTCCTCTTCCCACTGTTTCCACCTACATCTCCACTTAGCCTTTTAAATCCTAGTATTCCCCACTCAGAAAATTTAAAAAAAAATAATTTAAAAAAATAAAAAATAAAAAAACCTAAAACTAAAGACCCAATTAAAAATGAGTTAAGAGACTGAACAGAAAATACACATGGCTAGAAAACACTTTAAAATACACTTTTGGGAAACATAGATTAAAAAAAAAGTTTAAGATTCTATCTCACTCCAGTTAAAATGAGCACTATCAGGGATAAAATTGACAATGAATTCTGGCTTGGAAGTGACTAAAGCATAGGTGTATCATAGGGATTACAAAGTTGGGGTAAGGGACAACATAAAGAAAAGGTGAATTAAAAAGCAATATTGAAGACTACCATCCCACAACCCAACTAGAAATCTTAAGTGGAGGGATGGCAGAATACAAATTTTACAGTTCAAAGTTTACAGCATAAATTTTAGTCTCAACAGTTTAGTGGATCCTCTAAGCCCAGTAAAATTTTAACAGTACTGTATAGACACTTCAAATAATTTCTCAAACATTCCACTGCCAGCTCTTCCATCCACAAGCCAATGCATTAACAGTAATACGTGTGCATTTGACTCATGACAGAGACAAAACAAATCACCTTCAAAAAAATTACCCAGGATATCCTGCTATTCAGATGCTAGAATGTCATGACTCATGTATGAGACATATATAGAAAATGGGTGATCAGAATAGGTTGAGTTGGAAACTTAGACAAAGACCAAACAGAGACAGTGCTGAAAATGAAATGTAAAGCATGTAAGTAAAGTTACTGTCATCATGACATGTGCCAGACACACAGCAAGACGAACTTGGAAAGAATACTGACCTTATGAGGAAGAAGAGGACTATGATGCTCTGGAAGAGATGGTGCTGTAAGTACTTCACAGTGAAAGACCCATCAGGACATCCTACATCTTTGAATACATGGACTATGAAATGTTGAACGTTGTGCCAAACTCAGAGACTAGGATAATATGCTTATCAATAGAACAGATGTTCACTCCACATTGCCATTTACAATACAAGAAAAAATGAAGGTCAAGAAGCAACTAAGTATTATCCCATTGACTGTTAAAATGGTTTGGGATTGCATAGTCACTTTATAGGCCTGTGAAAAAGTAGATGGTGTTTGTACTTAATTGATCACAAAGCAGACAAACAAATTGAAATAATGGCCAATGAGTACATGAATTAATTTTAACTGGTCAGATGACTGATTTTAAGCCAAAGCAATCAGTAATTTCCCCAAATAAAAGAATTGTAATATCTTTACTAAAAAGCATGTGTCTACTGAAAACAAGTAGCATGCAACTTTTCCTTGTTGGTCAGGAGTATCCCAGAGACTCACCAAATAATACAGGCTGCTGTTACTGTCCTTGCCTCCCAGCACGTGAAAGTAAAACTGAGGATATACATGTCAAATGCAGGACTTAGAAGCAGCAATCAGAAAGTGTTATGGAATCATCTCCTCCATAAGGACTGGATCCCATAGTATCAGAGGGTCCAATGCAAGCAGACAAGGGAGAAAAGCAATTAATAATCATACCCAGATGTAAATGTAAGGGAAGACAACAATGACAAAATTGACAAATATCCCCAAGTGTACAACAGTGGCATTTTTATATGGGGACTAACGAACAGCTGTATAATTGGACTGAAGCTCTACTTAACAGGAGGGAATGTATGACCAATTTGTAAACCTAGTAAATCTAGCCAAATACCTTTAGTTGAGCAGGTAATAAACCACTACCTGAGTAAACCCCACTACTGCCAATTTCCTAAGTTGACATACTTTCTAACTGTATAACTATTTATCTTTTTAACCAATAGATAATATCTCTTAGTCATTATCGAAGAAGGCTACTTGTCCCACAGATGAAGACTACTTCAGAGATCTATGACAAGTCAAAACATAAAACTTAAAATAACATGGCATTTCCAGTCAGAATTCTCGCATTTGCAACTGAACTCATATACTTAAGCTTAGTTAGCATCATAGAAGAGTAGGTAGAAAAAAATTCTCAGAATTAGAGGAGAAGGACACATGTGGCTAGTCAGTTCTTCTAGACCTGATATGGATGCTACATTCATAAAAATCTCACTAATATGTTGGCCTAAACAAGATCTGCATAATGACAGCACCAGTTGGCAAGCCAACATGGATGGGGGAAATTTCACAAGGCCAAACACAGAGATGAATTTAATTGGTTCTTGAAAGAGGGAGAATCACACCTTCTACAAGATAAAGCCATGTGATAGGTTATCTAATGTGTGTGTGTGTGTGTGTGTGTGTATGTGTGTGTGTGTGTATTATGTGCATATATCAGTGATAAATAATTGTGGAAGAATGGGTTATGAATTTAAGAGGGAATGGGAATTACATAGGAGAAGTCATAAGAAGGAGATGTAGGAAATTAAAAAACAAATAAAAAACAAAACAAAAAAAACCCTTAAGTTAAATTTAAAATGGTTGTGTTACCAGTATGCTACCTTTAAGAAATAAACTTTAGTCAATCTGACTCGGAATACAGAAGAAATGGTGTATTCCCATTGGTTCATCCTCTGTTCTTGTCACACAAGGGAAGCACATTCTTCAGGAAGTGAGGAATATGAGACTTCTCATGAAATCAGGAGAAGCATGTGCCACCTGTTACTGTTCCATACTACCAAGCCAGAGTAGAATGGGGAATGGGCAATCCATGTCAAAAGTAACACACACACACACACACACACACACACACACACAGAGAGAGAGAGAGAGAGAGAGAGAGACAGAGACAGAGACAGAGACAGAGACAGAGAGAGACAGAGAGAGACAGAGAGAGACAGAGAGAGACAGAGAGAGAGATACCTTAAATACAAAATATACAGAACACTGGGGAAAATATGGGAAAAAAGAATGTTGTGAATTAGATAAACAACATCAGAAAAAAAAACTTCACAGCAGAAAATATATCTAAAAAAAAATCAGATTAATCATAAGTGTGCATGTATTTAACACTGGAACTTTGAAACACATGAAGGAGGTAGCTGGAGAGGTGGTTCACTGGTTATGGTTTCCAGCATGCGTGTGGTGACCCACAACTACCTAAAACTCCAATTCTAGGGAATCCAGTGACTTCTTCTGATATCTGAATGCCCTATACACATGTAGTACCCAGACATGAAGGCAAAACACCCACATCAGGCAATAAATAAATAAATAAATCTTTAAAACAAACAAAATCTTTAAAACTTCTCTCTTAGATAAAGTAAGTAGATAAAATAAAATAAATAAAATACAAATTATTCAGCTTGATATCCCAAATCTAATAAGAGGTGAATGTTGATCAAAAAAAGTAAATATTTAGTATGGTTCAATGTATAAGGCCTAAGGGAAAGTTTCATCCACTTTGTCTAAACTCACATTTTGGAACATTTTATCAAACATAGGCGGTTTCTCAAGCACAAAGCAACATGAAATACACATACTGCTTTCAATGGTGCATAAATATTCACAAGGATGAATTATATTCTGTGCCATTAAGTAAGCTTCTGCAAATTTATAATGATTTAAACCATATAAACTATGATATTTATATATAAAAGTATAGTTTTCAGTAATGGAAAAGTATCTACTAAGCTTCCCAATATTTTGACATTAAATACACCGATTTAAACAATCTATGTGTTAAATAGGGAGACAAAAATAAAATACTTTGAATCACATGTGAATGAAAATAAAACATTGAAATGTATGGAATACAACTTAAGAGTCTCTTAAAATGATATTTGTAGTAGAGAGGGAAGTCCAAAGTCTGTCTATACAAACTTACACTTTCAAAAAGAGACAAAAAATATTGTACTTAGGTCAAGTAGGACATATGTAAATGGTAAGATCAGCAAGAAATAAAATTGAAATAAGAAAATAATGGAATGAAACATTAAAATACAAAAGCAGTACGAGGTGAGGAGGATCTGAAGAGGTTGGAAGAGGAGAAAAACCTGGTCAACATACATTGTATAATTTTCTTTTCAGTTAAAAATAAAAGTTAGCTCATGCATATAGCAGCGCTGTTGGTTAATATAGACTAGGTGCTCAACAAACTACAAGCCATTGACAAAATCTAGCAAAATGTGTGTGCTTTGTAAAAGAATTTTTATCAGAACAGTGACACCCACTTGTTTATTATGTTTTCATGTTTTCTACTGCATGGAAGTAGAGGATTCTAGATAAGTACTAATAACATATACAAAAAAGTATCAATATGGCTCTTTCCAAAAATTTGCCAAGTTCTCTCTTCATCTGCATCAAATGAGGAAGGAGGGAAAGAGAAACTAAACAGATTTCAGTACAATGAATTTTAAAATAAAGGAATTCATTTCAGATCCTATAGATTAAAGTATAATAAAGATTTTATGCACACACACACACACACACACACACACACACACACACACACAGCAAGTAAAACAACATTCTTAAAAGACACAAATAATAAAAGTTCCCAAAAGAAAAAATAAAGAAGCTGAAAAGCTGTGATCCATTAAATAGATTCAAAATGCTACTCAGATTTTTCCCATAAAAGACATTTGCAAACCCTGATTGCTTCCCCAGGGACCTCTGTTGAACATATAAGGAAAGAATCATATTATTCTACATGAGCTTTCACAGAAAACAGAAAAGGATAAAACATTTACCAATGCATTTTACAATGCTAGAGTTATCATGAGATTAAAAGAAATTCATGGCAAGAAAAGAAAGCCATGGAGTTCTGTACCACATGATACTGAGGAAAATATCATCCACAAAGATATTGGGAAATTGAATATAGCAGAATACAAACACATAGTGCAATTGGGCAAAGGGGCTCACTCCAATGATGAAAACATGATTCGATAGTAGAAAAATCTATCTAATTCAATATATTTAAAAGAAAAAAAAAAGGTACAATCATCCCAATAAATGGAAGACAAACTTCTAGCAAAATTTGACATCTATCAATGAGTAAAACTCTCAGTGAAATAAGAATCAAATAAACTTGTTCAGTGTGATAATGTACACCTTTAAGGCAACCTACAGCAAACAGAACATTTAGCATAATGTTCATTTTTCCCATTATGAAAAAGGCAAAAACACTCATTCTCACAAATCCTTTTCACTCATACTATTTGTGCTACTGTAAAAACAAGGGCTTGGGATACAAAATAGATTGTTACAAATGAAATCAAATATTCTCTATATGCATGCTAACAGTTGTCTTAGTAGAAAATCCCTAAAGATTCTTCAAATCAACTTTCAGACCAATCCAATGAGTCCATAGAGTTGCAGGTCAATAAGAAAGAAAATTATTTCCATTTTCCTTCACTATGAATGAATAATTGAAGTTAAATTACCTCTTATAACAGTACTGATAATGTAAAATAATTGATCATAAATCTAAGAAAAACATGTATTTACAATCATTATGTTGGAAGGTGGAAAACAGGAAAAGAATCAGGTAAGCCTAAACAAGCTTTGTGATGCTGTGCTCATTGAGCAGATGATTCAATGTTGAAAGGTCAATTCTTTGGAAACTGATCTGTAGATTTGAGTAATTACAATCAAAACCCCAGCAAGAGCTTTCACTGAAATGTACAAGCACATTTTAAATTTTATCCAGAATGGCAAAATAACTGTAAAATACATGTTTTTTCTATTTTATACTTTCTGTAAAGAAAAATATATACATGTAAATACACTAGCTGATTTCCAGATTTACAATACAGCTTTGCTAATGATAGTGGTAGTCTTTGTACACATGCACAATACAAGAGAGTCAAGATCTGAGAAACAGACCCAAACAAATGCAGCTGACTAGTTTTTGACAATGATACACTATCAAATCATTTGATAATAGTGTTCTTCACAAGTAATGCTGATATGATATGAAAACAAAATCTGGGGTAATAGCTCACTGGGTAAAGTGCTTGGGGGACTGCTCTTTGATTCCAAGAATCAGTGCAAAGAAGAAAGAGACATGTGTGGTTAGTATATTCTTTATTTCAACATTATAGCAATAAAAGTAGATGCCTAAAGCTCACTTGCCAGTTACCTTAGTTTTCTAGACCAATGAAAGCCTCTGTCTCAAAAAAGATATAAAATACCTCTTACATAATACCCAAAGTTACTCTCTGACCTCTGCATACACATCCACACCAAGACATAGACAGACATACACACAGGCATGCACAAATGTGCCTTATGCAACAGCAAAAAGAATTGGGGGAGGGTAGAAAGAAAATAAAACAAAAAACCCATAAAGTTTCTGTTGGAAAAATATCAGAGAAAATCTTTGTAGCATTGGATTGTGGCATGGAATCTTAAATAGAATAACAAAAGAATGACTCAGAAAAGACTAAAATTAACGAGATGGACTGCATCAGAACTGCGCATGCTTAGTTTTTTTCTACTATGAAAGGATGAGCCACAGACTGAAAGAACATATCCATCTACAAAATGCATGTTTGATAACAGACTTTTGTTCAGAATATATAAAGAGTTATCAAAAATCTCAAAGATAAACAACATATTCTCAAGGGAATCAAAGATCCTGACCAACATATCAAAAGCAATAAGCAAACAATGTCCTGCCAACTTTCCTCATTGCTGTGAGTATCGGACAGAAGGGGTAGAAAGGGGTTTTGGTTCACAATTTCAGAGGGATTTTAATTCATCATGTTAGGGTAAGCACAGTGGAAAAGCTTATTCCATGGTTGAGGACGTGATTTTCCATTGTTTGGCCCAACAAAGGAGCTGTCTATTCCACTTCATAACCAAGTCCTGTCAGCCAATCTCCACCTACCAGAACTTCCACAGTCTTCAAAGCTGCACTCAAGCTGAGATGCCAGTTAAGTGGGAACCATAAGTACCTCTAACTGGGGGAGGGTCATTAGGATCTTTTCACTATTAGCTGATGAAGATCACCGTGGTGATTATGAAGAGGAGGGAGGTAACAATGGAACCAGGCAACCATTTAGATATCTACTTGTAGACTGGGAGGAAGAGGATGCCTTAGGTAGATGAAGTTAATTTATAGTGGGTAGCAGGTCTTCTTACTAAAGAACTGCACGGGATTGGAAATACAGGAATAGAGAGAAAAAAACTCAGCGTGAACGTGACCTGTTTCTACGACCTTGATGATAGTGATGGCATCGAAGGTGTTTACCTACGCCAGCATCTCGGTAAGTCCTCTTAAACATTATGTCTGCTTATCAATTAGACAGGAGCCTGATATAGCTGTCTCCTGAGAGGTCCTTCCAGAGCCTTACAAATACAGAGGAGAATGCTCACAGCCAATCATTGGACTGAGCACGGGGTCCCAAATGGAGGAGTTAGAGAAAGGATTGAAGGAGTTGAAGTTGTTTGCAAGAAAAACAACAATATCAGCCAACCAGATCCCCCCAGAGTTCCCAGGGACTAATCCATCAACCAAGGAGTACACATGGCTCCAGCTGCATATGTAGCAGATGATGCCCTTGTCAGGCATCAATGGGAGAAGAGGTCTTTGGTCCTATGAAGGCTCTATATATGCCCCAGTGTAGGGGAATTGAGGGTGGAGAGGTGGAATGTGTGGATGAGTGGAGTCACATCCTCATAGAAGCAGGGAGAGGAGATGGGATAGGGTGTTTCTGGGAGGGGGGATAACATTTGAAATGTAAATAAAGAAAAATCCAATAAAAATAAGTTAAAAACAAAAAACAAACAAACAAACAAAAAGCAGTAGTAGGTTCCTCCTGAGAGCCTGTGACCTTGCCAGTTACGGGCTTTGACTAGGTTACATTACTTGATATGAGCTTCACTTCTAGAAGAGGTGTAAAATCTACTCAAAATGACGTTGGTTACCCCTATCTTAGTTATTTTTTTCTGGCAGAAGCATGACAGTATTCTGGGAAAGCAAAGCACCCAATGCAGGAAACTTCCTCCATTCATTGCAAAAAGCAGAGACAGAGAACAGGAAGGAAGGCTGCATGATAAATCCTCAAAGCCCACTCCTGTGATGTATTTCCTCCAGCAGACTCAGACTCTGCCTCTTAAAGGCTACATAATTTCCCCAAGCAATAGCATCAACAAGGGATCAATTAAAATATGTGCACTCCACTCGTGGGGGACAGTTTGTATTCAGACCACCAAAGCTCCATAACAACTAGACTGCTAGCACAGGAGTAGACATACTTTGCCTGGAAAGCTGGCCTTGCAATTCCTAGGTTTCATAGCTCAGGTAGATAGAGGATGGCTTTTATTCCCCAGTAGCCTTCAAAGTATCTTCCAGCAAACACTGTGAAAGTACAAACATGAACACAAAGGGTGATTAAGTCATACACACACTCACACATGATCCCTTCCCCTCTGTGTGTGTGTGTGTGTGTGTGTGTGTGTGTGTGTGTGTATGTGTGTGTGTGACAGAGAGAAAGAGACAGAGACAGAAAGAGACAGACAGAAATACAATCCTCTTTTACAAATACACACAGGAATATACTACCTCCCCTCTCTTTCTTTTTCACACATACATACGATTTTCAGCTCCATGAGTCATATGGATTCCAGTATTATTTAGTAAGAGGAAAATAATGAATTTCAGACAAATTGGAGGAGAAAATCAACAATTTGAAAGAACTGTAATAGCAACACTACTCATTTTTAAGCCCTGAAAATATACCCACTGGCAAAACAAATTGAATTTGAGAAAAATTATGATAGTCCATCTTATGTTAATTTGATTTTCATCATGTTTCTTCACATACCAAGACCAAAGAACTTACTGAAAGGTCAACTTGGAAAATCTATTCAGACTTTGCTTGTGCTTGGTGTTGAGTATTCACCAATACCAACACAAGAGTGCAATTCCTGCCCTTAAGCAGTTCGTGCCTTCAATGGAAAGACAGGATGAAAAGTCATAAATGCCATTCAATGGTAAAAGAGAAAATAGACTTAAAAATAATACATTGAATATATATTTAATTCAAAAATGCCCCATAGCTATATATGTGAATTATCAACTATGAGGGTCACACAGAAAGCTGACATCAGAGGTGGGAATCATCTGTGAGCTGGACTAAGCTTGGAAGGTTTTTTAGTGAGCATAGGATGCAGTCACACTGCAATAAAGAGGGTGGTCCTCATGATGAATGACATGGTTTGCATGAAAGGGAGTTTTTCACCTTAACTCACGTGGAAATCTCATCATTTCACTCTGGTAGAAATGGGCAAAATTGCCAACTTTTACAAAACAATTATTATAAATGCCTCATAGATTCTTTTATTAAAATACAAAAGCTGAATAGTATCTCACACATTTTGCCTCCCTGGAAGTTCCTTTCCAGGTAGAAGCAGCAACCTGCTGGTACCTACAATCTTAGATTTGTAAAGTCCACAAAGAACCTGGACAATGATATCTAACATCCTGGAATGCACCATAGCTGTTTGTACTGAAGTCCACTTTTCATGGAACCTTGTCCTGGATAAGCAATGTTTGGACCATCCGGCAGGGTACACAGATCAAGGCCATTTTTACCATTCATTCTTTCATATAATGTTTTGGTTTGTACTGTGACTTACATGTACCAGTCACAAGCAAGTAGAAAGTGTCTTTTGGGTTAGAGTTGTCTGTTCCCAACAATACTATGCTTCCATTTACCTGTCATTATAGAGACACCCAAAGGGTTATCTTCTGATACATGGTGCTATTTTTACTGCTATCATTAGGCCAAAAGCCTGGGCTCTAACAACTGGCCACAGCTAAATGGGCCACCTGTCCTTAATGAGCCAAACATAGAAACAAACAATCATGATAACCAGAAAAGGGGGGTTATTAAATATGACCAGATTGTGGAATATAATGAGTAAAGGAATTTAATGACCTCCAATCCTTCCTTGGAGCAACAATTTGAGGTTTATAATTAAATAAAGGTCATGAGGTGTATATAACTAAGCAGTCCTGATCAAGGCTATTCCTGCCCATCACTGTCTCTGTAGTCTTTTCTGAAAGGTGGGCCAAATAACTCATTAATCTGTTACTAGCTAGGGTTCAGTCTCCATCTCATGGCTAATTGTATCATCCTGGAAGATGGTCTCTCCTGGGAGGTTTTGATTTTCATGAAATTCAAGGTGACTTAAGAGGTAAAGCTAAGGACAGTGCCTCTGTGGCCTCAGCCAAAGTACAGACACAAACTGAAGGCAGAGATGTCAGGCTTCCATCCTGCTGTTAGTATTATTGTGGCTCCAGGGGAGAAGTCAATGCCTTTTAGCAAAAGAAGTTTCTCAGTGTCTGTTTCACTGGTAGAAGTTCTGGTTTCTTCCAGAAGGTACTCGAGGCTTGAGCCTCATAGCCAACATATTAGATCACACTGACTGAGGCCAACTGAAAACAACTTGAGTGATAGAGCTAACCTACGTGGGAGGAAGGATATCAAGTCTCATCAGGAGCTTAGTGGCACTGTTGATGACAGTGACTATGAAATTATCCTCATCTCCTGCTTTGACAAGTCAAATAGCAAAAGTGACCCCCATGGACTTTATGTACTGGGATTTTAAGATATTGGTTGTAAAACTGCTAAAATTGCTAAGAAATAAAAATGAACCTAAAGTAATTGAGTTATTAATCACTATGAGAAGTAGTCACCACTCCAAGAACTGGGGCAGCAAATAAAAGAAGGAAAACAAACTGGAGGAAACTATGATCACTAGGAGTTTGCCACATGCTTTGTGGGGACCTGAAGGAGGGCCCAGACAATTGGATTGGCATGGCACAGGGTAGACAAGACCCATTAATTTTAATGTATATGGTTCAAATTGTTCTGTATGTTATGATGCATTGATATGTTAACAAAACAAAACTTGATTGACTGAGCTGGCAAATCCTTAAAACTTATATATAAAAAAGCAGCTTGAAACATAGCTTTGGGATACAAACTAACCTATAACCACACCTCCTCTATGCAACCTTTGCAGCCCAGGAGGTAAAACTCCTCTGCCTGAATCTTTCCAGAACCATGTAACTGGAAGACTGTCCACTCCACTCAAACTGGACATTCCCAGAAATGTTTTCCTGCCCTGACTTACTATCTCAGAGAAAACCTAACAAAAGCTTTAGACAAGATTTCCTTTTATTTATTCTTCCTTTCTCTTGTCTGCCTACAGGCTCTCTGGGACCACTGCATGGCTAGGTATGCCTCTTTTTTTCTAGGAAACTAGAGTGCCATAAACATCATTATTTTAAGGTTCTTCCAGATATTTTCTTAAGCTACAACTGAGGACTGTTGTAAAAGTTAAAAGTATATAAAAATAAAGAATGAAAACCCTGGAATCAATTAGTACCACTAAAAGGGAAATAAGCTGGAGACACCTCCATCCACCATTCCCACTTCTGTCTCTAAGCTACCCTTTGAGAGAGCCCATGGAAAGTACTAAATAATGAAACAAATAAAAGACAATGACTTGCTGCAGTTTTCACATTGATCATGTGTTCTGTTGTAACCATCCTGCCTGAGAACATAGATAAAACTCTTCCCAAATATCACATGCCAATGTTGTAGCAATGTTGTAGAGCAACAAAATGAAAATATTCTTCAAATATAGCTGGGTATACTAAGTAGGCAGGTCAGAGCAGGAAGAACTCTACTATAAACCTTAGATGATATCTCACAGCTCTCTTATGACTTTGATTGGTGTAAAATGGGGCCTTTGTAAATACACACCAAAAGGCTCTACTCTTAAGCATGCAGCCCTACTATATATTCCTAAAAGCTTACTGTGAAAATACTATGACTTACTACAAATCTCCTTCCATTGCGATCCCTCCCAGTATCTATCTATATCTATGTCAGTATTTATATCTATATCTATTTATCCTATAACCTATCTATACTACCATTTATCTATCTCTGTAATCTATCTATTTATCTATCTCTATCATCTATCTATTGACTCATCTATCTATCCTTTCTAAGTTTGCTAATGCCAGCCGCTCAGTGCTGTCTTTTTTATGTTTCATTCATTTGATTCCTAAAAATTTATTGTTTACTGTATTAACTTGATAACTGAACATATATCCTTAAAGAATATCATTCCAACCATGGCTCCCAAAATGTCCATCTCACAGTGAAAATCACATTTTGTCTGTTTCTATTCATTTGCATAGTTTTAACAATAACAGAACTGTTTAACAACAAAAGTTTATAATTTCACCTGAGACTCAAGGAAATTCTTAACTATTAAGAAAAAAAACAAAGAAAACAACAACAACAATAACAACAACTTGTATGTTTTCAATATACAATAACATAGAGTAAGCATTTTTATACCAAAACAGATGAATAGGAGAAAACTAAAGAAAACTTGGATAACAGCAAGACTTAGACTCAGAAGAGCCAACAATAAATCCTGTCATCCATATCTAGGATCTGTGGCATGTTGTATTTTTATGTGAGCTCCAATAGTTTCACATAACTCCTTTTGTGGCCTTTTTATTCACAGCCCACAGGGCCTCTTCTCTTAGGCTTGATGCATTCCTTAACTGCTATTTTCCTTTACCAAATTTCCACTTTCTGGGTCTCTCCAACACTCTAGCATGTCTACTATACCTTGGACAGCTCCCATCCTTATGTCACCTTCTTGGGGGCTGCCTGCACAGACTCCAACCTGTCATACTTTGTTTTCCTTTCAATGCTTTCTTTCAAAATATTGTGAAAGCTTTAATAACCTACTCTTACTTTTTTCATTGCCTGAAAATCCACAATCATGTGGATGATACAAAAGTCTTTGCTACCTCAAGTTGCATCCAGTGCATCTTGGATCACAGCCACATTGGCCTGTGAGTGCCTGCATAGTTGAACAGAATGAAACAAATCTGGGGCAACGACATCCTTAGATGGTTCAGCTTAAGCTAGTGTTGCTTGTGAAAGAAAAGTCCCTTTATGGCTTCATTGTTTTACTGTATGGCAATACCTGAGCCAGTGTTGGTATAATCTCTCCATTTTCTGAATTGTCCTCAAGTCATCTCTCCTATTGTCTTTCTGCAATGTACTTTGGCACCTTTCAATGTACCTAATCTCTTCTTCAGAAACAATTTCCTGGGTTCCTAACAAAGCACTGCTTTTCATAGAAAAGAACTAATCTTTCATAACTCTCATGCTCACTATAAACCTGACTAAAAGCATCTTGCAATGGACACATCACAGTCTGAATGCTGGATTGACTTGAAATTTCTCCTCCTGGAATATTTAGTTACTATTAAATCAATCCTCCTACAAAGTCTGGAGACATAGACAAGAGGGAGACAAGTATATATGATGTGTGGCCTCTAGTTCAATTGCAAAAGTTTTTTTCCAGATTAAATGAGATGAGCACTGTTTTTGCTTCCCATATTCCTATCAGTGTTCTGGGTTCTAACCAAAATCACCCATCAAAGTAAGTTTACATCATTCTAGATATTTTTGTACACATGTCCAAATTCTTAAAATTCCTGTTGAAAACTACATACAAAGAATTCTGAAAGTCATTGTTAGGTAGTGAGAGCATAAAACTACTTTATCAGGACCGAGTTTTGCTTCTGTGATCCTGTGATTACACTACATTAGAGACTAAATTTAAGGAGCTGTATTGTTTATGGCTTCAGGTTATCCAATCCATCATGGTGGACAGGGCAGGACACTGTAGCTTATATAAGCAGCCCAGAAGCAGAATGAAACAATAATAGGACACAATGAGGTAATATATATTTTCTAAGGACAATTCATTAATGGACTATTCCTACAACTAAGTCATAATGCCACAGTTCTGTTATTTCTGGATAATCTGTCTAAATTCTGAATCCATCAGTGGATTACTATTCATTCACAGGCTCATGATCTAATAGTCTCTGGAAACATTCTCACAGACACACCCAGAGATATGATTTGCTTTCTTGGTTAAATGAAGGTAATGGTTCTTTATCCATGAAAAATCACCACTTCTCTTGCCCATAGGACAGTGCTTAGAAAATATTAAGTTGCTCGGTGCACATCAAAAGCTATACAACTTGATAGTATGGCCACTGGTGTAAAACACTCCCAGGCTAGGGCTACTGAACAATTTATACATTCCTACAAATATGCTTACATACAACCTTGTGTTTTGCTCAGCTATAGTAATTCTCCCAGAAGATGGTGAAAGCTGAAGATTTATGGTTCCTCTAGCCTCTCACAGACAGAATTTTGATCCTAACATTCACCTGCTATCTGTTTACACTGAAGAGAAATGCTGATGTGTCCGTATCTATAATGTATAGGTTCTGACTTCCCTCTCTTATTTTAAAATTTAGGATTGTACTTTTGCCCAGTGAGTCTTCAATATTCTGATTACAAAAATTCCTGCAAGATTAGGGTTAATGATTCTGAGATTTGAACAAGTTCCTTTAGGTTCATGGAATGACATTCTTTTGCACTGGAAGTTGGTATTTCTTTAAACAGATAAAATCTCCCTTTCATACTTCCCCAAAACCTAAGTAGTCAACTGCATTTTTACATTTTTTCCTGCTGTTAGCAGTGGAAAGACCAGTTGATAAGAAGCTCCAGAGCAAAATAAGTTAGGGTTTCTTTTTCTGCCTTTTATACACATTGTAATGACATCTGCACCCAGAAAATGAACTTAAAGCTTCTCCTGGAATAAAATTCTGAATGGTCTTTGATTGAGTTTAACATTTTTCTACATTTCAACTCATCCAATCCTTAGAATTGATGAAGTAAGAACTAGGGACCTGTTTTGTAAAGGAATTTTAATCCAGCAACATGGCTTCTCTGACAATGGATCACATCTAAGGTCCTAGGTCTGTGTGATCTGGCTGGAATGCAGACACTCCATATGCCTTTAATTACTCTGACTAGAATACAGACACACTCTAAGTACATATGCTTACAGTAAAATTTGTAGAAGGAAGCAGCCATATTTGAAAGTGCCACACAAAGTAATGAACCAGAAAAAGACTTGACAGAATGAATCAGAAAAAGGATACACTCAACTCTTACACACACACACACACACACACACACACACAGTGTAGGAACAGAGAGTCAGCTGTGAGTGAAATGAGTGCAGTTCATTTATCCACGATGTTATGCAGTTCAGGGTGAGAAACCTAGCATGACTCTGGGCCAGTACTGCCCAGAGAGCTGACTCTACTACTTATCTCTCCAGGCTATGGGACTCCCAGATGCTCAGGCAAGACAGTTCACTGCATATGTGCCATTTGCCAGTAATGATCTTTACAATTGGAAGTTGAAGAACTCTCCATTTTTAGAAAGACCATCAGCTCTCAAAGGTCTTCTAGATTCAATCATGCTGACTCACCTGCCTACCTGGGATGACCTTCAGCAATTGCTGCAGGTCTTCTTGATGACAGAGGAGATTGGTGAAGCCATCTGGAAATTGGTTCCGGGAGCAAGTGGGCTGCCCACTCAAGTTCAGGCTGGTACAGCCTTTCCTTTGACTCAACCCAACTGGGATTTTAACACTGCTGAAGGTAAGGAGAAGCTCCAGGTTTGCCACCAGATTCTGATGGGGCGGGGCGGGGGCTCTTAGAGGCTACCAGAGGGCCTACAAATTTATGTAAGGTGAGCCAAGTTATGCAGGGAAAGAATGAGAGTCCCTAGGAACATCAAGAAGGACTTTCTGAAGCCTGTAGGACCTACACAGCTTTTGACCAAGAAGCTAGAGAACACCAGTCCACTGTGAACATGACTTTTGTTAACCAAACTGCCTCTGATATCTGTTAGAATCATCAACCTCTGAATGGCTTTGTGACCTGCCTCTGGCACCCAAATTCAGTCTCTATTTGCCTTTTAATGGCAAAACTTGGAGAGAGGCTTCAAGGGACAACTGACTTGGACACACATGCCTCAAGGATTCAAGAACTCACCCACCACCTTTGAGGAGGCACTGCTTGAGGACCTGGGTGGGTACCAGTGAGACTACCCCTAAATAACTTGTACTCCACTATGTATTGGGGGTCCCCACCTCATCTTGGAGACATGCCAGGAGGTCACATGAGACCTGCTACAACTTGGCTGAATCACCTTAGCTACCAAGTGTCTGCTATGAAGGCCCAGCTTTGTCAATTTGAGGTCATCTATCTTGGGTACATATTCAAGGGGTCCAGCAAACACATTCTGTCAGATGCCCTAGAAGTAAACAAACAATCCTGAGCATCCCAGTTCCATCAACCTGAAGGCAAGTATGGGAATTTCTGGGATCTGCAGGGTTTTGTAGACTTTGGGTGCCAGGGTTCACTGAGATATCCAAACCATTATATAAGGCTACCAGGGGCCAAGATGGCAAAATAAAATGGACCTCTGAGATGGGGATGGCTTTTAAGACTCTAAAAAGAACCCCATTGGAGATATCAGTCTTGGCCCTCCTGTACATTGACAAACCTTTCCACCTGTATGTGGATCAGAGAAAGGGAGAGCAAAGGGGGTGTTCAACCATGCTTTGGGACCATGGAAAAGACCCATGGTTTACTTATCTAAGAAGTTGGACCTGACCCAGTGGCCCAAGGATGGCCAGCCTGCCTCTAGATCATAGTTGCCACTGCCCTACTAGTCAAGAATGCTGAGAAGATAACCATAGGACTGAAACTTGTTATCTTCACTCACCCCCATGCTATTGAGGGGACCCTTAAGAATCCACCTAGTTGGTGGCTGTCCAATGCCAGACTGGCACACTTTCAGGCTCTACTTTTGAATCCCCCTTACATAAGCTATAACCCATCATCTGCCCTACACCTAGCCACCCTGCTACCTGATCTGTCCTCAGACATGCAGCATGATTGCTCTATGGTTCTGGGGTACAACCAGAACATAATGCCAGACCTAACTGACATACTCTGGTCAGACGCAGAATGTATCTCCTTCACAGATGGGAACAGCTTCATTCGCAATGGAATCATGTGTGTAAGGGCAGTGGTAATGAACGTGGACTCTGTTATCTGGGAAACTGCTTTGACACCAGGAACTTAGCCCAGAAAGCTGAACTAAGGGCTCTAACCCAGGCTTTCAAACTGGCAAGAGGAGCCACAGCTAACATATACACTGACAGCAGATAGGATCATTGACTACTGAAGGAAAAGCCATCAAAAATAAGGAAGGAATACTTGCTCTTTTGGAGCCATTGTAGCGTCCTCTAAAAGTGGCCATAATTCATCACACTGGGCACCAGAAAGGGACATCAAAAATAGCCCAAGAGATTAGGTTACCTAAAAAAGCCTAAAAGGGAGGCCACCCAATGGAATGTTACAATTGCCAACATTCTGGTAGCTTTGCCACCCCCTGCCCTCCCAGCTATCCCTGAATATACTGCAGAAGACAGACAACATCAAGTGAAATGCCAAGGAAATTACAGAAGAAGCTTGCTGACCTCTGAAGGGTACACCATCTTACCTAAGGAGTTTGCTAAGCAACTCATCTATCAGATTCATCAAGCTTCACACCTGGTCACGGAAAACTGAAGGAAATGCTGTGAGGGGCAAGTTACAAAATATTTGACTTAGGACACTTGGTTGATCAGGTAATCTCAGACTGTGTCACCTGCCAAGCTGTGAACTACTCAGGATCCAATCAAGGAATCAGATTCAGGGGTCAATGTCCAGGGACTAATAGAAATTAAGCCAGAAACATATGGATATAAGTATTTGCTAGTTTTTATAGATACCTTTTCAGGAAAGAAAGAGAATGCCAATGCAGTGACATAGAAGCTTCTGGAAGACATCATACCCAGGTATAGTTTGCCTACCCTGACTGGGTCTCAAAATGGCCTAGCATTCATCTCTAAGGTAACTCATCTCTGCAGGTTCTGGGGACCAACTGGAAATTACATTGTGTATATAGACCCCAGAGTTCAGGGCAAGTAGAGAGGATGAATCAGACCCTGAAGGAGGCCTTGACCAAATTAACACTTGAAACTGGCACTGAGTAGATGTCTCTCCTGCTTTATGCCTTATATAAGGCTAGGAACATGCCCTATACTTTAGATTCCCCCTTTTGCAATCCTATATTAGGAGGCCCCCTCCCATGCTGCCTAACCTCGAGTCTGATGTCTTAGCTGAATATGACCAACATAAGTTTTTAAATCCTGGGAAGCCCAACATAGAATCTAGAACCAATTCTGGCCTGCCATCCTCCAGATTTACGAGTCTGCTCCCCCCCTTAACTCCCATTGCTTTGAACCAGGTGATGAAACCTAAATTAAGAGACATAACCGCAAGACTCTGGGACCTCACTGGAAAGGACCTCACACCATGATCCTGACCACGCCTATGGCTGTTAAGGTTCAAGAGATCAGGACATGGATATACCACTCCCACCTTAAGCCTGCCAGGAGAGAGACAATCTAGCCCATCACCATAAGAAGGATGGAAGGTCATCCCACATCCTGTTGATCCTGCTAAAACTGTGACGCCAGCACTCCTGATCCTGCTTGCTTGCTGCTTATGATTTGCTATACCAGTCAGTAGCCCCCTCACTATCTGGGTACTCCCAGGGCAATGCAACAAACTTGTCCTCAGACTCACAGTGGCTGGCAAGAAGGCTGATTGAACTGCTGGTTCTTAACTCCTCTCACCCAGGACTTAAAACAGAATTGTTGGTTATGGAACAGGGCTCTGCATTAGAAATAAGGTACCCCTAGACTATTCCCATCCCTGCAATTGTTATGGGCAGGGAAATGAAGTGATCCCCCAAACATGCACAGGAGCTGATCTGCTGCAACTCACAGCAGGGTCTTTATTTTATTTGAGCTAGCTCAGGCCCCCTCAGTGTACCACCATCACAGAGGACAGTTTTGGTGGGGGAGCTCCGAATGTCTATGGGGCAAAGATTTATAGTAAGCAGCAAACAGGGAATACGTGTGCAAGCATCTAATTGGAAAGCTCTTGTGGCCTTTAACATAATTAGTTGGTGCTGGGAGTCATACCATAAACTTAACTTCTACTCCCCTCTGCATTGGTGGTTGTTAGGCAAGGGGTGGGTTTGTAACCTAGGGGTGCAGGTTTGTTGGGAGAATAACCTGGAGACCCTGGTCTTGTTGGGGATTAGCCTAGAGACTGGAGCTAGGCTCAGGTTCTGTTGGGGGTCAACTTTGAAACTAATCCTATACCAGCCTGTTAGTCTACCTGAGTTCAAACTTAGGTCAGGTTCTCTAAAATGGAGTCTGAATTTAAAAGCTTTGGCATCTCACAACCATACTGTGTCCCCTACTGTTGCAGGATACATGCTACCCCCAGAGAATGCTTTGGTGGACTTGTACCTCCAGGCTTACTCCATGTGTTTATGGAATACAATTGAGGATTTTTATGTTCTACTACAGCTTGTACCCAGTGTGACTTACTACTTTAGGGAGGATGTGTTCAGCCAGCTAGCACCTCCAAACAATCGAGTCAAAAGGGTGGCCATTTCTGCTATGTTACTGTGTTACTGTGTTTTCTCCTTGGCATGGGGTTGGCTGGAGCTGCTAATGTAGGGTCCTCAGCCCTACAAGGCCCTAAGGATGGCAATATACATATACATATACATACATACATATATACACATACACACAAACATATATATACATACATACACACACATATATATGTATATGCATATACAAGTATATATGTACACACACACACATATATATATACATGTATACACACACACACAAACACACACACACACACACACACACACACACACACATATATATATATATATATATATATATATATATATGAGATGGTTAGTAGGGGGAGAGGGAAGGGAACAGGGTTTTGTTTTAGTTTTTGGTTTTTTATTTTATTTTGTTTTTGGAGGGGAACCTGGGAAAAGAGATTTTGTAAATAAAGAAAACATCTAATAAAAAAAAAAAGAAAATCCATCATGGCCCTGCAGGATTCCTTATCTGGAAGAAGTCTTATAGAACAGAAGAGGTCTTTAGACTTGCTCTTCCTCCAGCAGACAGGACTCTGTGCAAACTTAGGTGAGGAATGTTGTTTCAGTGTTGACCACTCAGGGGTGGTCAAAGAATCCATGGCCTTAGTCATAAAGAGACTACAAGACAGATCCTACTGATGTTAGCTTTGACTTATGGCCCCTGCATAATCAATGCTTTAGTTAGGTTTGTTAAGGAACAGATTTATTCTCAAGTAAAAATACCAGCTCTTAAAAACATCTCAAGGATTCGAGATGGCCCAAAACTGAAGGAGGAAATGAGAAGGCTAGGCTGACTCTATGACAGGCTTCAAATTTGCAGTTCAGGAGATAAGGCCTAAATCCCTGTTTCCAAGAACTGGGCAAGTCCAGGCAAGTCCAGGCCTCAAAAGCTACCCTGCCACTTGGCCTGGAGCAAGGACAATGACTTAGCAGCACTTTTCAGATTTCCTCAGAAACACTTTTCAGACCTACCCAGCAATAGTTTCCAGGCTCCACACCCTGGTAATGGGATGTCCCTAGATATGGAGCAAGAAAAACAATCACCTGTTCCAGAATCCCTAATGTGCTTTAAATCAGGCCTGTGAACTCATTCGGTTGTCTCTCTATCTTCATAAATGTGCAGAACTTCTGCAGAATAAAATACTCTTTGTGTTTACATACTATTTGAGTCCAGGATATCACTCTTGAACATATTATGGACACTTACAAGTACAGGTGAGCAGAGGTAGTTGAAAATAGAATAAGGATCCAGAAAAGTAGAACAAGTTGCCAGAGTTAGTTTGAGGACAAGCAGAGTAATTCAGTGAGAAGCTGGGAGAAAACAGAGTAAATCAGCCATCTTGGAGAGGAGTTTGAGAGTCCTGATCATCTATCCTTCAGCAAATGTCCATTTCAGCATCAAGGCTTACAATCTGCAAGTCTGATGAATGATCTACCCATCATTAGCTAGTTTGTTGAACTGTCCCCATGCAGGGATCAGCTTTCTGCATCATCTGCATTGCTGTTTTTCTGTGTCTCTTTCTTTTTTTGAGTTGTGCCTTTCATGTCAAAGCTTCTCTTGCTTTCATCTTTACCAATTTGATGGAACCCAGTCATTTATTACCTGTGAAAATATATAAGTAAAACTTCTTCCCCAATGTAACACATTCCCTGACATCCATTCTGATGTTAAAGCATTTTCAAAGTGTACAGGTTGATATAATTCAGCATTTTTCCCCACAATCCAGTGTCTTTCAACTAATCTTATATTCCTGTTCTGTTCAACAACATAAAACTAGATCTTTATGAATCTACACATAACTAAACACTTTGGCATTTACATTTCATGCCCAGCCCTACATCAGTGAGATAGGCTTCTCACCCATTAAAACACAGAAATAATCAAGCCATATTACATAAGATGTCAATATACAGTTTAGTTTTCTCTTGTTGCTATGTAGATTACAGACAGACTCCTGTAGTTTGTTGCCAGGGCATAAACTAACCCACTTAGGGGATTTCCCCATTGGTAAGGGATTACCTTGCATGTTTTTGCTGATCTGCATTCATTCTTTCAATGCCTACCTTTACCATACTTTCTACAAATCCTTGAAGACTGGAGGTTTCTAGAGAAATCTATAGGAAGGCTTCTCCTACAATCCCTTTTAAAATGACCTCCTGTCTCCTACAGCCAAAATAACAAACATTTTGATATCTAAGATTATTTACTATTGCTTGTCCAATTACATAGTCATTAAGGTCAATATTCATAGGTGCTGATTGAGCTTTTAAAAGTCTAAGAATGTTTTTATATACTGCATTTGCATATTCTAAAGCTAAAGTTTCAATTATTTTTGCTTCTCATCTGGATCTAATATTGCTGTGTTTATAGTAGAAGTTAATCTAAGTAATAAATCAGTAAAAGTTTCTCTGGGGATTTGCATAATCTTTATGAATGACATAGACCGTTTTCCTTGTTCCTCTACCTTATCCCAAGCTCTTAAAGCTACTAACATACTTATAATAATAGAGCCATCAAATTGCATCTAGTGTCTAACGTACATATAATAATAGCTAACATACATATAATAATAGAGCCATCAAATTGCATCTAGTGTCTTAAATTAGAAAATTGACTTCCACCTAACAATTGATCTTTCAGGATATTATCACCTTTAGACCAATAATGATTTTCCATAATTGTAGCTTCTCCTCACCACTGTGTCAGCCATTGTAATTGAGAACCAACTTGCAGCATAACCAATAAATCTTTGCAGTCTTCAGGAATAATCTTGTTTTGGGTAGCCCAGGAATTGAATGTTTGCCTCACATAGAATGAATGCATTCCATAAGATACTATTGATTCTTTAAAATGTTTAATATCTTGGATTTAAACAGAATTCCAGATTAGCTGTTCTTTCTGTGAACTTGTACTCTGTCTTTTGTTCCCAGGTAACTGGGAAAGGTGGTGGGGTGGGTTCCCTTTCCTCAGTTGGATTAGGAGGTAATGTTATAGGTTCAGTGGGCTATCTCTCTTGATCCTCAATTTCATTAGGTACCATATAGGTTCATAATTAAGCATTTCCTGTTCTCTTACTTCACATTTTTTTTTGTCTCTCAAGCTTATGTACTATCATAGCTAAGTTTTCTAATTGGACAGCTAAGTCTTCCTTTTTTGAGAGGAAATATATAAAGATTGCTATTGAAAGTAGGGAGGGGTTTACTTCAGTGGTCATAGTTTCAATAAGTACTGTGATGGCTTTTTCAAATAATGTTTCTGTCCCCTCAACTCCTATTCTTGGTGATCTGAAATGGATTTTCATCTTTTAGGAAGTCTGTCTATATAATTAAAATTGTCCTTTGAGGTGGCTTACTGTGACGTTCTGTTTTAGAGGCTTCTGGGTCAGTCCTTGATCTAGGCTTGAGGCTCCTACAGCTTTGGGGTTTCCCTAGTCTCTCTAGGCATCCAGCTGAACTTGAAGAACTGATGTTTCCTCTGAAGAGGATCCTAGACAAATTTCTCCTCTGGGACTTTCTGCCAGATGTCTCCTGTCCTCTGTGACATTTTGTCAGATGTCCTCAGACTTCTGCAATGTTGTTGGCCTGTCTTCTCCAATCATGTTGGACATCAGATATAAAACTTCTACATCTGTTTTACAAAGTTACTTTTGCAATGTTTCTTATTCATTCACAATTATTGCCTTATCCACCACTTCTCTGAAGAGAAAGTTGTTTCATTTAATAATCTATAAGTACTAAAAACTGATGAAACTTGCACAATCAAAATTGTTTAAAGAAAATCATATAAAAAATTTGGTAACAATAAAATAAATATCTCATATAATATATATTTATAAATATATACAATATGTATCCATAAAAATTGAAATAAGCTGTTATTTTGAGTAATATGGTAGTAGGTCGTGCATACATATGATCAACACAGGAGGAATGCATCTCTCTGTCATCATGCAATCTGTCTCCTACCTCTGTCCTGCAATACCACTTCCCTTCTCTAGGTGCAGCTATTTGGGAGGGGAGCCTTTGGAGAGTTTCTTGAGCTAGGACTATCCCAGCAAGGACTTACTCAAGCGATTCTTCTAAGCAGATGCAGTGGGCTGTGAAAACTCATTTATCGTTTCAAAGAGAGAGGATATGTAACGCTACATTTCAACAAAATTTCAAACATCCACTATGTACAGGCTAAGAAAATTACAGAGGCAATTTTCTTACATTTCCTAATTAACTTCCCTGAGCTAAAAGAACTGATTATGCTGTTCTGGTAACTCTCTATTTCTTATCCTTTCCTGGTTTAAAAACCTTCAGGGGTTCCTCAACCTGGCAAAAATAAAATCAAGCCTTTTTATCATTTTCCTTTTCTACCAACACACACTTGTTTCCTGCCTACTTCTCAAAAGATCCCAGTTTAAGCTTTTTGTTGTTGTTGGTTTTGCTGTTTATTTCATAACTTTGCTCATCCATGCTGTTTGTTATCTGTCACCAAATGCCCTTGAACCTCCTAGACTTCCCAGCAGGACTATATTCATCCTTAAAGATACAACCAAGTCTTATCCTCCCAGAAGGTTTCTTTACCTTTTTCTTCTTTCATTTTCCAAAGTTAATTTTCATTCCCCCTATCACATCTGTCTCTCAGTATTTGCTATTGTGCTTATAATGCTGCATTTTTCTTGGTGATCAAAGAAAGTCTTTGTTTATTTCCAATGGATGTGTTTTTTATGTGTTTTTGGTGATGCTATTCATTAAGATGTGCTCACAAGCAGGCAAACACAAAATGACCTTTTAAATTCTGCTTACACTCTTGAGTTGCATTATAGTTTCTCGTCACAGGAAAGGCCTTTGTGGTTCTATACTGAAACTGAAACGTATTTACAAATGATTTACGCATTTGTTTCTCCTAAGAAAATGCTGCTGCTGGAGGGCCGGGGACTGGGATGCTACACAATTGCTTCAACTTTAACACTTACATAACTGCGTTTGGACTGACAAGCCAGCTGTTCTATTGGCTACTCGTCTCGCATCTTGATCTGAAAAGCACCTCAATTCCCTTCACTTGTATCTCACTGATCATGTCCCCTCAAGAACTTAAACTCCAGAGAGCAAAAGTTGTGTTTTTATCTTGGCAGCCCCAGCACAGATCAGCTCTGGTGAGTGCTTATCAGCAGGGGGGTTTGAAGTTTGAAGGAGTGGTTTTTGTTTTTTTCCCTTCCTGTTGTCTAATCTTTGGTGAGCTGGGATAGAGATCAGGCCTTCACTACTAACCTTTTCTTCTACTCCTACACAAGCCACTGTAATGTCAGAAACTTAGCTAATTTTAGCAAGACCAGGTCTCCTTGGTCATCAAAGATACTTTCTGTGCTGTGATGAAGTTTGTCTATCTGAATATACTACTCTGTACATGGCCTCACCAGGGAATGGTCTTTGATTGAAATTTCAAAAGTCTGAGGTCTCAAGAATGAGAAACAGTCTTGTTTTTGCTTTTGTTTGTTAAATTCTTTCCTTTCACGGTAGCCATCTCCAAACTCTGTTTTTTAGTCTTCTTCAGTTTAGCATCACTCAGAAAGTCCCTTCAGGATCATTTAGATTCCCTTACATGGGCTCATAGTTCAAACATGCAAACATCTCAACCGTGCTTTTGTTCCCTGACAACCATACCAGATGGACTGAGCCAGATGGAAACTTCTCTTGACTTTACAGGCTAGTTCTGAGAAAGTGTTTTGTTTTATCCTAAAGCTTTGGTCATCCAACAATTATTAGGATCGTGTATCCACTTGTAGAGTAGCTAACACTTTTAATACTTCTTCAAAAGAGCAATCATGGAATGCCACAACTCCAAAGCCAGTTTACTATTCTTTATGCAAGTAGGAGTCACTTGCCTCCCAACTCTCCTGGTGAGGCTGAAGGTGCTGAGAATCAGATTCAAGCCTTCAGTTTTTCTTCCTAAAAATCATTATGTTTCCATGGGAGCTCTGAGAGACTGAACCCCCATGCAGGAGCTGGACCTATGCCTCCTATAAATTTGTAGCAGATGTGCAGCTTGGTCTTCATGTGGGTCTCCTAATCATTGGAGCAGAGTATGTCCCTGACTTTGTCATCTGATATCGCGTCCCATTTCCCTACCTTGACTGCCTGGTTGGGCCTCAGAGGGAGAAGACACACTTAGTCCTGCTGTGACTTGATGTCCCAGGGTAGGGTGGTATACAAGGTGGGTTTTCCCTTCTCTGAAAAGCAAGAGAGAAGATAATGAGGCTGAGGGTTTTCTGAGGATGTGACTGGGAGGGAAGAAGGGAGTGTCGTGTGATTGAGATCTAAAATGAATAAATAAATTCATGAAAAGATAATTTCAAATATCCATTCATAATAAGCCTTTGCTCTAAACAATCTAGTGCTGATTCTCAAAATATATTTAGAAGGCTTATATATCTAATATCAAGCATTTTCTACTATGTATACAATAATTATTTATTGCTTAATATACTGGTAAGAACAAGACAAATTTCTGTAAACCAGCAAGTTACTCAAATTAACTTTTGAGAGATTACATTAGGCATAGCATTAAGCTTACCTCTGCATTTTGTTTTAGCTTTATAATGTTAATTCATAAACATAAGTTATAGCAAATGCTAAGAGTTTGTGATTTGTCTTGTTTTATTGAGATAGGCTTTCAAGAGGGCCAGGCTAACTTTGAATTTCTAAGTAGAATAGGATGACCTTAAACTCCTGCCTATTCTACCTCCCAAATTTTAGAATTATAATGTATGCCACTATGTATAGACATTATGGATTTATATATGTTTCCATTATTATTCCCAAGTCTTAATTTACTTGTTTACTTGTTTATATATGACTTACTTATAATATCACCAAAGCTTATCAAGATGAATCAGAAATAGGAATGTTTAATTTACATTTGTGTGTTCTCATTTCCATCATTAGACAAAGGAATGACCACATTTTAGAGAAGGGAGGGTAAGATTTGTGACTCATGTATAATGTGTTTTAACAAATTGTAACCTACTTTTTAAAGTATTTTTATACATTTGTTAACATATTGGAATCCATATTTCTCTTATATATATGGCAACTTTTTATATAAATCCTATATCTGGAGATAGCATAAATGATTGAAGACCATTCTGTAAATGTATGTCTCTTATTTCTACAACCTCTCTGTAGAGAACAAACATATTTCCATGTCCTGTCCTGACCTCTTTTGTCTTCCAGTCCTGCTGAGACCCACCACATGATACCTGATTAAAAACCTTGTATAATATGGATAAAATCTGCTCATCTTTTCCTTAAAACAAAGCATCCAGTGTTCTGACAGAACTTGGCACTGCTTCCAATTTATTTCCCCAAACACTTATTCATTGGAATAAAATGTTGGCAATTAATTAATTTCCATTATATAAGTTCTATAAGTAATTTAAGTTTGTAAATTTATCTTTGAAACAATTTATAGAACCTTGTGGGCAGAAACCAGAGCCCATTTATCTCCTATCCCCTAACTAGAACAGCAACTCTAAGCACGGAGGAGGCTTTTCCATATATGCTTTGAATTAAAATTGGGTAAAATAAAATTTTACTTTTGATCCATGAGCCTTCTTCTCAGTGTGCATGGATTATGGTTCCTAATACAAAAGACACCATGGTCACAATAGCAATTTCTCACTGAAATCTCTTCTCAGAGTATTTTCATGGTTTTGTCTTGTTTTCCTACAAAAGGTATCTGAGAGGAGGAAAAAAGGGAAGCTTCCTGGTATACAGGAGCTAAAACATGCAACCGCTCTCATTCTAGACCTCTTTATACCTTTTGTGGTAGAGAATACCCTTTACCCTGCAATACTCATAGAAAAGACACAATAGGCAAAGATCCCTTGGGGCTGAAAAACAGTAATATCCCTCAAATACCCATGCCTCTCACAGAGTGCCTATCAGCTGCCTGTGGGGACTTAGAAGCAGACAAGGCTCCTTTCAAGTCAAAGGGAAAAGAAACATGCATCCAGATTTGCATCTTTCCCAATAAGCTGGGATTAATACCTTGGCTCTTGGTGATTCGATAACTTTATGGCTGTGGGCCAGTCATTTAGCCAAAGCATGTTTCTGCTTTTTGTTTTTGTTTTTTTTAAATCTGTGTTTTGAAGTCAAATGCAATAAATGATGCCAAGTTTTACCAAATGAGAGATTGTCAAGCCCAGGGAATCCAGAGCAAGTAATCAGAACAGAGGTGGCAGGCATGGGGAGGGGGGAAGCAACAGGGGTTTGTCCTTGCTGTTTTTGTTTGTTTGTTTGTCTGTTTATTTGGTTTTTGGAGGGGAAACTGGGAAAGGAGAAATTTTCATGTAAATAAAGAAAATATCTAATTAAAAAAAACTTAGCTAAAAAAAAGTAATCAGAACAATGAATCTATCAAGGTCATACAGTCTTTTTCTATGAGTATTGCAGGGTAAACGGTATCTTCTACCACAAAAGGTATGAAGAAATCTAGAATGAGACCAAGTTATCTGTTACTGAATTCTTACTATATACAAGATTATTGCCATTAATTTCCAGTTAATCCCTCAAACATCCTGACATTGATATTACTCAGTGCCCCTCCTTTTTCCAATGAGAATGAACCCCCTTCTCATAGAAAGCACTGCTGCTAAAGAGCAGGGCCTGAACTTGGCTTTATTTTAGCAACTTCCACAGGTTTTTTTCTCTCTTCATGTTGTGCTATGTTAGTCTTGGAGAGAAAAAAACAAACAATGCCAAAGAAAGAAAAGAAAGCAAAAAAGCAAGAGAGGAAGAAAGGAAGGAAGGAAGAAAGGAAGGAAGAAAGGAAGGAAGGAAGGAAGGAAGGAAGGAAGGAAGGAAGGAAGGAAGGAAGGGAGAAAGGAAGGAAGGAAGGAAGGAAGGAAGGAAGGAAGGAAGGAAGGGAGAAAGGAAGGAAGGAAGGAAGGAAGGAAGGAAGGAAGAAAGGAAGGAAGGAAGGAAGAGAAAGAAAGAAAGGACAGCGTTCTCTATACTTTTCAAACTTCTCAGCTGAGACACTCGTAATAAAAGGTGGATTAACAAAAGAAAATAGGAATTCAGAAGAAACTTGCACCTCTCCCATACCTCTTCCTTGCACACTATGAAACATTTTAGAAAAATGTCAGGACAAAAGAGGAGAACCTTGACCATCCTAGGATGTTAATTTATCTATAAATGGGGAAACTTTTGGTAGCTGAGGGATTGTTAGTAAAGGTTTTAATGAAAGTTTCTTTGATGTTATCTCCAGGCTGACAGTAGTCTAAAGTAATTTGTTAATTCATGGTAGAGAAGGGAGTGGGAACTTTGTAAAACTGTGTTCTGCTTCAATAAAAATGGGAGAAAGGCATCAAAGGTTCCTTGTATTTGCTTCATTTCAGTTGACTTTGAGTCAAATAATCCTATGTCAGGGTTAGTATAGACTCATTCATATAGAATGTACCCCTGACAAGCTTGGTGAAATGCTTTACCCAAAGTCTGGATGGACTAGTAGAACTGAAGTGCTTCTTTTTGCTAATAATGGAGTCCTGACTCCATTAGACCAAATAGGAAGTGATATGTTACTTCAGTTGGGTTTCTTTCTGTAATGAGTACTGAGAATAACTTCATCCATCCACCTTTATGATTGATAACTGTTAACATAGTGATCTTATCCTAAGAATTTAACATAATTTTAAACCAATTTTGAACATGGTTTTAATTTCCTAAGTGGAAGAAATTGGTAGGAACCTTAACAATAAAATACCCAAATGTCCAAGCACAGAGAGAGTGCACCTGCATATTGGCTATTGTTTCATGAACTCTTTGAAATTCCTTACAAAGTAGCATGTTTAAAGTACAGATTCTTAATCTTCAGCAGTTTTATTTTACATGCATTTTCATAGATGTGCTGATTCTTGCCTCCTAGTAGTAATTAACGCCAGAAGGCACACACTTTATTTAAAAAGGGGAATAATGAATTTAAATGAATGGCTGGAAAGTTCACCTGGCTCATTGAGGAGAACCTCATCTTCTGGCATCAGACACACATGGAAGGAAACTTGTCTCCAAGCATTCCTCACCCATGCTGAAGATTATCCAGATACTTCAAAGAATGCCTACTTAGTGTCCTCATTTGATCTAATGGCATGTTGTGTGTAGCTCTCAGACAAGTGCTTTATTACCATAATCTCACTAGGGAATCAAAGGTATCATGCTTTGCTACAAATTCTACCTATCCACATAATGCCTGTCTATCTAGTGCTTCAGCCAGTATGAAACAATCCCAGGAAAACTGGCTGACCTGTCACAGGGTACTTAGACAACTCTGAAATACACAGTGCAGGATACAGTGGATGACCCATCAAAAACAATGAAGACTGGTGAAAAAACAACCCTCTAGCTATTGATCTGCCATATTCAAGTCACTTTGAAAAGAACTAGATTTCACATTTGCCCTTTAATTTCTCCATCTTAATCACATTCTGTCAAGAGTGAAGCACACATATTATGCATAAAAAGGTCAAGAGTTCCCTTGTGTGTTGCTTGACCCAACACTGAAATGTGTTGCAGACATTGGCTACATGCATGAAAAATTGCAGGCATAAGCTTCAGTGAACTGGATTAGCAACAATATATATATATATATATATATATATATATATATATATAT
>NW_022196904.1:67693214-67709132 GCF_008632895.1 Mastomys coucha
TATATATATATATATATATATAGAGAGAGAGAGAGAGAGAGAGAGAGGGAGAGAGAGTTGGATGAGCATGGGTCTCTAAGGCAAGTACATTATCCAAGGCATTAATACAGTCATCAATAGAAACATTCCAGTTTTAATTTGTTTCAATTTTACTCAATTAAATACAAACTAGAGTAAAGTAAGTTCTAGTACACGAGGAATATTTCCTGGTTCACATTTGTTTTTATTAGAAGTTACACATATTTTCCCACTAAAATCAGAATTTGGCCTAATTAAAAATGTCAGTTATGACTTTATGTAGTTGATACTATTCAGGGAAATTTACTTTATGTTGTTTTCAATGTTTATTGATTTTTGTCTTTACCTAACACTAAGTATTTGCACACTAGTGCTGGAACTAGGAAAATGGTTCCTTAACATTTCTTGATTCTTCTCTTCTCCCTTTATATACATGGATGTACATGTGTAAGCATATGATTGAGACTTCTTGTGTGTAGAAGATTACTGTAAATCACTCTTTTATCAAGGATCTAACATTATTAAATATTGACATCACAGTAACTGTGGATGTTTTGTGAGTTTCATATGATGGCCTTCAGTTTACCTTTCTTGTCTGGGTTACTCTTTATACACACAAACACACACAAGGGAGTTGGGTAAAAGAAAGCGGACAAGGATAGGAAGAGGTGTAAGGAGACAGTAGGGAGAGGGAAACAGCATGGCAACTATACAACCAGCATATTTCCTGAAAATTTATTCTTAGAGATACTATAAGATTCACTGACGGGGCTTCCTGAATTCCTGGTTGCTTTATTTCTTCATTTACTCACCACCAATCATTGATGTGACAAAAAGACAAAGACTAACCAAATGAGACAAGCTGAGGCCACTCATTCTAAATTTCTGAGGCTCAGCTATGATCTCTTGTATTCTGGCAGAAAGTCAAGGGCAAACAGAAGACTGGGAAAGAAGAGTGAAGCTCCCGGTACACCATGAACAGTCGTTTTACTCACTGAAGAAGATGACCAAGGAGAAGAAGGAATCTATCTGTGTAATTGAGGATAAGTGTTTCAATTTCTCTAGTTGATTGTGAAATGAAAACGGGAACAAAAAAATATAGATGTCTGAGATTAATCAAATCCTGGGCATTTGATTTTTAATTGCTTCAAAAGTTGTTGGTTAGCTTCCTCTTATGTCACCATAAACACCAATGTGACTTCCAGAAAGAATGACTTACAGCAGTATGTTTTTGAACATTATTTATTGCAGAAGATAAGGGATGGATTTCTGTATGGTTGCTAGAGATTATGAGTGAAATTCTGTTTTTATGTATGACATGGCCATTGCTTATGACCTTTCATTGAGACCTTACTATATGTCAGAAATTTTTATAGGTACAGGTTATCCCAGATATATGCAAATTAGGCACAAATCAATGGACTTTATGCTCTAATGACAAATGCAAGTCTGCAGAAAAAAAGTTCCTCTGGGTAGCTGATATCTGATATGCATTCCCTGCTTTGCTGTGTATCCATGATGAATTACTACCACTAATAATTCCAGTAAGTGCCTAGTCTCTGCCTTTATCCTGTCAGAGAGATTGTAACTATAGAAGGACCACAGAAATAGGGTCCACTTCTCATTCTAGATGCATTTTTTGTGATATTGGAAAAAAAATCATACTTTGCTTGAGCTTCAGTTTTATCTTCCATGAAATAGAAATGAAATGATTGCCCAGTTTATGCAATGAAATTATCTTTTTGAAATCTATAATTCTATAATATAACATCCTATTGAAGTTGATAATTCTCACTTGGCTTTCCAAAAACGTTGTGATTCTTTCTGTGTTGAAGTTACATAGTACAAAGCATCTGTGGTCCAAAGAGCCATCCTGTATCCCTTTTGTTAATTACACTGTAAACAGATACCAATGGCTATTGTAGTGGTTTGAATATTCTTTACCCAGGGAATGGCACTATTAGAAGGTGTAGGCTTGTTGGAGGAAGTATGTCACTGTAGGGGTCAGCTTTGAGACCCTCCTCCTAACTGACAGGAAGAGAGTCTTCTGATTGCCTTCAGATCAAGATGTAGAATTCTTTTTTTTTATTTGGATATTTTCTTTATTTACATTTCAAATGTTATCCTGTTTCCCAGTTTCAATCATCGCCTGGAAAACCCCTATCCCATTCCTCCTCCCCTTGTCTCTATGAGAGTGTTCCCCCACCCAACCACCCACTCCTGCCTTCCTGCCCTTGAATTCCCCTAGAATGGGGCATTGAGCCTTCACAAGACCAAGGGCCTCTCCTCCCATTGATGGTCAACAAAGCCATCTTCTGCAATATATGCGACTGGAGCCATGGGTCCCTCCATGTATACTCTTTGGTTGGTGGTTTAGTCCCTGGGAGCTCTAGTTGGTTGATATTATCTTTCTTCCTATGGGGTTGCACTCCTTCAGCTTATTCAGTCCTTTCTCTAACTCCTCCATTGGGAATCCTGTGCTCAGGCCACTGATTGGCTGTGAGCATCCACCTCTGTATTTGTCAGGCTCCGACAGAGAATATTAGGAATCAGCTATATCAGTCTCCTGTCAGCACACACCTCTTGGCATTCACAATATTGTCTGCATTTGTTGACTGTATATGGGATGGATCCCCAAGTGGGACAGTCTCTGGATGGCCTTTCCTTCAGTTCCTGCTCCACACTTTGTCTCCACACTTGCTCCTGTGAGTATTTCGTTCCCCTTTCTAAGAAAGACCAAACCACCCACACTTTGGTCTTCCTTCTTCCTAAGCTTCATGTGGTCTGTGAATTATATCTTGGGTATTCCTAGATTTGGGGCTAATATCTACTTATCATTGCATGCATACCATGTGTGTTCTTTGTAATTGGGTTACCTTGCTCAGGATGATATTTTCTAATTCCAAATCTGGAAAGATGTAGAACTCCTGGCTCCTTCTCCAGCACTGTGTCTTCCTGGACGCTGCCATGCTTCCTGCCATGATGATAATGGACTGAACCTCAAAAATGTAAGCCATCCACAACTAAATGTTGTCCTTTATAAGAGTTGCCTTGGTCATGGTGTCTTTTCTCAGCAAATGGAAACCCTAACTAAGACATGTATAGAGGGTCCAGCCACTTGATTATGAATCATGATTTGAGGAAAATAGCTGGTCCAATTTTATTCTTTAGAGCACACTCTTATTTTGAGGATATTTCTGAGATACCCAGTGCTACAAAAACCATTAGTCATGAGAAGCTTAGAAACTAACTTTTAGCATTTGGCTCTCTTTTACCATAACCCACACATTCACAGAGGATGGCAGCATATATATTTAGTTGTTGGTAAGATGAAAAGAGTCATATAATTTTCAGAAATACATTTTAACTGAAAATTAGGACTATTGAAAGAAATCTGCAATTACAACCTCATATAATCTCATACAATTTGAACTGTGTTTTTAGAATTGTTGTGGCTCCTGTGATTCTCTTGGTGAGTCAAAAGATTTTTGTCTTCATATATGCTATGTCACAAAATGTCAATTATGAAATCATAACTCAATGGCAATGCATCTCAATCCACACCATGCAAAATCATCATGTAAAGAGCATGTCAAAACACAGATTTCAGGAATGTGGATGAAGATAGCACCTTTTTGACAAACTTCTCAGTCATTGCTTTTTTTTCCAGAAAACATGTTGTTACCAGTACTGTGTTATAGTCTAATATACACAGCACATGTATCCTCGAACCCAAATCAAAACATTAAGCATTATACAAACAGCTATATAGAAAATTTAACCAGGACTCTAGAGCATTAAAATTTTAGCATATGTCATAGATTCGTGGACACAGTGAGAAGGTGTATTTGAAATTTGCACTTTCTTAGAATGTATGTTTCTCTGAACCACATGCCACTCTCCCAAATGGTCTAATTAGTTCCATTTTGCAAAGATGTTGCAGAGAAATAAGATTCCATGTTTACCTTTATTATCAGTATAAAATAGAGAACAGGGAAAGAAGGCAGGGCTTGGACACAGACCATAGCCATCAGCAGATTCTATTAGTACCTTTCCCAATCCTGGTCCTGGCCCCAGCAAGGCTTTGGAAAGGTTGTAGATTCGAGAGAAAATGAGCTTTCTGGTCTATATCCCAAATAAAGTTGTCATCTAAAGGAAAGAAAAAAAGCTTGATAAAAGGCAAAAAACTTTATCCTTGATGGAATGTAGTACCTGCCCCCTGTGCTTGATACATAGTATCCTGCATTAAAATTCTAAAGGAAATATGAAGATACTAACTATTGTGTGCAGCCTGGCACAGTGGGCTGCATTCAAGAGTTCCAAACAGCAGGTAATAAGCCTGGGGTGATCCTATCAGGAGCAGCTGTTCTGTTTTCTCTGAGGACTCAGGATTATCCCTTCATTGCTCTTAATTACTCAACAGTGCTAACTCAATCAATGAAATTAACAGCTTTCAAATTACAAAGATACCATTGAGATGAAAATAATACATTTGTACCTCTCTTTTCTGGTATCCAGGTCTAACAGAGCCCTACAGAATCTAATTTGTTTTTTGTTTCTTACCTGACTGCTGAGGTTATTAATGTCTCTGCTCTGCAGATGGCATTCTGGAGCCTCCAAAGTCTAAGTTGCAATTTGTTGCCTCTGTCTCTTGCTAACCAAACAATGGTGGTATAATGTTCTTCTCTCTTCTCCATTTCTATCTTTTTATGGACTTTTCCTACCAAATATATTTTCTTGATATTAACATGCAAGGGAGGAAGAAATCTCTTGCTTTTGTGACAAAAAGATTGAGCTTGAAGAAATGAATTTTTATTTCAATTCTTTAAATGTCAGTAAGAGTGCCTTTGCATTAAATTTTTGACTTATGATATGATTTTTTCTTATCAGTAAAATAGTTTTAAAAAACTTTGCTAGATATTTTATCCAACTGGTAGAGAAAGATGTAACATCGATTAGGTGTTTGTTGTACTAGCTGTTTTGTTTTCTAGGTGATGTTAGTCATTCAATCTATGAGGATGATAAATTCTGTTTTCTCTGAAGGGACATTTCCCTTGCACTTGCAAACTGTGTTGTATTCAATTCATTCTCCATTTATACCATGTATGCATGCATTTATTTCTGGATATTTCCAGTGTATTTGATGTGGGAATACATGGACAAAAGCAAATAAGAGTTCAGTTTTTACCTGGGGGCTGAGAGTAAATTATGAAGTGATATGTCCTTTCGCACAGAGAGTCGTGTGTAAGCCATGTTCTATTTCTGACTCCCAAACTTCTGGTGACACTATGTCATCACTTCCTGGCTCAGATGAGATGAAAAGATAAACTATAGGATAGCATTTGAAAACATTTAAAGTTTGAGACAATTTTGGTAAATTTGTCAAGCATGTTGGGGAAGTTGTGGTACAACCTGGAGTTTCATACACATATTATAGCCTTACCTATTTATAGTGTTCCCATTACTTCTGAGGAATGTGACTTGGGAATGGTAATTATGCTAGAAGTAAAAAAATGAAAGAAAAAATAATAGAGTTGGTTATTAAGGATATGTTAATTGAAAGGTTATAACATTGAAAAGTGCTGATATCTTCTTGGAGATATGGGAGAAATATTAGAACACTATGTGGGGGCCACAGCTCTTACACAGGAAGTTGAAGATAGGCAGTGCAGGTCCTCAGAGCTTAATACGTATGATACAATATGAACCTATAGGAAAGGCAAACTCTTTATAAGTCTTATGATGTATGAGAGATGATTGACTATCATCACAGAGCTATGATTAAGAGAAGAAAGATTACATCTTCCATTCTGCCCATACAACTACAGTAGCACATCTGTGCACTTTGCTCTACCATACACAGGCCATCCAAGGGCAGAGACAACCAGACAGTAAAAGGCAAGTGCAAAACATAATCAACAGAAACCAATGTAATATGGCACCATCATATTCTAGCTGTAACACATCTGAAGAATAAGACTTTTACCTTAAATCTCATTTCATGAAGATAATAGAGGCCTTCGAACAACACATAGATAATTCTCTTAAAGAAATACAGGAAAACAGAATCAGACAGGTAGAAGCCCTTAAAGAGGAAACAAACAAACAAGCAAAAATCCCTTAAGGAAGTACAGGAAAGGGGTTTGCAATCCCATAGGAAGAACAACAATATCAACCAACCACACACCCCAGAGCTCCCAGGGACTAAACCACCAACCAAAGAGTACATATAGAGGAACCCATGGCTCTAGCCACATAGGTAGCAGAAGATGGCCTTATCCAGCATCAGTGGGAAAAGAGGCCCTTGGTCCTGTGAACTTTCAGTGCTCCAGGGTAGAATGGCAGGGCTCTGAGGCAGGAGTTGCTGGGTGGGGGAATATCCTCATAGAAGCAGGGGAAGTGGGTATGGGATATCCAAGAAAAAAGAAAGAAAGAGAGAGAGAAAGGAAGAAAGAAATAAAGAAGCAAAGAAAGAAGCACAGAAAAATACACTCAAATGGGTGAAGAGAATTCATAAAATGGTCCAAGACCTAAAAATGGAAGTAGAGGCAATAAGGAAAACCCAAATGGACACAACACCGGAGATCAAAAACCTAGGAAGGAGATTAGGAACAACAGACAGAAGCATCACAAACCAAATACAAGAGATAGAAGAAGGAATTTCAGGCATAGAAGATATCATAGAATAAATTGATACATCAGTCAAAGAAAATGTCAAATATAAAAAGTTTCTAGCTCAAAACATCCAGGAAATTTGGTATATTATGAAAATAACAAACCTAAGAATAAGAATAATAAGAAAAGGGTGAATATTCCCAGTTGAAAGGGCCAGAAATTATCTTCCACAAAATCATAGAGGAAAACTTTCCTAAACTTGAGAAAGAGATAGCTATAAATGTACAAGAAGCTTACAGAACACAAAGTTGATTGGATCAGAAAAGAAAATCCTCCCACACATAATAATCAAAACACTAAATGTAAAAAACAAAGGAAGAATATTAAAAACTGTGAAAGAAAAAAACCAAGTAACATATAAAGACAGATCTATCTGAATTATGCCTGACTTCTCAACAAAGACTCTAAAAGCCAAAAGATCATGGACATTAGATGTCTTCCAGACCCTAAGATGCCACAGTTTCCAGCCTAAACTACTATACCCAGCAAAACTCTCAATCACCAGAGATGGAGAAACTAAGGTATTATATGACAAAACCAAATTCAACCAATATCTTTTCTACTAATTGAGCCATACTGAGGATATTAGAAGAAAAACTCCAATACAAGAAGTGTAACTAAACCCAAGAAAACACAAGAAATCAATTATCTCTTAGCAAAACCAAAAGAAGAGAATCATATACACACAGTAACACCTCTAAGAACAAAAAAAACAGGAACTAATAATTGTTGGTCATTAATATCTCTCAACATTAATGGGCTCAATTTACCAATAAGAAGACACAGGCTGGATATATAAACAGTATCCATCATTCTGCTGCATACAAGAAACAATACTCAGTAACAAAGATAGATATTACATCAAAGTAAAAGACTGGGAATAAAAAGGCTTTCCAAGTAAATGGACCCAAGAAACAAGTTGGAGCAGCCATTCTAATATATAATAAAAATAATAATAAATAAATTGCTCCTTCCAATCTGCACCTACACCTGCAATAGCCAATCTGTATACTATGCTTTTAACCAAAAGTAATCAAAAGAGATGAGGAAGGACAATTCATACTCATCAAAGGAAAAATCCAACATGAAGTCTCAATTTTGAACATCTATGCTCCAAATACAAGGGCACCCACATTCATGAAAGAAACTTTAGTAAAGCTCAAATTATACATTGAACCCTGAACAATAATAGTGGACAAAGGACTTCAACACCCCACTCTCTAGTGTACAAATCATCAAAATAGAAACCAGAGAGACAATGAAGTTAACAAATGAAATAAACCAAATGTATGGAACAGATATTGACAGAACCTTTCACTCCAAACCAAAAGAATAAACGATCTTCTCAGCACTTCACTGAACCTTCTCTAAAACTGACCATAAAATCATACACAAGGCAAACCTCAGCAGATACACAAGGATTGAAATACCCCATGCATTCTATCAAATCACCACAGATTAAGGCTGGACTTCAACAACAACAGAAAGTCCATGTACTCATGGAAACTGAGCAACTCTCTGGTCAATGATCACTTGGTCTGGGAAGAAATAAAGAAAGAAATAAGAGATTTTCTAGAATTCAATGAAAATGAAGGTACAACATACCCAAACTTACGGGACACAATAAAAGCAGTGTTAAGAGGAAAATTCATAGTACTAAATGCCTTCATAAAGAAATTAGAGAGATCTCATACTAGCAACTTAACAGCACACTTAAAAGCTCTAGACCAAAATGCAGCAAACACACCCAAGAGGAGCAGATGGAAGAAAATAGTCAAACTCAAGGCTGAAATCAATCAAGTCAAAGGCATGGGGAGTGGGGAGGCAGCTGGGGTTTGTTTTTGTTGTTTTCGTTTGTTTCTTTGTTTTTTAGAGGGGAAACTGGGAAGGGAGAAATTTACACGTAAATAAAGAAAATATCTAATAAAAATAATAATAATAAAAAAGAAAATAATACAAAGAATCAAGAAATCTAAGAGCTAGTTCTTTGAAAAGAAATCAGTAAAATAGACAAACCCTTAGCCAAACTATCTAAAATAAACAGAGACAGTATTCAAATTACAAAAATCAGAAATGAAAAGGGAAATATAACAACAGAAACTGAGAAAATAAAAAAAAAATCCTTAGACTGATGTTCTACAAAATAGGAAAACCTAAATGAAATGAGTAATTTTTTAGATGGATACCACTTACCAAAGATGAACCAAGATCAGGTAACCTATTAAAATAGTTCTGTAACCACTAAGGAAATAGAAGTGTTCATTACGACTCTGAATCAAAAAAAGCTTAGAGCCAGGTTGTTTTAATGCAGAATTCTATCAGACTTTCAAAAATGAGCTAATACCAACATTCCTCAAACTATTTCACAAAGTAAAAAGAGAAGGAATACTACCTAATTCATTCTGTGAGTCCACAGTTACTCTGATACCTAAACCATACAAGATTCAACAAAGAAAGAATACTTCAGACCAATTTTGTTTATGAACATTGACACAGAAATATTGAATAAATTCTCGAAAACTGAATCCACAAACACACCAAAAATATCATCACCATGATCAATTAGTCTTCATCCCAGAGATGCAGGGATGGTACAACATACTAAAGTTCGTCAATGTAAATCCACTATATAAACAAACTGAAAGAAAAAAATAATCATATGACATCTCATTAGATGCTGAAAAAACCTTTGACAAAATCCATCACCTTGTTAAGAGACTTGAAGAGATGAGGTACACAAGACACATACCTAAACACAATCAAAGCAATATACATCAAACCAATAGCCAACATTAAATTAAATGGAGGGAAACTTGAAGCAATACTACTAAAATCAAGTACAAGACAAGGCTGCCCATTCCCTCCCTATTGATTCAATCAACACAGGACTTGAAGTTCTAGCTAAAGCAATAAGACAACAAAAGAAGATCAAGCAGAAATAAATCGGAAAGAAAGAAGTTTAGGTATTCAGAGATGATATAATGATATACATAAGTGATCCCCAAAATTCGAATAGAGAACTCATATAGCTGATAAGAACCTTCAGTAAAGTGAATGATTATGAAATTAACTCAAAATATTAGTAGCCCTATTTAATACAAATAATAAAAAAGCATAGAAAGAAATTAGGGAAAAGAAAACATCCTTCACAATAGCCAGAAATAATGTAAAATATCTTGGTGTAACCCTAACAAAGCAAGTGAAAGGTGTTTACAAGAACTTCAAATCCCTGAAGAAAGAAATTGAAAAAGATATAAGAAAATGGAAAGATTTCCCATGCTCATGGATAGGTAGGATTAATGCAGTGAAAATGATCATCTTACCAAAAGCTATCTATAGATTCAAAATTTTGACACAATCTTTTATGGAAGTTTAAAGATAAATTCTCAACTTCATATGTAAAAGCAAAAAACAAAACAAAATAAACAAACAAACAAAAAATCAGGATAGCCAAAACAACTCTGAATGACAAAAGAACCTTTGAAGGGTTTACACCATCCCTGATGTAAAGCTGTACTGAAGAGCAATAGTGATAAAAATTACATGGTATTAGTACAGAAACAGATCAGATGATCATTAAAATAGAATTAAAGACCATTAAATAAATCCACAGACTTATGGATACTTGATTTTCAACAAAGAACCCAAAAGAGAGGACAATGAGAATGATTGGAAATCCTCAGTTGCCAAAGGTGGGGAGGATGTAAGGAGTGTAATCTCTAGGAAGTCCCAGAGATCTGGCATTGGGGAGGCTCCCAGGAGTCAATGTAGGTGACCTTAGCTGAAATGCCTACTACTGGGGATATGGAACTTGAAGAGGCCATGTCCTGTAGTCAAGCAGAACCCCCAGTGGAGGGATAAGGAAACTAACCCAGTCACAAAACTTTCAACCCAAAATTTGTCCTGTGTAAAAGAAATGCAAGGACAGAGATGGAGCAGAGACTGAAAATGGGGCCTACCAACGACCAGCCCAACTTGAAATCTATCCAATGCATAAGCACTAATCCTTGATATTATTAATAATGCTCTGTTGTACTTGCAGACACAAAACTAGCATAACTATCCTTTGTGTGGCTCTATCCAGGAGCTTACTGAAACAGACGCAGATCCCCAGAGCCAAATACTATACGAAGATCAGAGACCCTTATGGAAGAGTTGGGGAAAGGATTGAGAGCCCCTGACAGGGATGAGAACCCCCATAGGAGGAGGACCAAGAGAGTCAACTAACCTATACCTCTATGTGAGGCCTCTCAGAGACCAAAGAACACACATGGTCTACAGCGCAGCCCCCAGCACATATGTAGCAGACAGTCTCCATGGGTGTCCCCGAACAACTGGAGTAGAAGTGCTCCCAAATGCTATACCCTGAAGGAGTTATCCATAACTCAAAATGGCGGACTTGTGTGGCCTCAGTGAGAAAGGATGAGACTAATCTGACAGAGACTTGATATGCCAAGGGTATAGGAGGATACTTGGGGGAGGGCACCCTCTCAGAGGATAAAAGAGGTATGGGAGGAAGAACTTTGTGAGGGGAAACCAGGAGGGGAGGACAATGTTTAGGATGTAAATAAATAAATAAATATTTTAAAAAGAGTGGAAAGATTTAGAAAGAACACAGTGACTAGGATCAAAAACATTAAAGACTCTGTGCAATGGGAAGAATGAACAAAGATAATAGGCTTATTTTACCTCAAAATAAGCAAAACAATTTTCACCAGTTACAGCAGTTTTCTAGATAAATAAGCTAACTAACATGTGAAATAATGAGTTCATTGTCAATAGAGATGTTCAAGACAGGACCAGGTGTCAGTTTTGGGAGCGATTAAGATTCATGCATGATGAGAAAAAATTATAGTTTTCACTTTGAAAACAATCACTGAATCTTGTTTTTCATTAAATTAGTGCAATGATATTTTATGTTTGTGAATTCTATTTCATCTCTCTCTCTGCCTTATTTATTTAGCAGCCTTGTAACACCCTCTCCCCTTGCTTTGCAATTTCTGATATGCTCTCTTCTTTTCCCCCACAGGCATCTCTTTCTTATCACTATGTAAATTCTATTCAATTAAATTTAGTTCAATGAGCATTGGCTGAGTTCCTATTGTCCTTAAGTGTTGTGAGAAGCGTAATAGAAAACACAAATGGGATGAGGAGATGTCTCAGTCCACAATAAGCTTGTAAAGCAACTGAATTTCATCCATGAATCTATGTTAAAAGAAAATAATCTCCAGGCATATAATCCAATGCTGGCAGTGAAGGGAAGGGAAAGGAGGATCACTGGGTGGACGAGTCAACCAATTTATTCTTATTAGTGAGCTGCAGACCAGTGAGAACGTGTCTCATAGAAAAGTGGCGGGTGTTCCCAAGAAACAGAAATGACACCTATGGTTGTCTTCCAGCTTCTACCATATCTATATGCATACATCATCACTCAAATGTGCATGCATCACATGAAAATGCCCACATACATGTGTATACATCACATTAAAAATGCACAGGACTGGAAAGATGGCTCAGCGGTTAAGAGCATAACTGTTTTTCCAGAGGTCCTGAGTTCAATTCACAGCAACCACATGGTAGCTCACAACCATCAGTAATGGGATCCAATGCCCTCTTCTGGTGTATGTAAAGACAGCTACAGTGTCCTCACATACACACACACAAAAAACATGCACAGTGGGTTGAATTTTAGAGAATCTTTAAGAATGAATATATATAAAATAATGATAACCACTGCAAATGAAATGTTAGCATAGATAACATCTGTGTGGATTTTTTCAGAAGGCTGATCACATGTGAGAAGAACTTTATGGTTAGGCAAAACATATCTTTTCACTCAAAGACAAAGAACTATGGGCATCCCTGGCATAGTTAACAACTTGGGGAAGACATTGAAATAATACTTCTCTATTTGGAACCAGCGATAGCCCACTGTGAGGAGCAGATATTATGGCTTGACAAAATAAGTAAAGATGTTTTGGAAAAATTAAAGGTGAACTTTGATGTTCAAGTGAAAGAAGTTTTATTTATTTATTGTTTTTGTTTTGTTTTGTTTTGTTTTGTTTTTTTAAATGGGGCAACTAATATGTTACCCTTATTTAGGAAAGACTGATATGGACAAAGTCAAAAACAGAAGAATCAACAAGATACTGTGAGGGTTTGAATAATAGAATAATTTCAATGACAGATGTGTCTACCATATCTTAGGAGGAAGACAAATCTAGGTTTCAGATTTTTAAAGATGTGTTTATACTCACTGGAAAGAAAATCAGAAAATATACAAAGTACAAACTAAAATCACCAATTATTTTACAATGAACTGTAGAGATTAACATTTTAATGTACAAGTAATCTGAATCTCATTTCTTTATACTTTACCTGATAGATCTTGATAGAACAGTCCATATTTCCTCGCGCATTGGTTTTCTCTACCTAAAGAATTTCACATATTATCCCATGTCTGACATGCATCTCCATATGCCACGTTAGTAGCTGGAAAATATCTCACAGAGGAATGTATACTAATTTACTGAGCCAGACCCAAATTTGAGCTCTCATGTACTTTGTGGTTGTCCTCTATCATAACAGCACTTCGACAAACATCAGTGCAGGTTTATTTTTGAATCTCTTCCTGATTACTTTCCTACATACATTTATAAAATTAAGATGGATCAGGAATTGTTACTGACCTCTCCTAAGTATATAAACCTTGTTTTTTCAGTTTTCAAACTGCATTTTTGCCGAGTCTGTTGACATCTAGTACACCATTTCCACCTGCAGTTCTATACCCTGTAATGGAGGTTGGCAACTGCTACTTATTGCTAAACTCTTGATTTTGACTTTTCTGGCGAATGCTGACAATACAGTTGAAAAGAAAACAGTCATCCAAGATATGAGAAGGTCTCACAGAAAGGAATTAAGAAAGGACACAGGTTTCTAGCCCATGGCACAGTATATGGGGTACCTTTCAAGACTGGTTCCTGCCCATCTCCAGGTAAGGGAAAACTACAGTTATTTTGTTCATTTCACTTTAGAAGTTGATTCCCAATCCCATACTGCAGAAATAATTGTAACTATAATAAGGATCTAGAAAGTTTGCACATATTTAAGGATTTTAGTATGCACTGCTAGAGCTGAATCCAAGAAAGCTGGGCTGATGAATACTTCCACCTGTAATGTGTAAATGAGAGTCCCATTCTCCATTAATCCTAGGTAACACTGGGTATTATTGTTCTTTTTAAATCTCTGCCAATTTGGTAGTTGATAAATGATATGTCTTTGTTTTAATTTGTACCTCCAGACTTATTCTTCTGGACCGTGTCCCTATTCTCTTCCAATTCCCTGGCATGACCCTCTTTCTGAATGGAATTTCTGAGACATCTTCTGTGTTAGAAACACAGTCCTGGGGAGAAAACCACTGGTTTGGCTGCTCTTCTACAATTGTTCTGATTCCCATCCAAGGCAGTGTGGTTTCTATTTCTATAAAAATGCATCTGGGTCTTCTTTATTGCCTTTTCATGATGATTTTTTCTCCTCTTGTTTACCTGGTCTACTCCAGTCCAGCATTCTCAGCTGTAACTTGGATTACATACAGTAGCTGCAAGAGGAGTATGAAGGTGCAAGTATCTACCAAACTAGGCCAATCACAAGCATATAAAGTTGTACCACGCAGACTCTACTCATTTCTCCACTATCTGCTTGCCTGTATTGTCCTTCTTTATTTCTTTCATTTTCCTGACCACCCCAAAGGCTGTTTTTCTTTATATCTTCTCTCAGAGTGAGTTATTTTCTAACAGGCTTAAATATTTCCTTCAGCAGTCACTCATAACTCTTCTTTTAGCAACCATGGAAAGAAATATTCTACAACAACCCTAGACTTTTCCATTAAATAACTCTGTAGTCAGCCTCCTTTCTCTCTAGGAAAAATGTTCAAATCCTTCTTTAAAACCTACTTAGAAGACAATAACAGGGGCTGGTGAGATGGCTCAGTGAGTTAGAGCACCGACTGCACTTCCAAAGGTCCTGAGTTCAATTACCAGCAACCACATGGTGGCTCACAACCACCTGTAATGAAATCTGACGCCTTCTTCTGGTGGTCTGAAGACAGCTACAGTGTACTCATTTATAATAATAAATAAATCTTTAAAAAAAAAAGAAGACAACAACAAAAGACCAACAACTCAAGTAACAAGTAATAAATAAACATAATAAAAGTATTCTCAAGATAAACTTTAAATTTTTCATGATGTGTGTCAATCTTTTCATCTGCCCACCCCATGAGTTTGCTCCACCCATCTGCTCTTTCCTTAATTTCTGTTCTCCTGTCTGCTTTTGCCCAGAGCATCATACTGGAATGAACACTGTTACAAACAATAACCTCTGGTTTATCTTCAAATAATTGCTTTAAATGGATATGTGTACATAGAAAGCAATTTATCACCTGCATAACCAAAACATTAACAGCCAAAAGGCACAATTGGGTTTAGAAGACCTCATTTATGCCTAACACCATTTACATCTATAAGTAAGGTCAAGGGGTAATGAAAACAATTAAATTCTATTTTCTTTATGTTTGTTCTCATTAAGGAACCAGGCCACTTAGAAAGCTTGTCCAATTTTCTCACCTTTGCAAGTTACTGTGAGTCCCACCCTGGCAATGACTTTCCATTCTCCATGTCTGATCTGCATTTTCTACCATTTTCTTTGCATTGGCAGCCTCCTCTTATAAGACTGTGTTTAGCTTCTATTATGAGTAAGGCCTTTTAAAAACTGCACTAACTGGTTTAATTTACAGTTTTACCTTCTGTGTTATTATTAGCTGTGCTTGAAAGGTGAGAATGCCAAGTCTTATGGCAGCTGGTAGTAAGTGTTAGAAGGAGCACAGTGGGTTTTATCCCATCAGCAATATTCTTCTTACATTGCTTCAGCTATTTCTCCCTGTTCCCATTATTATTTATTCCCATATTGTTCTTTGTCTTTCTAAGTTTCTGCCCAAAGGTCTTTCTGCCATCTGCATATCCACATGAACTAGACTGAACTCTTGACATGCCAAGGTCTATAAGCTGAAGAACGAAACGGTTATGACATGGACTGAATAATTTGGCCCTCCCACTGTTTAAGGCTTGGAAGAATAAATGGGATCCTAAGTGACACCAAGTCTGAAGGAAGCCGAGCTCCTAGCTTCACTTCATCCCGTGGGAGCTCCACGAACGGGAACTTGAGGTC
>NW_022196904.1:67717848-67728502 GCF_008632895.1 Mastomys coucha
AGCGAGCTAAGTCTCTGGTTTCGGATTTGAGTTCTTTCAAGAACACAGCAGGGCCACCACACAAGTCTAATGAAAGTCAAGCTGCAGTCTGCTGTCTTGATCACAAAAGCTAACTATAATTCACTGTTGATAATTTACAAGCATGGTGCTGATCTTTTAGGAAGTATGGGTGTTTTTTTTGTTTTGTTTTTGTTTGCTTGTTCTTCCTTGAGACAAGATCTCACCAGGTTGTCCTCAAAGGTATACTTCTTGACTCCATCTCTCATATCCAAGTAGTATAAGTGAACACCGTAAGACATAGCCTAAAGCTGATGTGTATGTATGTGTGTATGCATATATGTGTATGTATGCATGTGTGTGTGTGTATGTGTGTGTGTGCATGTGTGCATGTGTATGTGTGTGTGTGCGTGTGTGCGTGTGTGTATGTGTGTGCGTGTGTGTGTGTGTGTGTGTGTGTGTGTGTGTGTGCGTGTATCTGTGTTAATAAGGGTATGACATAGGGTTTGCTAGGCCAATGCTTTGCCATTGAATAATGACCTGAACACTGGTACTGAGCTTTTGTGCCACAGCATACAGTATGATACTAAAACATGCAGGAACCTTGGTGCAGAGAGTGGGTCTAAGACCCTAGTATCTCAATGGGTACATACCTGAGACAGTAGGTGCCTGCCTCCCTGCTCCCTGCCAAATTCCTGACCCAGAGCACATGCCACACTTCCCATATAAGGAAATGTGACCTGTGGTCATATAGGCCCAAAGCAGAGTTCTCCATGCTAATGAAGTACCTAGAGGTCCTGAAGATTTAGCCAATTAAGTTTCCCTTCCCAGACATTCCTCCCTGAGAAAAGGTATTTGATCTTGGGCCCAACCCGAGACGTAGGTACGCATCCATTTTCCATGATGAACAACCAATAAACAGTTTGGAACCAAGGACTGTCTCTTCCATGGAAAACTGCCATGGGGAACATGGAGAAGGCTTTTGCCTCCAGAGCTGCTGCTTACTTCTCGCAGAGAAGACCTCTCTGCACTTCCGGCCATAACTACTGCCAAGCTGAGAGCCTCCAACTCTGTTCTCAACTCCTTGCAACTCAGCGGCACCCGAATGTCCAGAAGTTTGGCAGATCCCAATCTAGGCCTTGTCACAGGCCCTTGGACCCCAACACTGTTCCCGGCTTCTCTATGTGGTTCTCCAGCAGTGACTAGATGCCTGGAAGTTAGGGCATGCCAGCTTTGGCTTTCTCACATCTCAGACTGCATTTCCCCATGCCCAGAGCTGTGTATCAGAGCTGACTTGAAGTCCAGCACCTGCCTGACAGTAGCGTGGAATAAATACAGTCAAGCTTTCCATGTTTTGCCCCCCAAGCATCCATGCACAGTGGTGGAGAAAAATGTGAACCCACAATACAGTGTTCTCAGAAAGTCAAGGAGATTCCACTATTAATATCCTCATTTTACAATTGAGAAAATGAGAATAGCAGTCTGTGAATATACGGCCTATCTCATATAGCAAACAACTTGCACATTCAATTGTTGAATCCCTGGCAGCTCACTTTCGGAACTTCCTTCTTAGCTACCATGCTTTGTCTTCTTAATAATAGTACTGCTATCATAAAATTGCAGGGGCCCAATGGGGGAAAGTAATTACTAAACTACTCATTCCTAAACCAATCAAATTTTAGCAACCATATCATCTAATACATGACTGTGCACACATCCAATTTATATGTATTTATAATAAGTAGCCTGATGAGTGGAACTAGTGCTTTCTACATTTCCCTATTAACATTTCAGAAGCATGCCATTTCTCTAGTTACTAATTAGAGAGTCAAATGAAACAAATGAATTTTAGCAACATATCAGTTGACAAAACTGACCCAATAATGGTAGAAATTTCAATATTTTAGTTATTATAGAAGGGAAAAATAACAGACAGTATGATAAAGTAAGGTTTTAGTTGAGTTTATCTAACCTGTAAATAATAGGAAACTTCAGGGTCATTCAAGCTAGATGCAGATAAAAATATAGGCAAGTTTTAAATCTATTTTTAAAAAGTCAATTCAATAGGTGAAGAAGAAGATTCAGGGAAGGAAACATTGCCCAGTCCCATATATATCAATTTGAATATTTTGAACACAATCCTTCAAAATTACCAGAATTGTAATGCACTATGACAACATATGATTTATTCCAATAAACCCAGTATGGTCAATATCAGAAAGTATATCTGCATGTCAAAGTATGTTAAGTAAATAAAGCATATAAATGCTGACATTTTAAATAACATTTTAACACTCTTAAATAAAGTGTTTGGTAAAATTGAAGGATATGTCCTGCCAATCTTCTGAAAATGAAATAAAAAGAATGCTCATATGCACTGCACTTCCCATGTGCCAGGACTAGCGCAAGCCTTCTACTTAGTTATTGTATTGGATTCTTATGAGGACATTGGCATATAAGTATGGTACCTGAATTTGCTATGGAGATACAGGAAGGCTATAGCATCATGCTTTTGGTCATACACTATTTAGCTGATACTCAAACTCTATCTTCACATGTCAGTATCTTAATACTTACTAATTGATGCTGCTGATTGCTGTAAGAAAGAAACAGAGACCAAGATGATGGATGACGAAAAGATGTTTGATATCAGTCTTCAGGGGCTTGGTTTGAAATGCTGTGGTCTACCCCAATGTCTAGCAGAAAGTCCTTCTGAATAACTAAATACTGTGATGCAGTGCATAAGAAATTTGCTTGATCTTATGGAATGGATGACTCCATATCTTTTTTTAACTTTGAGCCTATGCCTTTCATGTCACTTGAATAGATTTTCACCAGTTGCTGTGAAACTGATTTCATCAGTTACAGTTTTGTCAACTTCTGTTTTTCTGAGATATGCTTAGGAATCATTGCAATGAAATTAACCCCAAAGCTAACATGTCAGGATGGATAGTGAGAGAAGAGATGGAACACACTGATAAAAAGCTGTAGGGGCCTCTAGAGGTAGGTGCTGCAAACTGAAGGAAGAACAGGAGGTACATGGAAATGATCTGGTCCTTAGATCATTTAGGGTCTAACCATAGGGTCAACCCTCAAACAAAGCAAATCTCTGTCCTGAGAGGTCACAAAGCTTCCCTCATCATTATGCCAACTTATGTGAAATAAAGCTAAATTCCTACTTAAGATTTCATATAGGATATAGTAGGAATTTATTATATTACATCATATTATTTTTTACAGTGTTGGGGGTTGAACTCAGAGACTTGTACATATTAGACAAGCACATTACCACTGAGCTACATATTCTGTCAAACTATTTTTAATATCCAAAACATAGTACTTTTATGAAAATCACTTCTCCACTTTGTTGTACCTTTCTAAAAATTGTCACTTATAACTGTGTCTCGCATCTATCTGAAACCTCTATTAAGCAGTATCTACATTCTCCCATAATTCTAGAGACTTCTTTCCATCATGTTTTTCATCATGTACACAGAGTGACGCTTTAGGACCAAGGACATGGGGGTGGGGAATATCGTTACATAAAGGTTGTCTTTCATCTCTAAACACAACAAAAGATCCCTGTGCAATTCGATTCCATTCTTCATAAAATTGGTAGAACAGCTTTGAATCTTCTAACCATAATATTTTTTCTTGTCACATATTTTATATCTAATTAAAATTCACTGATGGGTGCTCAGTTGACAGAAAATTGAGTCTTATGTGCCCAGACCTTGCAGTCTAACTTCCATTTTGTTTTCTTAAAAAGTCCCATGTTCTGAAAGATGGAATTATCTCAAAGAAAAGCACTAATTATGTCAAGGCACTCATAAGATGGAGTAGCACTGATTACTACACAAACATAAATTCTTAAAAGAAATAAATCACATTTTTCTCCACCCAACTAATCATAGTAGAAGTTTAATTTCCTTTTTTTTCTTGGGAAAATTGACCTAGTTTCAAAGAAAAGTTCCAAATATATTTTAAGCAATAACTACATTATTACAATAAGTGTAGAGCCTTGGGCAAAGTCCTGACATACACAACACAAATTTGCAAGTAGAAGTTCCTTTGTATTCCTTAATAGCACAATCAGTTCTTCTAAACCATGGTCACGTCTCATATGTTGCACAGTCCCCATGGGCAGTGAAATTAGAGGTAAACTGCACAGCCATTTGCTGCTAAGAATTTACAAAGAAACAGAATGTAGTGCATAAGTGCATGCATAATTATTCCCAGCAACAGAAAAAAATCATGGGAAAATTCACAACCAATTAGCTGTCTGCATACATACTAATTGCTGTCTACTAGAGGTGTGCCATCAAGAAAGGCAGACTTGTGGATGTGAATGGAAAAGTTGTGAATGGGAGTGTAGGTTCCTGGGTAGAAGAAATTCTTATCTCACAGGTTCGAATTCTCCAGGTTCATGAATATGACACATTAATATTCATTTAGTGGAACACATTATCATTTTAGGAGATTACTATTTTCATCCCATCACATTTTCCAATTAAGAGTCCCACTTTTGCAAATAATCAGCTTTCTGTTGCCAAGGGCTTTTCCGCTGCTTTCTGGCAAGGGGTCTGGAGCCAAGTTCAACATCCATTTAAGAAACTGAAGAACACCAAAGTACAATTCTATTTTTTAATGACAGGTTGATCTCACTGCCATGAACCTGATCAAAGAGGAGCCAAATACAAAAGGGAAAAGGCAAGACTCCTCTTGAGAAGATGAGCTCAGACGGGGAACTGGGGGAGTTCACAGGTTTCCCTCAGACGGGGAACTGGGGGAGTTCACAGGTTTCCTGGTGGCCTGCAGTTATGAAAAAATAAATGAACTGTGTAAAAGACTGGAGAATTCTCATAGACCCAGGAGGAAAGGATGAGGAGAGGAGGATTCCAATGAAGTCCATGTCAGGACTAACAGTCATCCCGAGAGGCTGATACCAGAACACAGAGGGAAGCAATTAACAAACACACACATTTCCCACAGATTAAAACTTAAGCTCTAAAGCTTTGATGTTTTGCTAACTTTTATGATCTTGTTAGTAGAAACAAATGTTAGTTGAAACAAATGAAGTAGGGGTAAAAGACTGGTGTGCTCTTTAACACATCAAGTACATTTGGGATAATCTATTTTGAAATATACTTTACCAGCCATTTGTCTCTAATCCAAGATTAACAGGAGAGGAAAAGAAGACTATGCAGAGTTCTAAAAGGAGAGAAGATAGGTGAAATAGTGAAAGAAAATGTGCCATTTTTCTCTCATATTTAGAAATCAGATATAGCTGCGTATGCATACATATACAAAAAAGCAAAGTGGTATGTATATTTCAGGAGGAAAAACTCAACAGGAGTCAGAGAAGAAAATATCAGGGAGCAGTATGCAAGGTGATGTATGCATGCAAAAAAATCTTATAATCAAACACATTTGTTTACATTAAGTAAACGACATTGCAAAATAAAATAAATTTTAAATGTTTGTGGCATAACAAAAGACATCAATCAATATAATATACTGAAGGTGCAACGGTAACGCTAGATTATATCTGGAAATTTAGTTTCATTAATGATTTAATGATGATTTCATAGGCAATTAAGACTACATTTTCTAAATGCAGTGGGACCAATATGGCACACACATGGAGAAGAAAACCTTGTACTCCTGCCTCACATTGTGTACAAAAATTAACTCAAAAGAGATCCAAGACCAAGAAGCAAAGCACTAAAGCTTAGGTCTAAGCATAGGGGAGAATCCTTATGACTCTGAACATGACAACAGATTCTTTCAAATGCCACCAAACTGGCAGAAAACAGAGAAATAAGTATATTTGACTTTTTCAAATTAAAAAATGTTTTTCCTTAAAATGCATCAACACAAATAGAATCAAAAAATGCAAATAGAACATTGAGAAACAAACAAACCAAAAACTTTCTACTGAAGGGGAAAAGTATTTATAGATCAAATAACATATGAAATAAGGAAGCAGTACAGAGACTATATAAAGAAGCCTATAAACTCAATTATAGAAAACACAAACAACTCAATTAAAAAAGATCTGTTCAAAGATCTTTAGTAACATTTTTCCAAAGAAGCTGAAAAGTGGTCCCAAAATACATGTAAATACTCAACATCACTAGTCATAAAAAAAATGAAAATAAAAATTACAAATCCACCACCAGGATGGATCAAATAAAAAGAAGTGAGGATTTGTGTACAATAATTAAAACTCTTTTAATTTCTGGTGAAAATACAAAAGGATAAAGATATTTTTGAAGAAAAATGCCTATAAATACCTCAAGAAGTTGGGTCTAAAGTATTTATTAATCCAAGAAATTCTTCTCCAGTTGGATTTGCAAAAGATCAGCTCATGCTGGTGAGGATGTAGAGCATGAGGAACTATCCATTGCTGGTATGAGCATAAACTCATACAACTACTATGTAAATCATTGTGGCAGTTCCTCAGAAAAAAGGGAATCAATCTACCTCAAGATTTAGCTATTTCACTCTTGGGCATAGACCTAAAGGATGCTTCACCCTACCACAGAGACACTTCTTCAACTATGTTCATTGATGCTTTATTCATAATAGCCAGAAGTTGGAAACAATCTAGATGTCCCTGAACAGAAAAATAGACAAAGAAAATTTTGTTCATTTTTACAATTGTATACTACTCAGTGGATAAAAGAATGACATCATGAAGTCTGTAAGAAAATAAATAGAGCTGGAAGAAAATCATACTGATAGAGAGGACAACAAAAAATATGCATTCACTTATATGTGGATATTAGCTGGTAAGTTAATGATACTGCAGCTATAATCCATAGAACCACAGTTAGTAGGTATACAATAAGGGGCTAGAGGATACCAATATGCCTTATTAAGAAAGAGATACAGAATAGGTAAATATAGATGCATAGGGGTGGCTGGAATGAGGCTATCAAGTGGAGGGGGTGTTGTGGGAGGTATGTGAGAGGTATTATGGAGAGAGACAGATATAATTAAGGGAAATTTGAGGGGTAGTATAATGCAGTAAAAAATATGAAAATATATAAGTATATGAAGGCAATCTAAATGAAATCACCAAATGATAGAGGAGACAAAGTTACAGCTGGCCACAGTACTAGGACTGGTTCACATCAAATTGAGTTGTTTGCTGATAGGACCCCATGGGAATCTGAAAACAACCCAGGCAGCTATTCTCCACAACTGATCGCAAGGCCCATTGCTGAAGACAATACCTATACAACTCATTGAAGAGGAAGTATCTGTGGAGCTGATGCTTACATGGAGCCCTCAGACCCATGTTCTAGCATCTTTGTTACATGAAGGGACTCTCCATACTATCAAAAGAGGAACATAAACACCAAACCAGCACAAAACCTTTCTGTGCAATGGTACACTATCTGCAAGACATGCCAGGAAATGTGTTTGCACAATGCTTGGGGGAGTAATCAGCCAATTACTGATTTGACGTAAGGCTTACTATATCAGATAAAACCTCTAACCAAAACAGCTTGGTTGACCAAGAACCTGAGACTAGATCACCTAGAGTAAAACCAAATGATAATAGGAATAAAAAAGGTAGGGAAAAAATGACTACTAAAATATTATGTTGTACTTCTAGTCTAGAGTCTTGATAAGCAATAACCAGAGAAGCTTCCTCCTATAGCAGATGGGAAAAAATATAGATATACACTCTAAAATTCCCTCAGGGCTCAGGACACCCCACAGAAGAGCAGGTAGAAAGAATTAAATATCCAGAGGATATGGAGGACACACACAAAAAAACAAGGCTCTCTAAATCAACATGAGAAAATATTTTAATTCACCAAGACTGAAGCAACATATGGGGTCTGTACCATGTCCTTTGCATTTATATTATGGCTTCAAGTTGAGAGTATTTATGCAATTCATGAGTATGCAAATGAGTGGATCTCTTATTCTTGCGACTCTTCTTGGGCTCTTTTCCTTCTTTTGGTTTGTCTTGTCCAATTTGGATGCGATAGTTACTGAACTGTCACTTGTATAACTGCTAAGAAAGGAAAAATAATTTGCCCCAATAAGGTGATATTCGGTATAAAAATCCCTCCACTGTGGAATTTTTCATATGTTCAGTACTGGTTGGCTAACATATATTGAACACCACAAAAAAATGTGAATATCAAAACTTGTATGTGACTATTGTAATCAGCATTATTCATAATAGTAAGGAGATGAAAGTAAATCACATGTTTCTCAATTCATAAATGGATTTAAAACTGATTAAGTGGTGAATTAATGCTATGTACATGCTAATGCTATATTCATATTATTCAATATTATTTAAGCATAAAGTGGTGATACCTTTATATATGTTGTAACTAGATGAACTATAATTTTTATCCTTATACTCACTGATAAGAATAGTCCTCATCACTCATCAAGGAAATTTCTCTTTGCAACAGAAACCATTCAAGAAAAACACAAGCAACCATAGTACACACTGGTAAAGTCCACTTCCAATGGATACATCTACAAAACATCTCCTGAACTTAAGCTTCATGGATCATTGAGGATGAGGGATCAGAAAGATTTTAAGAATCATATGATTAGGAAGTTCGCTGTAAGGTTGAGGGATCAGAAAGATTTTAAGAATCATATGATTAGGAAGTTCGCTGTAAGGTTGTGTCCTTTAAGGATGTGAGAAGCTACACTCATTAAATCTCATCAACATGACTGCCCAAACATGAGCTGAACAAAGGCAACCACACTAGACATGCTGATGTGGGCAGGGGAAAGCCCACAGGCATAAGCCATACACATAGAACTGTAAGCAACTAAGGAATAGAGAGCGTGGGAGAAATAGTCTTCTCCCAGGGAAGAACATACCAATTGATTATCCAACACTATATTTTATTAATAAAATTAACAAAATAAAGAGGCCATAAATTTGAAGAATCAAAAAGAGGTATAAGCAGGGGTTTGAAAGAAGGAAAAAGGAGGAAAACTGAAGATATCCAACATAAAATAAATCACTTAAATAATCTAAGTCACATTAGTCTGTCCAAAGGAACACTACCTTCTAAATTTCATTCAAACAAAACACAATGAATACATAATACCACTGAGACAAGTTTATCCTTGTTTACTGAAGGTTAGGGTATTTGATGTAGAAAGAGGAAAGGGATGGAAATGACTACTAACGAGTGTGTGATATCCTTTAAGGAAATAAAATTACTCCAAAGTAACATGTAGTAGAGTTTGTAGATGTTTGAGTGCATTAAATACCATTGATCATGAATTAAAACAATTTAAATTTATGGTACACTGTGTCTTCACAACTATGATGTATGTGTGAGTATTTATATGTATGTATGTGTGTGTATGTTTATGTGTGTTCATTGTTCTCTACAAAGTTTTCCTTCTTTGATCTGTGATTCAATTTCTAAGATAAGTGTGTAATTACCTTTTTTTTTTTCAGGAAGGCATGCCCTTATTTTTCCTCAAACTAAGAACATACCACAAGTCTCAAAAAAAAAAAAAAAGATTTAAACACAAGAGGTAGGTTTCTATAGATTCCCAAGCCTAACATTCCCAAGTTTGCTTCCTCTGCATGAGCATTCATTGAGATGCTCTGTATGGGACTTGGGAGATGGCTCAGGAATGAATGAATGAATAAAGCATCTTCCTCCCTCACTCAAACCTGCACACAAACAACAAGCTAGCTGAGGGCACAGCTTTACATTAGGCAGCTGATTATTTAAGAGTAAGGCACAAGAGAATAAAACACAGAATAATAACTATTTATACCATATCATTCAAAGGTCTACTACCACTTAAGAGTGTGGATCCTCTGTTGTGGGAAATTTGTTGAATAGAATCACAGAAAATAAGAGATAGGAGAGCCCAGAGATAATTCATTCCAGATTCTTAATTTTTATATATGAGGACATTAAAAGCCAGGAATATGAAATATTCTGTTCATGTCATCAGGAAATTCAAGATCATGTTGTCACCTTTCTGTTCCTGAGATTTCCTACACAGCTATAGATAGGAGAAGTTCAGAATTATGTTAATTAAAGAGAATACTTTTGGGAAAGGATTATAGGCTGTTCTAACAAGAGGAGAATGCACTTACAAATGAAATTCATTTGTATATTTAATATATTAATTCAATATTGATTGGGACCCAGTAATAAATTGTTACTGTGGTTTAGTGTTTAATTATTTTATTTTTTATTTTATTTTATGTGTATGTTTGTTTTGCCTGTGTGTATGTCGCTGTATCACTTGTATGCCTGATTCCTTGAAATAGTTGTGAGCATCTGTGTGAGTGCTGGGAACTGAATTCAGGTCCTTCCAAAGAACATTCAGTGTTTTTCACTTCATTCCTGAGCCATCTCTCAAGTCCCACACAGAGCATCTCAATGAATGCTCATACAGAGAAAGGAGACAAAAAAAGATTCTTTGCCTTGGTGTGCTTGGCCTGGAACACAACTATAACTGGAGAAAATTCTGATTTGGACAAGCTCTGCAGCCAATCCCAGAACACACAGAGAAAGCCACACTTCCAGGTGATCTAACAAGCCCAGGATCCCAGGGTTCCAAGAATCACAGGATCACAGAAACAGCTTGACTCTGAGGAGTTCTGATACAACCAGGATCACAGGAAGGA
>NW_022196904.1:67728513-67734002 GCF_008632895.1 Mastomys coucha
TGGTTGCTGCAGAAGGAACCTAGTGTCCGCGTGTCTTCTTCCTGGCGAGAAGGCTGCGCGGGCAACAGAGTAAATAAAATGCGATACACTAAATTTAATTCTGCAGTGAAGAAAATGATTTACAGGACATTTACAAGAGTATGGATGAAAATAAAGAGTGATCATTACGTTAAGCAAAATAAACCAGATATAATTTTTCCTCAAAAAAAAAAAAATTCTGCTTTGGCTAGAGTTACAAAAGAGACCAGGAGGCCAGTCAGATCCTCACTTCAAATGCAATCTGCAAAATGGTTATCCTTTCATGCATTGAAGCACACTGGGGCCAGCAATATGGGTCAATGGGTAAAAGTATTTGCCCTTGAAAAAAAAAAGTACTTGCCCTTGAAACAGTCAAGGCTGATGTCTTCAGTTTAGTTCTGTAACCTATAACTAAAGGAAAGATCTGACTCATCAAAGGTATTTTTTGACCTTCACTTGTATATATATATATATATATATATATATATATATATATATATATATATATATATATATATACATGTATGTATGTATGCACACAGACCCATAGACACAGACAGAAAAACACACACATAGGGGAGGGGAAGAATATTCAATAATAATAAACTTAATTAAATGAATAAAATATTTATTGGTTGAAACTTGAAGCTACTACTTCTAGTTCTTCTCATTAGATCAACATAAATTTAGTGTGCTTCTATATATATATATATATATGTATATATATATATATATATATATATATATATATATATTTCTTTAATTGTCTTTTATCTTGATCAGTCATTTCCAGGTCTGTCTGTCAATAAATCCTCAGGCAAAGACTTTTGGAGCATCAACAGTCTCAGCCACCCCATTTGTTGTTACCCTTCAACACTGAGATTTTTAAAGCTTCAAAGAAATCATTATCTCAAATCTTCTGTTCTCTAGATTAAACTTAAGAGGTAAGGTCAAAACCAGCCATGAAGCTTATGGGTCATGTTATATATCATTGATTTTTCAAAAGCTAAAATATATGACATGGTAACAACCACAATTTAAAGTGCCATCGATTTATAATTCAAAGTCATATTACTAATCAATTGTTTATGTCATGTTGTGTTTGAAAAAGCATTGACCAATTGAAAATACCCAGAAAAAGAAGCCTGAAGCCATACTCTACTTCCCATTTTTATATTAGCCCTCTAAAACAGATTACCCTAAGTTCTTCACATTAATTAACTGGTATGTAGAAAATAACGAGGGCCCTGCAGCTAGAGTGAGTAACCTTGAGACAAATACGACAGAAGGCATGCAGATAAAACATAGGGATCACCGCGGCAGACATCATAGATATTTGGGAAATAGGGGACCAAAGGTGCTGTCAGATGTGTCTAGGAACCTAGATGTCTAATGACAGCAGGATTAGGTTATTCTCTACAATATCCTACTGTCTGAACTCTACTCAAAAAATAAATAAATAAGTAAGCAAGCTATGCCCACTTTAAGCATGTCTAATGGTTGAATTATTGCCTCACTCTTCCATGAGCTGAATATATTCTTTTTTCAGATGATATTTAATTGTTCAAGGATGCATATTTTATAGAAGTACAGCAATGTACAAGACTATTTCTATTTAGCCCCCAAGGTGCTATTCCTTCTCCTGAAAGCAAAACGGATCCAAGTCTATCCGCTATCACTTCAGTTTAAAAGCAGCCATGCTTCTGTATCCTGTTGAAGTGAAGAGATCACAAAGGATCTCACATGTAAGAATGTATTCTGATTCCAGAATACAGTCTGCTCGTCTTCTCTTTGTATTGCATAGGAGAGACTACCTATTTGCCTAAATTTGTTGCAATCTTTTACAACTACTTTAATCTCAAATATTGATTAAGAATAAATAGAAATGGGAACATATTGGTTTTATAATCAGCAAATAAATTTTAAAAGAAATTAAATTAAGCATGTTAGATGATTTGAGTTTCTGATTGACATATATAAATCAGTTATTTTATTTAAATAAAGTTTGTTTGTATTGTTGTTTCAACAAATTGTGGATGTGATATATGTGTATGTTTGTGTGTGTGTGTTTATATTCAAAGGAACAAAGGAGAAAACAAGGAAAGAAAGGGTTAAAAATTTGAAACAGTGGCATAACAGCCAAGACATTTAACCTGAAGGTTCTCCCAAGCAAAGATTCCTTGCAACAGAGCTGATTTTCAATCCCTGATTCATGATCACTTTGTACTGTGACTATAATTGATACATGTAGAGTACTTTAGGGATTTTGAGTTATCAAGGTATTTCTCATTATATGATCCTTTGGGAAATTCTGTAACAGAGGTTAAGAGAGAATTATGATCCTTGCTTTTAGATGTGAATCAAAGTTTTAAAGGTACCTCTCAATTTCTCTCTCTCTTTTACTCTCTTTCTCTCTCTCCCTCCCTCCCTTCCTCACTCCCTCCCCCTTTTTCTCTTCCTTCCTCTCTCCCTCCTCTCTTTCCCTCCCTCCTTCCTTCTCTCTTCTCCCATGAACAAATACTTATACATGCATGAGTTATTGGCATGCACACACACACACACACATCAAACCCATAAATACAGAAGCATGAGGGCCCAAATCAGTAGACCCTGACTCCAAGTTTGTAGTCTTTATATTATATAAGGTAAAGGTTTCTGTAGCGAAGGATCAGTTGTTCATTCAGCATTAAATGAATATGTATATGAAGGCTGGATAGTTCAAACTTATGGTAAATAAAGAGACACAGTTGCTGTTCCAAGTGTACTAAGAAAGGAATTAATAAGTGTTATAATATAAAAGAAAGAAAAATGAAAGTTAAATAAGACAGCCAGAATGGAGGGCTGGAAAGTTCCACTTTGTATATTTAGAAATAGAATCTTTTCTATGTATCAGCGGGATACAATTCATTTTCTATCAGTAAAAGAAGGGGTGTATAGGGAGCGCTTTCAGTACTACTTATGTCATGCAATAAAATACCACGCACTGAGTAGGGATTCTTAACATCTTTTCATCATGGACTATGAAAAATGAGCTATGTACTCAAAGTGGACCATAGTTGTTCTGATGCAGAACAGCTTCTAAGTCAGAGCAAGAGAAAGATCTGTTCCCTGTTCCACACTTCATTTCTCAAACATAGAAGAATGCATTAAAGATAAGAAAATCCCTGGAAACCAAGGCTATGTCCAGACAGAACTTTCTGGAGAAAAATAAATTGTACATAAAAGAAGTACGTGTTATAAGAACAGTAGACATGGGATTCTGGAATACACAGAATTTGTGTTATCACTGTGGGGCCATGCACTATATGTCACTTTCTGGGGAAAAGCATTCATTGAGGAGGTGACAGATTATAGGCATGGTGAAAGCCCTCCAGCCAACCAGCATCATTACCTTCAGCCTGCATCAGCTATCTGTCAGCAGCTGGAAGCAGGCCCCTCAGAGCCTTGGTGACAGCTTAGGTAAGCCCACATCCCTGGCACATCCCACAGCATGTCATGTTGAAGTTTTCATGTTCTCAACAGGGGAGTAGAAAAGTGATATATGAGCCCTATTGAAATATCATAAAAATTCAAGAGATTAAAGAATATGGAGAAAGAATAGCAAAAATATCTCACTTAAATATACATTTACTATATACTTATCAAGAAGCTACTGAAGTCCAAAGCCTCTATAAATGTTTCATACAGATGTTTCCATGAGCTTTCTGTAGCGTTATCTTATGTTCTTTAATACTGGATCTTCCTCCTAAGTTTGTATGCATGAAGTCAGTTTGTCTTTGGGAGAGACCCAGTGAATACCTTCAGTTTGTCTGTTAAGGTTGACTAGTGAATCAAACCTACCTGCAATACCAGTTGGAAGAGCATCAGGATGTATCCTGCCTATTGCAAGCCAAGGGCTTGATTGATTAATGCCCTGTCCAAAGGTCTCAGGAGAGACAGGCTTCAGAACTCTTTCTGTGATTTAGAAAAACAACAACTGTAGAGGAAACAGTGACATTGTAGATATTCAGGCAGTTTTTAAAGATCCCAGAAACATAGCTATCAATTTTAAAGATTCACAGGTATGTCCAAGCTCAGATATGAAAAGCACAAAAATACATTCATGTTTTATTTTATTTATGTTAAGATTAAAAGAGGTAATTTATATAAATGAAGTGACAGAGCACCTGGTAGAGGGCAAGAGGTTCAGTCAAAAGCACCTCTTCTAACTCTTCATCATAGTTTAAGGTAACATAATCATTATTTTTCCTTAGCTTTAACAGAAAGCACAACAAAAAGCTGATGTTGATTCTTTAGTAGGTTGATTTCACTGCAACACAGCTTTATTCTTTTGCCTTTTGTTTTTGTTTATTGAGAGCATTGTCTTCAAGATGGACATTAGAACCTAAGCAATTAATAGGCATTAAGACGTATCAGCTCTTTGCTGGCACTTCCGTGGAAGAAGACAAGACCCCATCCAGCAGGGTCTCTCCAGGACTGAGCAGGATGGGGAGTGTCGTTGGCCCAAAACAAACACATCTGGGCTGGGAGTCTTGTCAAAGCAAGAACTCAGGTTTTGTTGTTGTTGGTGGTGGTGGTGTTGTTAGTATCAGTCTTTTGTTTATATAGGGTTGAGGATTTTTAGTGAGGTAAGATGATGTAGGGGGCAGGAAAGGGTGATGGAGGGTATGAGGTGACTGATATGGCCAATAAAGTTACTCTACATCAGTGGTAGCTAGGCAAAGGCAAGCTTAAGCAGGTCATTCTGAGTCACTCCAATACGGAAGTGAGCAAGACAGGTCTCTAAACTCAAGCAAAGGCTCAGGCTTCCTCTCTAGGTCTCAGTATCTGGCCGAATATGGACAACAAAGATGGAAGGAGAGGAGACAAAAAAAAAAAAACAAAAGAAAAGGAAACAAACAAACAAACAAAAAAAGCAAAAAAATAAAAAACAAAAAACAAAATAAACAAAAAACAACACTGAAAACAACAACATCAACAAAAATAACCTAGGGAATCAGGGAGAGAGGACAGAAGAAAAATGAAAAGTCACAGGGAAACATTAGTATAAGTACATTTGTGAGTGTTTCTATTGGTACAACAAAACAAAACACCATGAGCAAAAAGCAAAGTTGGGAAGAAAAGGGCTTATTCAGCCTACACTTCCACATTGTTATTCACCCCCAAAGGAACTCATGGCAAGAAATAAAGCAGGGCAGAAACCTGGAAGCTATGAATGCCATGGAGAAATGCTGCTTGCTAGCTTGCTTCTCTGGCTTGCTCAGCCTGTTTTCTTATAGAAGCCAGCACCACCAGTCCAGAGGTGGCACCACCCACAATGGCGTAGGCCCAATTTGATCACTAATTGAGAAAATGCCATAGAGCTGGATCTCATGAAGGCATTTCCTCAACTGAGGATCCTTCCTCTCTGATGACTGTAGCTTGTGTCAATTTGATACAAAGCCAGCCAGTATATATGTATATATATATAT
>NW_022196904.1:67734012-67741461 GCF_008632895.1 Mastomys coucha
TATATATATATATATATATATGCTCTACTTTCTAGAGAAATCTACTAAAAACAGCTCATACAGCAGAAGCATTCTTTCTAAGCTTGTTTTTCTTTTCCTTATTCTATCAAATTGCTCAAAAATAGAAGATCAAGCCATGGAAGAAATCTGAAGCACAGATACATACGTGAGGTACCCGGACCCTGCATTCTATTAATGTGACACTGAACTATAAGCTATTCCGTATTGGTTACCCAGTGACCCTTACTTTTTATATCAGGCCCAACTTCCAACCTATTATATTTTCTAAGTAAAATCTACTAGACACATCTTAAAATCTATTATTTTTCATTTGAAATATACTGTCACCATAGTCTCTGATATTTTTGTAGTTCAGTAAATTCTTTCCTAAGACATTGTTTGAGTATTGAGTTTTAAAGCCTGTCTCTTTTATATGTTTGATGCTGAAAAAAATATCTGTTTCTTCCTTAAAATTTTCATTTGATTTATTGATTTTCAAATTTCATTATTTTTGGTCATCCTTGGTCTCATCTGTACAGTAACACACTTCACTGTTAGGTTACTGGCTCCTCTTCTTCCTATCACATTCATGGTTACTTAAATGTCCACTCAGAAGGCCTATGTAATTCTCTGATGTCTCAGTTCTTTGAGATCCTCATCTGTTTTGCATTTCTTTTTCTAGTTCCTACCAATTTACAGCCATCTTCTTTACAATTTAGGCATTGGTCCTCCCCCACTATTTCTTGATAATTACATTCAGTGATACTTTTCAAACCACTTGGCTTTGCTAATTGTCTACTCCAAAGAGTCCCATTCATTCAACAAATTCTACTTTTGTTTACAATAGAGAAAAAATCATCAGAAATTGTTGAAGAAAGAGGAGGAAGAGGTAGACCAGAAAGAATAAGAAGAGAATGGGAAGAAAAAGAAAGGATGAGGAGGAAGAAGGGAAGGGAGAGGAGAGGGAGGAGGAGAAGAAAAAGAAGAAGGAGGAGGAGAAGAAGGAAGAGGAGGAGGAGGAAGAGGAGGAGGAGGAGGAGATGGAAAAGGAGAAGGAGAAGGAGAAGGAGAAGGAGAAGGAGAAGGAGAAGGAGAAGAAGAAGAAGAAGAAGAAGAAGAAGAAGAAGAAGAAGAAGAAGAAGAAGAAGAAGAAGAAAGGAGAAAGAAGAAGAAAGCCTACACAAGTTTTAATTAGAAAGAACATTTTATATTCATGGTTTTAATATCACTTAATGAATAAAAACACAAATATCTACAACTATGGCACAGACTGAATCACACAATGAAATAGTATGATAAAGTTAAAAAGATGGGGATGCAGTTATAGACTTCTATGCCTGTAAGCCCAGGACTTGGGAGGCAGAGGCAGGAAGTCTTTGTGTTTAAGGCTGATCAGGACTGTATACTGAATTCAAAGAGAAATAGGACTACACAGTGAGACCCAAGGGAAGTAAATAATGGGAGAAAAGAAGGGAAAGGGAGGGTCAGGGAGGGAAATAAAAGGAAAAGGAAGAACAAAAGGAGGGAGGAAACATACATGCTAGGTCACGCAAGTAATCCCAGCAAGAAATTATAGAGACTATAAGTTCTTAGCCATCCATCTTGATCTATGTATTGATATCCTATCATTAAAGCCAAGAGGAAAATCTAAGAAAATTCGATATATTATAAAGTGTCAATTTGTGTTAGTCTGAATTTAGAAATTTGGAAAAAGCATGTTAATGGAGATGCATTAATGTATACTGTATAACCTTTACTTAAAGGGCATAGAAAGTCTCTGTAATGAGCCAGGAATGTGGACTGGTCAGTTTAAAGAAACTGTTGGCCACAAAGCTCCCACCCCTAGTTAGGTCCAAGAACAAAAAGCAGGATATAAGCCATCTGGGTGGTTCTAGGGAACGGCCATCCATAAAGTGAAAGCATTGACCAGACCATATTCTTGTGAATAATGAGTCGGGGTTGGGTCCTGTTAGAATTTTCCACTTTTTTTGTTATGTTTCCTTGGTAACCCCCTCCCCCCTCCCTCAGTTTGTGGTTTTCCCCTTTAAATACCCCTCACTTCTTGTGTTCGGGGTTGAACTCCTCTGGCCTGCCAGGCTATGTGTTCAACCCCAGATCTGGCTTATCCCAAATAAACCTCGTGTGATTGCAGCAAGATCGGTCTCTTGTGAGTTATTGGGTGGTCACATCATCCCGAGACTTGAGTGAGGGTCTCCCTAGCTCTGGGAGTCTTTCACAGTCACAAAGCACAATTCAGAAAAGCTTGAATAATATATCTTTTTGTTTCTTTTACTATGTAAGAGCATGTATATGCTATTATCTGGAAAAAATACCATGGGAGGCAGTTTCTGTTTTGTTATGCTGGTGTCTTGTTTTTTCTGCGTTGCAGAAATTGAAGGGAGACTCATTTCTTATGGTGTACTTGGTACTTTTGTATTAGAAAGCTTGTTCATGTGTTAGTGCATAAGTTAAAGGTAGACCTGGGAAAGGAATGAATAACCATAGAAAGAGAGCAACTATCCAGATCTGGCTTCTGAATTACAATCATGCTATCAGTCAGTTGACCCCATGTGAGTGAGTTTCAGCAACTTCTTTGTGACAAAAGTCAAAATTAGCATCTCCTTTTCATTCATCATTTTTTGTCTCATTTAGTATCTGCCTAGAGATTTCTTCTTTTGTCTTCCACGTACTCTCCAGTAACCACAGACTCTGTGATTCTTGTCTATTCCTTTTATAGACTCCTCACTTAGCACAAGCATTCCTGCTTGTTAACAAGTACATCTTTCCTGCTTGACAAAGATCAGTCTAAAGAAATGTTTGTAATTTAATAAAGACAGTCTTTGCCAACAATTACCTCCTAAGGTGCCTACCATATTATTAACAGAACTAAAATACCATTTAGAGGCATACTTCTGCAGTTTGCTACCTGTTGTGGAGAGCAATAGAGTATTTCCCATCATTCACTCTCAAATTGCCTCTTTTGATTTCATGATCTGCTTCTTAATTCTAGTCTTTGGAGAATTTTAGGAACAAGCTATAATTACTGTTTCCATAATGTCAATTATTTTTATGGATTTCAAAGTGAAAGATTAATATTTAAAAGTGATATTATTTAAGACACAAGGGATACATATATATTTAATATGATTAAGAAGAAATTGTCTCCCTAGTTTAAACTGTAAGCAATTGGTTAGGTTATTGCATGTGTGCTTGCATACATACATGCATAAATGCATGCATACATACATACATACACATACACACACACACACACAGAGAGAGAGAGAGAGAGAGAGAGAGAGAGAGAGAGAGAGAGAGAGAGAGAGAGGCAAACATGTGATGCTCAGACAAATAGCCCAGTACTTAAGGTAAGCCTGGAGTATTTAGTGAAAAAAGCCTTCAGGAAACAGAGTTGAGATCCTGAGTTCCTGGAAATCCAGGTCCCCTGATATCACTGAGTTTCCAACTCAATTTGGACATGAAATTAGAGCTGATGGTTGCCCTTACAAATGAACATAAAGTTGGCCTTACAGAGATCCCTGTCACACCTAAAATTGCCAAGGTTCAGTCTCATCTTGGAGGGGGTTCTGAGAGAAGGGGTGTCTAAGAATGATGAAAACAAAAGACTTGACTTCAAATTGTAGGTCCAAGCTGGCAGCCTATGCTCTGCTGGCGACAGCTTTCCAGCCTGTCCAGCCATGGAGTTCTCTCTGTTCTGTTTTATTTCTCTCTGATCTGTTTTCTCTGGAGATCTCCAGACAGCTCTCTGTCTATGTTCTGCTTGAGACAGTTCTTCAAGCAGTTCTTTCTAGCTGTTCAGAACAATTCTCTGGATAGCTCTTCTCCTGCAGATCCTAAACCCTGTTCTTTATTTTCTATATCAATCCAGTCATTTACTCCAGGTTTCCTTTTGATTCTTAAAAGTCAGCCTGAATCAGCATCTGGTAACTAACCCCTTAATTTTTTGGAGACTACAAGCACATATTCTGTTTTAACATTGCAAAAGAATACAGAGATCTGCATGCTTCTGTTAAGGACAGAGGATAAGCTAGCTGGGTGGTATCCTGTCCTGAAATTACCATTTCTTTTGCACTGGAACTTAGACTTAATGTGTCCCAGGCTGACCTTAAACTCAGAAATCTTCCTGCCTTTGTATCTTTCTGACAAGCTGGCTCATAATGTAGCTACCTCTGTTCCTTTAGATTCATGAAGTCCCTCATAATTCATATTGCATCCTTATATTTTATATAGTTGAGAAATTATATATGTATATATGTAGTCCTATGTTTTTAGAGTTCTTCCACAGGCTTAAGGGCTATCCTGAAGGTCCCAGAATATATCATTTTACTAAAACATTAGCCACACCTTCACCTCCTGGACTCATTCTGTCAGATTATCATGGAGTCGTTGATGTTAAGAGGGAGGACATTCCTTAAAGGAATGATGTAAAACTTGTACATTATTAAACAAGTCTTATGGCCATGGCAACGATCTACATCTTGGAGTTCCGTGTCCACTGGCTCTGTCCTAGGAGCAGGCAGGAACCTTGTCATTCTGTCTCTACCAAAGCCATGCTTAACCTAGTATAAAATGGAGAGAAAAAAAACCCACAAGCACACAAACACAGGCACCAATGCACACATACACATGTACCCAGTGGATTAGGTCATAAGAGGTAGCACAAATTAACATCTTTCAACTTTTTTTTGTTTTGTTTTGTTTTGTTTCGTTTTTGTTTTGGTGTGTGTGTGTGTGTGGGTGTTAAGAGATTTATAAGCGTCTGAAAATCGCCGAAGGAAGACTCCAGATTCAGAAAGTATGCAAAAACAAAGAGCATTTATTCTGCAAAAACAACCAGCATGGGGGAGGAGGGTCAAACATTCATAGAAATGACCATTCCAGTTAAAGGCATACAGGCCTTCTTATAGGGAACTGGGAAACTCTCTAGAAGGATTAGGTAATTTAAAATTTCATCAGTGGGTTCTAGGAAAGGGCAAGTGGCAAATGGTCAATGGTCTATATTCCTGTGTCATGAACGTTCAATCATGTGATGAAATGGGGCTGCCCAGCACAGGTGGCCCATTCTGAGATAAAATATTTCCCCATTTTTGTGATTATCACCAGGCTGTTTTGGGGAAGGGGTTTTATGATCTTGTTCTGGATTGTATGGTCTGTCCCTGGATCTGGTGTCTCATGGCCTAGTTTCTGGGACTTAGAGTCTGCTCCTGGAGTTGATGCCTTATGGCCTTTTTTCAAAATCAGGCCTGGTCCTTAAATGGAGAAAAGCAGGGTCTCTTGAATGGAAACAAATGGTAAAATGCTGTCCCTTTCACATGCAAAAAAAAAAAAAAAATAGGAAGTTGAAAACTTGAGGTTTTGAGGTTCAAGTATGTTTTCTTTATAAGATGTAAACTTCCAGCAGATACATTAATGTAAAAATTATCCTGAAGTTGGAAATTCATGGTCTCCTTTTTGTTTCCAACAAATCCCTGCCTATGAAGTGCAAGACTGCCTAAACAAACTAGTAAACCCAGGACTGAGCTATATTGAAAGATGCCAGGGCCTTAAAGTTAAGCAAATACCATGTGACAAAATCATCAGACAAACAAGATGTGCACTCCAATAAATAGGAAAGGACTATGCTAAAGGGGCTGGTAAACAGGGCCCCCTGAAAGCAGCTCATTATCCAAACCTTGTCACTTATATTATAAAAGAGGAAAATCGAGGAATAAATATAGAATACAAAACAAAATTATATCTTTAATATTTAAAAAGTCTACATAAGGAAAATATAGACATCTTGTAAACAAAATTAAAATTGTCTAGGGGATAAAGGGAAGTGTGAAGCCAGGAGTAGGAAGGAAGAGGGGGCCAGGGGTACATTCTCAAAGTACATAGATTTACAATGAGTATACATACACACATTGTATGAGAATGTCACTGTGAAACCCAGTTGTATATGCAATAATTATATGCAATTAAGAAATTTTTGAAAGAAATGTTTAGATGTTTTAAGAAATGAAATAAAGAGGTAAATGGAACTCCCAGAGTTCAGGGCCAGCTTAGTTACATAGTGAACATCAGTCCAGCCATGATTACCTTGTAATAATGTCCTGTCTCAAAAGGAAAACACACCGGGCAATGGTGGCACATGCCTTTAATCCCAGCACTTAGGAGGCAGAGGCAGGAAGATTTCTGAGTTCGAGGCCAGACTGGTCTAGAGTTTGAGTTCCAGGACAGCCAGGGCTATACAAAGAAACTCTGTCTCAAAAAAAAAAAAAAAAAAAAAAAAGGAAACACACAAAACAAATCAAATAAAATAAAATTTCAGTCCATATTTTTGAATCATAAATACTTTATATCAGAATGGAAAATATGAATTGCTACATTGATCTGAGAAAGTCACCCTCAAATTAAAGCATTCTTCTGTGAAAATTACTAAAAGTTAAATTCATTTCTGGTTGTTGTTTCTGCAGTATTCTTTTGTCTCTGCATAGCTAATGTTTAAAACAAAAATTATTAACCTATCTCCTAAGTCTCTCTGAGTCATTTTAACTCAATTAGATGATAGTTATGGAAATACCATTCAAAGTTCATGTATATATACATATCATTATAATTATTATCATGTTAATGAACAGTGTGAGACACCATTGCTACAGGCCCTTCTCTAGAAGGGTTGTCCTCTTACTTGTTTAATATTTAGAACAAATATTTAAAATTCATATATGCTATTTTCAAGGAATACCAGGTGTCTTAGATTTGACTTTTAGGAAGATTATTTCTCTAGTTCTAATAAATGTTTTTGATATTCTTGGTTCAGAGAGCATCCTAAACTGATGACCAGCACTGTTGTCCCAACACTCACTTATTTTGAATTATATTCACTGTTTATGAGTATCAGAGAAGTGCAATGTCAAGTTGACTCCTGAGAAACATGTTGAAACTGGAATTAAAAGAACAGAGAGATATTGCTACCTGGGGGTGAAGAATGCACCATGCCTGTACACAATACTTGACAACACATATGAATCATTGCTCAATGTACATTAGTTTCTTGAATTTTTTTGAAATATCAAGTCATTTTTCAAATTTTAGCTCAGAATTTGACAAATTAATAAGACACAAATGATTCTTGTATTTATTTATTTATTTATACATACATTTATTCATTTATTTATTTGTGTGCAGGGAATATATGAGAGCACATGTATGGGCAATTATGTAAGTCAGAGTATGCCTGCGGGGGATTATTTCTCTCCTTCCACTCTGCAGTTATTAGCATTAAACTCAGGTTCCCTGGCTTGATGGCAGGTGCTTTATCTACTGGCCCAACCACTGACCACCCTGTAAAACATTCACTTTACATTCTCAGGGCTCATCCTGGAAAACTTTAGCTTTGGGTTTTTTTTTTCAAAGTCCAGGCACTGTGTCTCCAGACCCCACTCA
>NW_022196904.1:67741954-67757563 GCF_008632895.1 Mastomys coucha
CCAGGAGTGGTATAGCTGGGTCCTCCGGTAGAACTATGTCCAATTTCTGGAGGAACCGCCAAACTGATATCCAGAGTGGTTGTACCATTTTGCAAATACACGGTCCCCAATGGAGTTAGAGAAAGGACCTATGGAGCTGAGGGGTTTGCAGCCCCTTAAGACAAGCAACAATATGAACTAACTAGTACCCTCAGAGCTCCCAGGTTCTCAACCACCAACCAAGGACTGCACATGTTGGGTCTGATTGTTCTGGCAGCATGTGTATAGTAAAGGATTGCAATTTCGATCATCAATAGGAGGAGAGAACCTCGGCCCTGTAAAGGTTCTGTGCCCAAGTGTAGGGGAATGCCAGGGCCAATAAGTGAGAGAGGGTGGGGTGGCAGGCATGGGGAGGGGGGAGGCAACACGGCTTTGTTCTTGTTGTTTTTGTTTGTTTGTTTTTTGGAGGGAAAACTGGGAAAGGAGAAATTTATATGTAAATAAAGAAAATATCTAAAAATAAATAAATAAATAAATACAAAAATGTCAGAGAGACTTATAGAAATAGACCAGAGGAGTGGAGCATAAACTACCTGTATTGTTTTTCCTGTTTTGCATTTCAATGGAATGGGAGAGAATTACTCAATGTACAACCACAAGGCAAGACTTTGTGTTGGTAATCCTGTACCATGCTTCTCCTTGAACAATCAGCAAGGGCCCTGGCCTCCAGCAAGTCACAAAGTCTCAGCTTTCTCTCTTGAAAGAGGAGTAAGGTACTTACCTTTCAGAGTTGTTTGTGAGACATGGATATGAAACATTTCCAAACAAGTATTGGTTTTGGTAAAGACAGCTGAGTAAAAAACAATCTTTTTAAAAATACAAAAAGATACAGGATTTTATACGGATGGTTAAGTGCCTTATGGCACTGTTTTTATTACATTGCCTTCCAATCTCACAGGGTCTCATATGGTCAAAAGTCCAGACAGCTTATGTAGGTCTTCTGCAAGTCTTCCATGAAGATAATAGCCAACTTGTACTCTCCGATGAAGTCTTCAATTCCAAGTTCTCACTTTTGATGACAGGATTTGGCTTCTTGCTACCTGACACTGGAAAAAGTGCTCACATCTCTTTACAAGACCTCTGTGTAGCAGCAACATACTTCATAAAAGAAAACAAACAAACAAACAAAACAAAACAAAACCAAAACCAGAAAAGAGAGGGTAGTTAGATGTGACATCCCACATCTCCTGTTTAGAGATAAGTGACAAATACATTCACATAATGGAGAGCAGAATATATAAGGTATATACTTCACAAGGTGAGAAGTTGGAGTTATCCTAGAAAGCTGTCTGTCATGGATTAGATCAAATCACACCTAATTCATAATTCCCCTTTGTGCTGTGTTCCTCTCCTTTGCCCCTTCCTGTCATCACTTGCATAAGAGACATTTAGCAATTTGATTTCTATAATCTCATACTTGTCTCTAGTCAAACACCAATAGGTAGACAAGTTAGATTTAGATACATGACACATATGTACATGAACAAATACATATATACATATCATATATATGAGGATGCACTCATACATACACTGTAAATAAAATCATATTAAATGTGCTTTTGTGCATCCTGATTTTTTCACAGTAACATATCAGGGAAATTGTTCCAAGTCAAGTGATATAGTACAGAGTTGCATACTTTTCCATATTATTGATAATAGCCAGCCGTTCTTGAACTAATCAGAATCTATTTATCTATCAGGTTTATTTTTTAAAGCAAACAATACAATAATTATCACTGCCAGTGTATTCTTACCTACTGAAGTATTTGTTTCTCTGGATAGGTTCACTCAGTGGGATGTATGGGTCACAAGATGTTAATCGATATTGCCAGATTGCTTTGGAAAATAGGCTATAATAATGCACATTTCTACCAACAATACATTAAAATTCTTATTCCTCTGTAGCCCACCAGCAATAGGTTCTATCTCTCTGCATGATGCTTGCCAATCTGATGGGCATAAAGGAATATAACTTTTCTAATTTGACTTCACTGATGACTGGTGATATTGAGTATCTTAGCATCTGGCAGCTGTTGGCTTTTACACATTGCTTCTTCATAGATGTTGCTACTCTTTCTATTGGAGTATTTTAAATGATTTGTTATATGAAATGGATGGAACTTACAATATTTATATTAAGCTTTGTTAAAGACCCACTATTGATTATTCAATTTATGTATGGAATCTTTTTTAAATGCAAAATTTGTTTTAGAGAAAAAAATGTTACTTGTGTGTGTGTATGTGTGTGTGTGTGTGTGTGTGTGTGTGTGTGTGTGTGTGTGTGTGTGTGTCTGTAGGGATGTGAGGGAGTATATGCCATGACACAAATGTCCAATCTGAGGACAACTTAGGAAACTAGTTCTCTTCTTCCACTATGTAGGTCATGGGGGATCAAATCCAGGTCATAAAGCTTACTGATGAGTGCCTCTACATCTGAGTTATCTCACCAGATCCAAAAGGTTTTCAAAATTTGTGCACAAAAGCAGATGATTTTACTCTATGTTGACCTTAAATAATAAGTGGGATACCCTAAATATTTATTTTATGTTCTTAGAATTTATTATTTTTCATTAATCTTTGACTACTCTAGCATTATTAATATTTTGAATAGACATAAAGATTACATGGATTTCTTCTGGAAAGGCAAATTATAGGACTTCTGCTTATAAATAATGTAAGTTGTCTTGCTGGTTCAAATATTATGACATTGTGTATTAAATTCTCATTTCTCCTCAGACTATATTCTAGAATTCCCTATGTGTTTCCTTAACTTCTATTTTCAAATATTAATATTGTGATTAGTTGATTGGAATGGATATTCATGTTATTTTATGTAAGCCAATTTCCTTTTTATTCTTTTGCATGCCTTTCTTGGTATTTTTCTTCATCCATATAAATACTCAGGTTAATCATACACTATCTCATAAGTAAAGACTTGGGGATTATAATAAGTATGTGAATTTTATGAACAGCAATACCAATCTGCCATGTAAGAGGAACCCATCTGTGCATGATGGCTGTGGAGCAAGCAGCCACTCCCATGCTCCACAAGAGAGAATTTGAGCCTAGTAATGTAAAGTCCATCCAAATCTATGAATGAAGAGGTCTTAGCCCTAGGGAGGAACCTAATATGTGAAGTGACATGGTATCAAATCACTCTCTCAGTGTCTATGTTTATTCTTTTAGAAAACCACAACCTACCCCCTTAATCAGTGAAGCTCCCCCTTAAAGTACATGGAGAAGAGTGCGGAGACCCATAGCTGAGAATGGAGGACAGATAAGAACTCTTATACCATTCCCTTAAAAATGAAGGGGACATGGTATAGGTAGAGACCAAAAGAATGGGAGGCCTAGAAAAAGGAATCCGAGCTCCAAAATGCTGACTACTAAGTAGGATATGACCAGCACAGTTAAAACCTCCCTGCAGCTCCACCTCTCTGCACAGATTGGGATTTCCTCACAATCATCTCTGGAGAAAGGCTTCATGTGGCTTTACCACTCAATGCAAACAATTGGTGACTAATAGATTTTGAAAAGAGTTGGGGAGTCATAGTGTGCAGTTGTATACCCCCAAGATTTAATGGATAGTTCCAGACTCATGGTCACAGAGATGGCTCTTTAAATTCTTCAGCAAAAAGGAATGAAAAGTCATGACTATTGGAAAGAGATCTGTAAGGAAGAAGGGAACTGATAGGTTTGAGAAGGAATTAAGAGAGTACCCCGGTCAGGCACTGGTGGCTCATGCCTTTAATCCCAGCACTTGAGAGGCAGAGGCAGGCAGATTTCTGAGTTCGAGGACAGCCTGGTCTACAGAGTGAATTCCAGGACAGCCAGGGCTACACAGAGAAACCCTAAAAGAATAGCCAGACTACATTCTAAGCATGCATGAAAACGTTAAAAGAACTGAGTTTATTAAGAAAGCAAAATAAAACATTCAAAGTTTCTAATACATTCATTTCAGAGCAACTGACATTTGCCTTAACTTACCAAATATTTCATGGGCATCTCATTCAGATTTTAATTACATCTTTAAAGGGTTTATCAGAAAATGTATTCATAAAATGAGTGTTATATTACTTTACTGTTATGTTAATTACTAATAATATTGTTGATTTTATTGTACAGTTCTTTGCTATTGTGAATATAATTTGACTCTGCCCTAATTTCTGGGGATGTATTGTTATATCAGAAAAGGTTTTAATAAAGGTTCTATTGTGTATCAAATCATATAACCAAGTTTTCTTTATCAATTGAAAAAGAAGTACTTTTTAAATTATAGGCTCCTTGGTTCTCTGATTATAAACATCATTGCATTTTGGTATGCAAAATAAAATCATTTACCACTGTTTCTCTTATTTTTATAGCTTTTTAATTGTATTCCTTATATTTTTGTAGCTTTTGGAAAAATATTGGCTGATAATGATATAATTTTTTGATTTAAATTAAAATAATTTTAGTGATTTATTATTAAAAATAAAACTAGTTGATCCCTAATAAAACTTAATTAATATTTTATCCTTATTTTCATTTTATAAAGACTAGCCAATTACTCTTACTATTTGATTTCCTGGAAGAAATATTGCTTTGTAGTATATGTTCATTATATTCCTGAAAATTAATAATTCATTAATTTAGGTTTTTATACATTATTACAAAATAGTGTTGATATTTTTGTCTGACATTTATTTTAATAAAATGAGCTTTCTTGAAATGTAATTTACATATTCACCCATTTAAATATATATCCCCAAAATTTTAGCAAGTGGGAAATTACATAACCATCACCAAGGTTGTGTTCAAGGACATATTTTTGTTTCAAATGTTGTAAATTCTTATCTTCCTGTCAAACATGAGCAACCACACCTCCTCTCTCTTTATAGATTTGATTTCGATTAACATTGAATATTAATGAACTACACACTATATAGATGGAATTTATTTCCTTTCAAAATACTTCTATTTGAAGTTAAAAATTAAAGAAAAGAAATTTTTGCATTGATTAGTAAAAAAAAATATTTGGTTGGTATTAAGCAAATAGTTCATTAATACTAAAATGATCTCTTCCTTAAAAATAAAACAGTATTTTGCTTTGGGCCTATAGACAACATTACCATGTTATACATAAAGTTACTTTTCTATTGTTTCTATAGCAATAGATCACTTTAAAAATTATACTTCTGGGGCTGGAGACATGGCTCAGTGGTTAAGAGCACAGACTGCTCTTCCAAAGGACCTGAGTTCAAATCCTAGTAACCACATGGTGGTTCACAACCATCCATAACAAGATCTGACACCCTCTTCTGGAGTGTCTGAAGACAACTACAGTGTACTTACATATAATAAATAAATCTTTTAAAAAAATTATACTTCTTTCTGGATCCTTTTTAATAATATATAATCCTGCTGAAAGATTGTCCATCTTTTTTCTGGTATTCCTGGTGTTTGAATTGTATTCTCTTGTCTCAAATCATGTGCCTATTTCACTTGCCAAAAACTAAAAAAATAAAACTCCCCTTTTTCTTATATTTTTGATTGTGAGCCTAGCCTTTAACAGCTGAATCATCTCTCCAGCCTAAAACTCCCTTTTTTCTAATACACTGAAAATGTATGTACTGTTTAAATTTTTGCATTTTCTGTTTTCTTCTACTGAATACTTTGCTGCTTGTCCCAGTATTATTCTACATTATATTCCTTATAAATATGCAATATTTTCAATATTCTCATTGAAATTGTATCACATAATTTCCTTCCTCCATTCCTTTCCTCCATTTCTTTCCCCAGTCCCTTCAGGCTACTCTACCTTGTATCCTCTTCATGTGCCCTCCTCAAGTTCAAAGCCTTATTTTTTATTTTATATGTGTATGTGTGTGTGTGTGTGTATGTTTATATGCACACAGACACACACACACATATATATATGTATATACATATATAGATAGATATAGGTACATATTTATATAGAAAGATAAATATATAAATATATCTGCTATGAGTTTGTGTTGTTATTTGTATGTTTTAAATAGCACTTTATTATTTCTTTGAATTTTCTTGCTTAGAGAGCATGGTATGATAACTTAACGCATGTAAACTGTATGTATTACTCAATTTTGGTTAAGCATATACATCTTTTCATTCATCATGTCTTTCTGTTGAGAGCATTGACAATGGTTTCATCTTGAGTTTTTCCTGAGTTTGTGTGTGTGTGTGTGTGTGTGTGTGTGTGTGTGTGTGTGTATGTGTGGTGTATTCATATTTATACACAAGCATATAGAGCCTAGGAGAGGACTTCACATATCTTCAATGATATCTCTGCTGCCTTATTCTCTTGAGACAGGGTCCTTCACTGAACCCAAAGCACTCTACTTTGACTACATTGGTTAGCCAGCATATTATGTGGATCCACATGTCTCTGTTTTCTGTGCTGAGGTTTCAGCTATAGGAGGCCATGCCCAGGTTTATGTGGGTGATGGGAATGATCTCAGGTTTACTTACTTTCACGACATGTGTTTTATCTACTAAGCCAACACTCCAACATCTTCCTTCTTTCCTTCCTACCTCTCTCCCTCTTTCCCTCCCTCTCTCAGTATCTCTCTCTTTCTTTCTTCTTCTTTTTTTCAAACAATCTACATGTAAGTCAATACCTTTGACCTACCATCTTGCCATCTCTGTCCACATGGTCCTGAGCTTACTACAATCACTTTTCTCCTCTCAACTTCTATAAAATCAACTTTTCTAGGTTCCACATGTAAAGGAGATCATGGGAAATTTTGTATTTGTTTAATTTTAAGTTCTTTTCAGCTTGTGTTTTGTTTTGTTGATTGATGCTTTGCTGATGTTGTTTTTCTAAAATCACGAGATGAATAGCATCAACTACTTTAGATTTCATTATCTTTATAAATTCATCAAATGTAAATTGTGCACTGTGTCAAATTTTATGGGTTTTGTTAATCTTTTTACTGCTTTATGGATAATTTGTATCAAGAAGTTTGATTCAGTGTTTGTTTAAAGAATATTTATTAGCACAATTCCTATGTAAGATTATATTAGTAACTTTTTAATATTGTATTTAATTTATAGAATGTAAAATATCAAATATTCTTTATAATCAAGTTCAGATTAATTGATGCAAATGTTTTGTGGCTTATGAAACATATATTTCTTTTAGACATTCATGAGTCTCCATTTTTTTTTCAAATCATTGAATTCCTTCACGTCCTTACTTGTTAATACCTGGTAGAGCTACCTAGTTTCAGAATAAATGTAACAAATTCTTCTGCTTTATTGGCTGCTTATTAAATTTTCCTTGATTTTCTGATATGTTTTGAATTTATCTGTTACAAGCATATAGGTCTGGTAAAGCCCTATCTTCTGCCCTCATTTCTTCTGTTGTCGTTACATTATATTCCCAAGTTTGATGATTTTGATTTTAAATTTCATATTTGTTAGTGTTGACATTTGTCTCAGTTCAACTAATTCATCTAATAAATATTTTGTTTCTTAAATTCTAAAATATTTTAATGCTTCTCTTAAACAACATAGAAAGAATTTAGTATCATATATATATCATCTTTAGTCTTTCTTATTTATACTTAAAATTTTTAGTGATTTCTTTTTTCTTCTTCCTTTCAGTTGGACAAAGTTGGCATTCATTCCATTTTCTGAGTTTTTAACTTGGAAATTCGATTATTCTTTCCATTCTGCGAGTGATAGCTTTTCCCTTTTTGAGCACCACAGTCAGTATTCTAATATATTTATTTTGTAATACACTTCTGAACTTGATTAACAACATATTGCTTATATTTTTTAGAAGAATGCTTTCACCTTTACTCAGTCATTTTTTTCTCATCATCTTCAAACCACCAGTAAGATAGCAGTAGATCCTTCCTGTGTTTCTAACAACTATAATTCCACAGAGCTAACTAACAGTGATCAGAATAGTGATACCCTAACTTTCCTTGCACATACACTCTGTACCTTAAGAAGCCACATTAATGGTGCTACATATGGTAGCACTAGAGGATCTCTCATTATCCATTTAGGATCTTCCCATCATCCAAATGTAAAACCAAAGGTAACTGTTCTGTATTTGTTCCTTTCTTTTCATTTATAGATATATCACATAGCCCTGCAAAACAGTAAATATTCTTTCTTAATGTTGTCTTTTACTTTTTGAGACTATAATTATGTAAATGCTCCCTTTCAATTTCTCCCGACAAAACTTCTCTTATTTCTTTTCTTGATGTCTTTCAAATTCATGGCCCCTTTTCTATCATTAATTGCTGGTGTTAATTCTCCCTCAATTGTTTTCCTATATTTTTAAAATTTTTTCATTCTTTTCTCATATATTACATGTAGCTTCTCCTCTCCTTCCAGTGCCTCTTTAAATCTTTTCCCCCTTTATTCATTCCTTCTCCATTTCTCTTAAAAGTAGGCCTCCCATGGATATCAACCATACATGGCTTATCAAGTTGCAGTAAGACCTTCCCTGTTTGAGGATGTTCATTGTAGGCATACATTTTTTGCAACTTACTTTTAATAAGGGTTCACCCTCTCCTCTAGCCTACCACCCAGCACATGTAGTGGAAGAGAAAAGTTATTAGGATATGAGAAAAGTGGATCTGTTCAATCATAGTTCTTTGGGGGCAAGCTCCATCTTTGTTGGCAGCAGTTCAGTCCTATAGCAAACATAAATACAATTCAGCAGCTGCAGACCAGCCTTCTGGGAAGGCAGAAAACACACAGGAACTGGCAGTTACAGTCTACTCCTTTCAGCAAACAGACATGAGGTACAAACCAGTAGCTGTCCTCCAACCCTGAAGGAAATATTAGGGTTGCCAACTTGCCTGAGGTGAAGCCTCAGAAATGGCAAACTGCCTCAGGAACCTCAGGAGGATTACTTGGGCATGATTCTCTCAAATAGTGAGGCTGAGCAAACCAAATCAACGCTCAGTGTTCATCTCCCACTGTCTGTGGGGTCATATTTATACTTCTTCACCAAGCATCCTTTAATGTGTCTGCTATATCAAAACATCCTTTCACCTGTGTCTGTTTCAGGAAAATATTCTTTTATGTGTCTGCTTTAGCAAGACATCCTTTCACGTCTGCACCACACCAATACATCATTTGACATAACTAACTTTCCAAAGAAACCAGAAGTTTCCATTTCAGTCCATTGTTTTCTTTACACACCATGATCTTCACAATTGTTCTAAACATTATGCTAGAATATTGCCACTTATTTTATTCAAGAAATTATAACTTTTCTGCCTGTATTAAAATCTACTGACTTAAAAAAAAATCTACCCACTTAAATGATATAATAATACTCTGACTTTTTTACGTGTTATATAACTATTATCATCTGACATACTCCACTATATTCATAGCAGCCTCATTTATAATAACCAGAAGCTGGAAAAAAAAACCAGAATGGATACAGAAAATGTTTTACATTTACACAATGATGTACTACTCAGCTATTAAAAACATCTTCATGAAATTCACAGGCAAATGGATGGAACTAGAAAATATCATCCTGAGTGAGGTAACCCAGACACAAAAGAACATACATAATATGTACTTAAATTAGCCCCAAAACTCACAATGCCTATGATACAACCCACAGACCATATGGAGCTTATGAGGAAGGAAGACCAGGGAAGAACAGGGACAAAAAATAATGGAGCAGAGACTGAAGGAAGGGCCTTCCGGGACCTCCCCACCTGGGGATCCATCCTGTCTGCAAACACAAACCTGACCCTGCCGCTGTTGCCAAAGTATGCTTGCTGACAGAAACCTGGTGCGGTTATTTCCTTGGGGCATTCACGATTTAAAATAAAATCTTACACTCAATTTCCAGGGAAGTTTCATTGAAAATAATGAGTATTGCTAAAGCTCAAAGTAGGCCTCTTCCCCTGATACCATTCATTGAACCAAAATATAAAACCTTCTATGAGCCAGCTGTTTGTTAACCACTGAATAAAAGAATGAACAAGATGAAAGAGATATTTGTCTTCACAGAAACTTCATTTTCAAAGAAGGAAAAATAGTAAACAACAACTCAAACTTCATGTATTAATACATTCATGGAGGAAATACAACAGGTTAAGTTCATCAAGAGACATTAGAAGCACTTGAGGCCTCAGCGAAGGGGAGATAGAACCTGTACAGTCTACCTCCAATAGATAAGCATGGCCCCAGTCAAGTGATGGGGCCACCTACCCATCTCAAAGTTTTTAACACAGAAATGTTCCTGTCCAAAGGAAAGACAAGGACAAAAATTGGAGCAAAGACTGAAGAGAGGGCCATCCCCAAACAGGCTCACCTGGAGATCCATCCTGGCTGCAGACAACAAACCTTGACGCTGTTGCTTTTGCCAAGAGGCAGGTGCTGACAAGAACCTGGTGTGGCTGTTCCTTGGGAAGTTCTGCCAGCAACTGACCAAAGCAGATGTGGATACTTGGAGCTAACTATCAGACTGAGTTTGAGGATGGATCTTGGCAGGGGAGCTGGTGGAAAGACTGGAGGAGCTGAGGAGGATTGCAACCCCATAGGAAGAACAATGTCGACTGGCTAGACCATCCAGTGCTCCCAGCTACTAGACTACCAACTAAGGAGTGTACAGGGAGGGATCTATGACTCCAGATACATATGTAGCAGAGGATGACCTTGTCTGACAACAATGGGAGTGGAGGCCCTTGATCCTGCTGAAGGTTGATGCCCCAGTGTAGGAGGATACTGGAATGGTAGGGCAGGAAAGGGTGGATCTGTGCATGAGCACCCACAGAGGCAAAGGGGAGGGAGTAGAAACAGATGTGAGATAGGGGTTTTGTGGAGTAGTAAAGTGGGATATCATTTGAGATGTAAATGATAATGATTAATAAAAAATAAATTATTTTCTTTGCTTACCCTATAATCTGAAGACAGAAAACATATAAACCCATTAAATGAAACCCTGAAAACTTATTTTAATATGTGCCATGAGGGCAAATGAAAGAGTCACATAAATAAAACCTATGAGGTAAGCAGAGGTTCAGAAAACACTTGAAAGAGTCCTCAATGCAGACCAGCATGGTACTTGTGTAATTGTAAAATGAAGATATTCTTCCCAATTGGATTAGTGTCACTCAGGCACCTTCCTGTCCATGACAAAGAAAATTGCAGACAGACACATGGTAAGCAATTAGCTTAATGAAGAACATGGTTCAAATCTACCTTAGTTTATCCCTTCTTAGTTCATATTATTTTTCAGTGGAGGTGTATGTATATAATAGAGTTTAATCCATCTTGCCTTGGAATTTATTAGTATCCTTTTGGTTTCAAGAAAAATTTCAAATTTGATTTCTAGTTTATTGTTTTATCTGCTCTTTGGTATGTAAGATTTCGGTAATGACATCACTAATTTTACAATAGTTAAATGATGGAAAATTGAATATCCATGTCTACAACTCTGGCTGAAGTGACCTGCTCCACCAGAGGCCACTCCAGCCACCAGAACTCGAGATGAAGTTCTGCCAATGGACTGCCCACACTCTATCAGTACCTGTCCAGCCTATCCACAACCATCACTCCTCTCCCCATCCAACTCAGACAGAGGACCCAGAGTAGCTCAGAAGCCACTGCCACCATCCAAACCCCAGCTTCCAGCTTCACTTGGCTAGAGGCCACCCAGGCCTTCAGAAGTCCAGCCCCCAACTTAGGTGGAGACCCTGTACCCAATTACAGGTCACTCAAGCCAGGAGACCAGAGAGGAAATAGAAACCAAGGAACAAGAAACCCATCCAAAAAAGACAAGCTGAGAAATTGGTACCTTGACCTATAAGCACTTCAAACCCAGTTGGCTAGAGGCCAGTGTAAGAACACAATCAACTACACCCATGGCCTAGCTCTCGTACTCTACAGCAAGCCCTGAATATTCTAACATAGCTGAAGTATAAGAAAATGACCTTAAAAACCAGTTTTATGAAGATTATAGAGGTCCTTAAAGAGGAAAAAAATCTTCTAAAGAGAGTAGAAGAGCAGAAAGTAGGTGCTGTGGGCCTCTTATTGCATTTTTATTGTCTCCATACTTCTCTGGAGACTCAGGGGGTCATGTTTATCAATAGTGCTTTCTTTATAAGAAAAAAATCACTGTCCCCTCATTCCAGGTTAGTAGAGTTAAAATTGTTCTCTTTCAATCCTTGGACAACAATTGTGTTCCAACATTGGAAATAATAGAATATTCACAGTAGAAAGGTTGAAAATTATAAAAGGACAAAACAAAACCACTCATGCTCATACTGGCAATACAAAGCAGATTTGGTGGGTCTAAAAGAAGAACCTGGAAGTCAAGAAGTAAAGGAGCTGAGGTGGAGGAGGAGAGAAGGGGAGCAAATGAGAAGTGGATTTGATCAAAACGTTATATGAGTGCATGAGATTCTCAGAACTCAAAACCATTCTGTAGACAAAACTAGCCTTATACAAAACCAGAACCATGAAAAAGCACTGCATTGTGACCTGTTATTTAAACTTTATAAAATAACTTACTTAGGATATTGACATTCTAAATATAATACAGTTTTATTTGCCAATTATAAACTTTGGGTATTGCTCTTTACACATGTTAGTTGACTCTGAAGTTTTACCATTCAAACTTATTAAAAATAATACTTTAAGAATTAATTTACTGGGTGTTTCTCTACTGTAATTACCAAAAGCACAAAGAGTAGAGATCTTTTGAAACTCATGGCACACCTCTATACTACTCTGTAACTCTAAGGATGGATTCATTCTGAATAGTATAAAGAATTAGCAGATATTCCATAATTTTCCAATACTATCTTCAATGTATTTAAAAAGATGAGAAGTGATTGACTTTAATCTATTCTGCCTGATTTAATGATTTTTTTGATTTTTCAAATTTTTTTATTGGTTCTATTATTCAAATATGTTGGTAGTATCTTTATTTTAGGTACAGTTGTATCAGTCTTGGAGGTATATGCAGATACATATTTTGTGTCTATAATTTATATTTTACTTGTTTAAAACGTAGTTGTAGGCACACTTTTAAATTGTGTCAAATATTGTCCCACATATATCTCATTTGTTGGATTTTTCAGACTGTATCAAATTATCTATTATCTACTCATTAAAACTTGTCTACAAACAGATTGTTACTTTCAGACAAGGACAGTAGGTCACAGAATTCATTCAATGTCTTGAACAATGTCAAATTCCTACTGGAAAATAACATAACTGATCTCTAAAATTTGTCAACCTGACTCTTGAACCCAGGTTTTATTTATTATTTTATTATTATTCTTTAATCATTTTTTTTAAAGTCCAGTATTTATCCCCCTCCTGGTCTGCCCTCTGACTGTTCCACATCCTGTCCCTCCTCCTCCCTGCTCCCTGTCTCCAAGATGATGTCCCCACCTCCACACCCCACCCCATCAGATCTCCCTACCTCCTGGGGCCTCAAGTCTCTCGAAGGTTAGGTGCATCTTCTCTCACTGACTTTTTTCTTAGGAAAAACTCAAGTCAATCAACTAAGTAATTTCTGTTTTCTTACACTCCTCCTTTTAAATATTTTTATGTTTACTATTCCTGGTGTGTGTGCATGTGTATGTATTTGGATGAGCATATGCACATCACAGCACTCAAGTGAAAGTCAGAAGGCAACTTTCAGGAGTCAGTTCTCTCCATTTATCACATGGTCCCTAAACACTAAACTGAGGTCCTTGGCACGAACTGTCTTTACCCTGGAACTCTTGCTTATTTATCACTGTCCAAAACTAGCTGTCTTCCTAGCACTTCAAAAGGAAGCAATAAAAGTATTTTGGCATCATTGTAAAGTGATGGACTTTAAAATATGTATGTACTCTAATTTATCCATTGATACTTAAATTATCACATTTGGACAATGGAAATAGGTGAAGATTTTGCTCTTGTGTAAAATCTTAACATACCTGGAGAAATTCCGGGTTTCCATATTTCTATGAGCAAGACTTACTTTTGACACTTTCTAATTCAGAATAGAATAGAACATATATTAAAGAATTCTTGGTTGGGACTCTTTACTAAACCAAAATCACCCCTAAAACCATCTAAAAATGTGTCCATATACCCACAGATAAATGTAGTCTTCACTCATCTCTCATCAACTGTTCTTTGTAACAGATAGAGACTACTATAGGAAACCATAGCTAATCAATGTACTGAGATTTGAATCCAAATCAGAATAGATTCATCTACAATACAACTTCCAACCTAGAGCTCAGGGATTATTGCAAAAGAGAATGCTGAAAGATTGCAAGAGACAAAAGATCAGGGAGTTTGCTGTGAGATTGTGTCTCCTAGTAATGCCAGAGGATACTCCCCAAAATTTCACCAACATGGTTGCCTAAACACAATCTCAACAAGTATGCTATCAACAGGCATGCCAAAGTGGACAGAGAAAAGCCCGCAATGTCTCAGATCTACACAACAGACTACAGGAAATTAAGGAATACTGAGAATGGGGGAGGCAACCAGAAGCATACTGGTTAGTTGTTAGGAACCAAATGGTCAGACCTGAAGGCATGCATGCAAGTGGCATTGTACAGATTGAGCATGTCATGTTTAGGAGAGAGAGGAGAGACAGGGAGGAAAGGAGCAAGGGAGGAAAGGGAGAGAAAACATATATATACATATGTACTTCAATAACTAGAAGATCAAGGCTTCAAAGGGAAGGAGAAATAGTGTAATTATATTTTAATCTCAAAAATAAAAAATAGATTATTTTCTCTCCGGTGAGTTTCTGGGATGGGAGCAGCCAGCAGGGAGGCACAGGCCCCACGAGTTGCAGGGGAGTTGCAGGGCTGCAGGGACAGGATCTTCTCAGCTTCCAAGTGACAGAGGTGGATCAGCTACCCTCTCTGCCCCTTCCCTGCAAGTGGAGGGCCAACCTCCAGGGAGCGCCTTAACCCAGAGACTTGGATTAGAGCTGCCATTTTCACTCTGGTGAGTTTCTGGGACAGGAGCAGCCAGCCGGGAGGCACAGGCCCCACCAGTCTCAGGGGACTTGCAGGGAGGCAAGGACAAGACAAGCTCTAGTCAGAGACACTAAGAACATCTAATACCAAAAATATAGAGATGGCGAAAGGCAAACGCAAGAATCCTGCCAACAGAAGCCAAGACTACTTGGCTTCATCAGAACCTAGTACTCCCACTGCAGCAAGTCCTGGATATCCCAAAACACTGGAAAAGCAAGAATTGGATCTAAAATCATATCTCACAATGCTGATAGAGGAACTTAAGAAGGACATGAATAACTCCCTTAAAGAAATACAGGAGAATACAGATAAAGAGGTACAAGCCCTTAAAGAGAAAACAAAAAAATCCCATAAAGAATTACAGGAGATCACAAGTAAACAAATACAAGCACTTAAAGAGCAAACCCAAAAATCCCTTAAGGAATTGCAGGAAAACACAAACAGGTGAAGGAATTGAGTAAAACCATCCAGGACCGAAAAATGGAAGTCGAAACAATAAAGAAATCAGAAAAAGAGACAACTCTGGAATTAGAAATCTTAGGAAAGAAGTCAGGAA
>NW_022196904.1:67759192-67760542 GCF_008632895.1 Mastomys coucha
GGAAGGGCAAGCCAGCCTAAATATGGCTATCTCCTGAGAGGCTCTGACAGTACCTGACTAATACAGATATAGAGGCTCACAGCCTCCCATTGAAGTGAGTACAGGGTCCCCAGTGAAGGAGTTGGAGAACGGACTAATGGAGCTGAGGGGTTTGCAGCCCCTTAGGACAAACAACAATATGAACTAACTAGTACCCTCAGAGCTCCCAGGGTCTCAACCACCAACCAAGGACTGCTCATGGAGGGGTCTGATTGTTCTGGCAGCATGTGTATAGTAGAGGATTGCAAATTCGATCATCAATAGGAGGAGAGGACTTCAGACCTGTGAAGGTTATGTGCCCCAGTGTAGGAGAATGCCAGGGTCAATAAGTGGGAGAGGGTGAGGTGGCAGGCATAGGGAGGGGGGAGGCAACAGGGGTTTGTTTTTGTTTTTTTTGTTTGTTTGTTTTTTGGAGGGGAAAGGAGAAATTTACATGTAAATAAAGAAAATAATAAAAAAATAAAAAAATAAAAAATAAAAATAATTTAAAAGGCTCCCATAAATTTATTTCTAGTTGGGGTTGCTGAGATGTTTCTATAATTAAGAGCATGTGATGCCCTTGCAAATGACCCTGGTTAGGTTCTCAGCACCTACATGGTTCAAAACCATCAATAATATTATATAGCCAATGGATTAGATATACCTAAACATATACACACATTCAGATAAAAGCTCATATATATAAAAATTTTTAAAACTGTTTTTCTTCTTAAAAATAAAGAAAAAATAACAGAATTCTTGGACAATTATGAGAATAACCATTGGCCATGATTATCTAACCTCACAAAAAAAAGAAAATTCATTATATGTTTCATAGTGGTATTTCTATTAAATGTGGGGTACAATCCTTGTGGGTTTTTTTTTTTGATTTCTTGTTAAATGATGAAAATGTTGTACAATAGCATATTTATTTATTGTGTAGCTATGCATACATAACTGATTAACAATGAGTTATAATGTATTTATTTTCTGTTTTTGCTCTTTTTACCTTTAGAATATAATCCATTAAGGGAATGCAGTAAAATTAGTTAGTTTTAAAGCAATTTAGCTCTTTTTCTTCTAGTTTAATTTTTCCAGTTATTCAATTTCTAGACTTATCTGTTAATTTTACTTTAAGTAATTAAAACTTATTTTTCATTTTTTTTTGCTATCTTTGACAGATTCATACAAATACATGTAATGTATTCTGATTATATTCATCGACCATTAGCCACTCTGAGACTTTTCACCCTCCCTCTAAAATTTTTCTTCCAAATTAGTTGCCTTCCCAAACTTTTAGATTCCCTCCCCCTCTCCCCCTCCCCCTCCCCC
>NW_022196904.1:67761613-67799724 GCF_008632895.1 Mastomys coucha
AGAGAGAGAGAGAGAGAGAGAGAGAGAGAGAGAGAATGCTTCTATATTGCTCTTTTGTTTTTATCGACCATCTGAACATCTTATCCCCATCTTTCTGCTCCCATGCCCCATTTAAAACCTTTCCTGTCTATCTCCTACCACTGATATTCTGTTTATTTTACTATATCCATCTCTAATGTCTGTTCCTACCCTCTGCCTTCTTGTTTACTGAAATTTATTGACTCTTGTTTCAATTTAATCATAGAAACCTAAAATTCAAAGCTTAGTCAACACGTAAGAGTGAACAGGCAACATTTGTCCTTCAAAACGACTGTGAATTACATCACTCAGTAGTTTCTAGTTACAGCTATTTTGCTGAAATTTTAATAATTTCATTTTTTATAGCACACCAAAATTTCATTGCATGTATGAACTAAATTTTCATCATACATTCATCAGTTGATGAACATCTGAGTTGAATCCATTTCCTGGTTTTGTTGACTAGAATAATTTGCATCTCCCTGATGAATCATGATGAACACTTTTAAAAAAATGTTTCTTAGTCACTGATATTTTTTTTTTTTGGTAACTCTATGTTCAGCTCCATAGCTCACTTTTTATTCTATAAACTAATTGTCTGTCAGATGAATAGCTGGCAAACTTTCTCCCAATTCTGCAGGCTGCTTCTTCTTAAAGTTAACAGTTACCTTTGCTGTAATTAATTTTAAAGTACTTTTAAGTATATAATTTCATTTGAAAAACACATCAATGTATAATATATGTAAACAACAAACCTAAAAATCTAATATATTTAAAAATTCTAATTTCGACCTATCTTTTCCTGCCCCTATCTAAAAATCATAAAATGTAGTTTTTTTAAATTGTTAAAAGAAGCAATAAGTATATATCTATATTTATATAGATAAATTTATAGAATACATATATTCTACTCTTTCTGGTTAAATATGGCAAGCAATACAGAAATTTCTTTCCATTTTTATTTTCCTTATTTAATTTAATAATACCTATCCCCCAATATGGCCATATTATATAAATAGACTTTTCATTATATAGCCTTAACGATTTTTATTTTAGAGACATATTTTATCAAATTAGTACCCTACTGATAGATACATGGATCATTGTGGCTTTATAAAACTATTTTTATTACTAATATATAAACATTATATTTGTGAATATATATTTTTGTAGTTTGAGAATATATAATTTGACAAAGTAATAAAAACAAGTCTTCTCAATCAAAAAGTATGTATATAAAGGACTTTTGCTGAATATTAGCAAATTGTTTGTAAAACATTATATTTCTGTTTGTACTATACAAGTGTGTAAGACTTTGATGTGTCAACCAATAGTGATTTGTCAACTATTTGATCCTAGACAATCTGAAAGGAGAGAAATAGTTGCTGGTTTTACTTTCATTGCACTATTTTGTATCTTTTCAAATGTTAAGGAACATCAACTTTTTACATCCTATAAATCATTTTATTCCTTAGTAGTCCTCATTTTCCTTTAGAGCTGATCATCTCTATTTTTATTTTTAAATTTATTTTGGGTAATTTCCAAAATGTTTAGAAGTGTTTCTTTTATTTAGAAAACATGTATGATCAGATTACTGACATTCCAAAATAATTTATAATCAAATTGAATATTGTTTTAGTGCTTCTAATTTATATATATATATATATATATATATATATATATATATATTCCTTTCTTCTTTCTCTGCACTATTCTCTATTAAATACCTTCCTTTTCCTCTCTCTTCTCTTGAGAGTTGGGCATATCCTATTCTGTCAAATCTTTCTATGATTTGTCACTTTGTCTGCCACTCAATTAGCCATTACTTTAAAACAAGGGTGCTTCCTTCTACAAACTAATTTTCCCTACATTGTTTGAGATGAAACGTGTGTGGTAAGGGCTGAGCCATACTACATCTAGAAACAGGTTGGTTTTGTTTTGTTTTGTGATTGTTTTGTTTTTCAATAAATAACACAATGTAAGATTTCACAGTGCAATCAAATATACTGCAACAGGTCCATATTATCTTTCAATATGTGTAAGATTTTACTTTCACATTAAAAGTTGTAATTAATTTTAAACATTTTAAAATAAACCATGATGAACAAAGCAGTAATTTTTATTTGATTCTTCATATATACCATTCAAGGAGACAAATACTTTTCTCACGTTGTAAAATGTTTAGGATTGTAGGTTTTTTGAGCTATTGTTCATATATTTTTCACAAAGTTTTGCTCACAGTGTTTTAGTCAAAGAAGCAATACTATTTATCCCTTGTCTTCACATGTACTTTACAATACACTTTTCTAGATCTGTAAATAAATTTCCAAGACTTTGATGTTCCCCTATAATTTTGGTATATTAACTTACAAGTAACATGTTTTAGTAATATTAAATATTTTATTTAAGAGTATGAACTATGGTATATCATTGTAGTTTCTCAGCTATATTTTTTTGTTTTTAAAATTATTTTATAAATTCCCTTATTTAATATTTTGCACATTTCTCTTAATATTTATACTTAGTGTCAGATTCAGCTCTCCTCTTTTTTACTGTTTTCCAGGAAACCTAGATTAAATATTTTTAAATCTTTTGTGTGCATATATTAGGAGGTACAAATATTTCAATTTTATTTCATTTTATAATAGGCGTACATTAATTCTTTTTGAATTTCCAGTTAATCATACTATCATCAAGTTAGAATGAATTTATTTCTTCCTTTTCAGCTCTCAATCTTTAATTGTATAATTATCTAATTTCATTGCTAATAATTTCAGCACAATGATGGAAAGGTCTGGATAGAGTGTGTGCCTTTAATTTTTCCCCAACTTCATAAGTAAAACCTCTCTTTATGTTTCAATTTAAAATTATAACATTTTGGGGGTTTTATAACTGTAATTCATCATATTAAGAACATATAAATAAATTATTTTCATTAAATATTTAAAAGTAAACTCAATGATGCAAATATAAATCTTTATGAAACTAAATAAAGGTCTAATGAGGTAGTCCCATCTGTCAAAGACTTCACTACATGTCCAGGTTAATTATAATGCCTGCCTTAAACACTTGGATGATGAGATTAAGGTGTGTTCCATACGACCAGCTTTTAATAATATATTTTAACAATTTTTAAGTGAGTATATTTTATCAGTTTGTCATATTCCAAAAATTACTCACACTTACATAAATATACACACATATAAACATAAACACACACACAAACACTACTCTCTTATTGGGATCAGGATGGTATCTAATTGAATATATATATATATATATATATATATATATATATATATATACTGGGAAGTGGGATTAATAATTATAGTTTTCATGTTTTAAAATATGTTGTTTATTCCATCTAATGGAGTTTTGTAGGGTTTTAAAATATAAGATAGGGATATTAGCTTTTATCATTTTGTATAATCAAAGCCATAGCCTATGTCCACACTACAATGAATTTTCAACAAATGTTAGATTAATAGGAAGACATATGGCTTCATATGCACATCTTCTTTTCTGCATATTTATAAACATTTGCAACATGATTTATTTTAATGAGATGTTTTGTTAACCTCTTATATTTTTGCATATAAGTAATTGTATATATATAAATTATATATATGAACTGTTGCTTTTTAAGACATCATTATGTAAATGCAAGTTACACATAATAAGAGTTATCTCTATACAGCTTAGTGTATTTGTAGACTTGTGCAATTATGCTAAAAGTTTGGAACAGTTTCCTCTAGTCAGAAAACTCACACCAGTTCACCAGTTAGTAGCTATTTCCTTTTACTGTCTAAGTCCTGGAAACAATCTTCATTTTTGTTTCTACAGATTTGTGTATTATATGCATGAGATATAGATATAGTGATACAATATACAATCATTGTGCTGCCTTCCTTCACTTAGCAGAATGTTTCCAAGTCTCATCTATGTGATACATACATCAGTACTTAATTTCTTGGATTGCTAAATATCATTGCATTGTGGTCACAGGGCATTGATATCCCCATCCATCAAGCAATAGAAATGTCGTCTGTCTCCATTATTTGACTATTAATTGCTAGTAATGTTTCTGGAATATTTATGTGGAAATTTTGTTTGTGTTTTCACTTTTTATAAATTATATCTGCCTCTCCATCTCTCCATCTCTCTTGTCACTGTTTCTGTATCTCTGTCTTTCTCCATATATACATATATATATGTGTGTGTGTGTGTGTGTCTGTGTGATATATATACATATGTACATATGTATATATATGTATATGTATATATATATATATATATATATGTATATATATATATATGGAAAACTGATAGATTATAAGATTTTCCCCATACACATTTGACTTTCTAAGGGCCAGTGAAATGTTTTTCAAAGAGAAATCATCATTTTTTAGTTCTACTAGCAACACAGAAATGCCCTAGCTTCCTTTTTTTCCTCTCTCTAATTGGAATCAGGATGGTATCTAATTGGTTTATATTTTTTGATTGCCATCAGTTAATCATGTTGCAGATATGTCCATGAGACTCCTGACCACTTTTGTTCATTTTCTGGAGAAAAAAGGAGCTGTTATCCTTTTTTGGTTTAGTGTTGTAAGAGTCTGTTGTACACTCTAGATCTCAATTCCTCATTATAGAGATTATTTGCTGATATTTCTGTTTATTTGTTATTATTGTTTTCATCTTCTTGAAAGAACCATTTACTATTCAGTTTTGTAATATGTATGAAGTTCAAGTCTCTGTTCCTGTGTGCCTTGACTTTCGGTGACTTCACTAAGAAGTACTTGCCTAATTCAAGGTCATGAGATTTATCTCTTTAGAGAGAGGTGTGGCAACTCAGGTCTGTAGTCTTAGCATCAAGAGGCTAATAGACTCCACCTCAAATCATACTTGATAAATGAAATAAAGAAAAGAAAGGGACATACATATTTCTTATAGTGGTTCTATAGATTTGTAATTTACAGTTGGGTCTATGTTTTACTGAATGTTTTCTAAGTATGAGGAAACACCCAAGTTAGAATTGAATCCAGAGCCTTGCACATCCTCTTCAACCATTTTACCACCAAGCTACTACATTCCTCACACTCATCCTCTATTATTTTTTTTTTTTACTTCTGCTGCTACTGCTGCAGCTACTACTACTACTACTACTACTACTGGTATTCCAGTAATTTTAGTAATTCCCAGTAATTTTAGTGTCTTTAACAATAAAACATCCCATTCTTTCCTACACCGACTTGTCCTTGATTACAGGGGGAAACAAGGAAAATAATAAATTGATTGTTTTAAGCTCTCAATTCTGTTGTTTGAACCTATGTTTACCTTAATATATGCATTTGTTAAAGCTGTATACAATCAGTTTTGGAATCAAGAATTTTGAATTCTCTAACTTTATTCTCCTTTTTAAAAATGATTTTCTCTGTTGCAAATCCCTCATGTCCTTAGCACTGCTTTGCCTTCAGAATTTGAAATGAATGTACAATCCTAATACTCATATTTGACTTTGTTAGGACTTGCTCTTCAGTATATCTGATTTTACTGAGAAATTGTCATGAACTCTTGCTCCTCCCCACTGCTTCTTAAAACACTATCTTCATTTTTACGCCCTCATTTGCATCACCCAACTCTCAGATCACTGCTACACAATGGCTGAAAGTGCAGGAGTCTTCCTAACATCCCTGACTTCAATGAGAATTATTTTAAAGGCATAATGTTAATTATAGTGATAGCTATTAATTTTAAATAAGGCTCTTGATCAAACTCTTCCTGATTCACAAAGATCTTTTGATCAGGAATGCATATAGGGTTTGCTTAAATATCTCAGTCTTTATTTTCCTAACTATGAAACTAGGGAATTGAGGCAAAACTGAATTAGTGTCCAGTTGAATAAATACTGGCTTTGTGGTTAAGGACAATTCATTTCTTTTTCTTTTTTTCCTTAGCTTTTTAAAGCTCCTCTGAGACACTGGATCTGTTAATTGATGTTTCCATGTTCAGATTTTTTATTGATGAAATATATGGATAACTACATTTATCCCCATAGAGGTTTTGCTATTTTAGTTAATATATGTAAATATTGATATAAAGTAAACAATGAAAAGATAACAAATTTTGTTTCTTTTTGATACCTACGAAGTATTATCTCTTTAAAATGCACCTGTAGCTCTATGTTTGGTTTGGTTTGGTTTGGTCAGTCTTAGCATAAGCTGATAAGTAATTATGTTCTAACTTGAATGGTTTGGAAGTTTCAATTTCAGCCTGTGTAAAAATACATGTATTTTTACACATACATGTATCGGTATGAGAGAGCAAATGTGTACAAGATATAAACAGCATGATCTAGATGTGAGTTGGAAGCTTCCTTTTAATACCTAGCTATTAGAAAATCAGAGTCCTGTGCAAAGTGATAGAGTAAAAAAGCATTAATGATCCTACCCATCTGTGGACCCTACCAACTATAATACTCTCATAAAAATGTCTTGATGGCCTGGAGAGATGGCTCAGAGTTTAAGAGCACTGATTGCTCTTCCAGAGGTCCTGGGTTCAATTCCTAAAAGTCATATGGTGGCCAACAACTATCTCTAATGAGATCTTGTGCCCTCTTCTGACTGTGCAGACAGAACATTGTATACATAATAAATAGATCTTTAAAAAAAATGTGTTCACAGTTACAATCATGGCACAACTGTTATGGGAATAAGCTCACTGGATCTGGAGCCTTCTTCACAAAAAAGTAACTCATGCCTAGTATTGTAATCCTGATTACAAAGTCATGGCTGAGGAGATTGTAGATCCTAAAGGGGAAATTAGTACTGCTAATTAACTAAATTAGTATGGTGTCAAAATTCCTTCTACATATTTATATTTAAGTCCCTAGCTTTAATTCTTCTCACTATCTAAATCAGAAAAGCCTCTCTTTGTCATGGACTGCAGTGACTGTCAAGACTCATGTCTGACCAAGATGGTGAAAATAAGAAAATGTTAGGTGCTCAGCCTTAAAAGGGTGTTTATACCACTCTGTCTAAGGCTCAGGGATATCATATTGTTATTGTTTGGTTTTGATTTTATATTTATGTTTTTTTTGTGTGTGAGGAGAGCTTGCAAGTGTAGAGGGCAGCTATGGAGGGACAGGGAGATTAGTGGGATTGGGGTGCATGATGTGAAATTCACAAAGAATCAATATGATAAGAGAGAGAGAGAGAGAAAGAGAGAGAGAGAGAGAGAGAGAGAGAGAGAGAGAGAGAGAGAGAGAGAGAGATGTAAATGTAATATACAAGGTTCAGGAAGAATGCAACACTCAAAAGTCCCAGGAAGCTCTTGAGGTTTAAAAGATTCAGAAAACCATTCCTAGTGTCATATAGGCAGTAGCAATGCTAAGGAGACTCTCTGAGCTGTTAAGTCATCTGAAAGTCATGTCAGGAACCCAGGTGAGTAGCTTCTATGAGGTCTCCTCCATTCTGGGCTTGGCTTTTGGAAATACTGCTGCCTTTGAGTAATCCATGCCCCTGAAAAAAACCTCTGACCTACACTTTTGTAAAGTGTAAAGAACCCTATTAAACTCACTGGTTCACTAAGGTATATATAAATGGGATCATTTCACTGGTCTGTTGTTGGTTCCTTATCTGAGGTGAATAGACATGTGTTCATGTCTCTCTAGGGACAGTGACAACAGGAGAAATAGTAGTGACAACTAGCTCAATCTCTGTCCCAAAATGTATCTCCCCTGTCTGCGACATAGTTGTGACTTGTTTATCTATTTTTATAGCCTTTCACATATTCAGCTCCTAAAATTAATAACCGTATGCTATAAACATAATGACCCATATACATGTGTCACATTTCTCACTAGATTGAAACATCCTTGGGTCAATCACTGTGAGATATTCAAATTAGTATCATCCATATAGGTACATGACATAGATATGAAGGTGTGACTAAATTGTTCTGTATTTGGCAAGATGAAAAACTGGATGAACCAATAAGTTAACAATGTCATAAACTACTTTCCTATTTGTTACTGTTGCTTACTTTTGCATCACCATGATCAAAACACCAGAGAGAAACAGATGAAGAAAAGCTTATGCTAGCTCATACTTTCCAAGAGTGTCAGCCCGTCCCAGTGAGGAATTCATGAGGTGTTAGGAGATGAGAATGTCCTGTGGTGACTCCTCATGTTGCTGCAGATCAAGAAGTAGAGAACCAAGCTGCAACCTACAGAGGCTCATCTCTATATACCTAATGCTTACACCTGAACTCCTCACACTTAAAGGTTTCAACACAATTATTCAAATTAGCCTCATCAGCTAAGGAGGAAGCCACCAGGATACAAACAGGTGGGAGGTATTTCAACTTTTAAGTTTATATTAAAAATATAGCTCTGGTTTTACTGGTGTTTATCCATTCCTATGGCTTAAACATGAAGGAAAAAGCTCATATGTCATTGCACTGGTGATGAGGTACTCAAAGAACCACATTGTTCAACAGTATGTTCCTCTATTATGTTATCTTTTAAATCATATGCAGTCTAAGCACTTCACTATGAGCTGTTTTTTCAAGGCCATCTGATCATGCTATGCTTGACAAACTGTACAAACACTGAAATATCATGTATTGTCTATCTGTGGGTTTGTGTTTAGTTTTATTAGAGTGGTAGCTCTTATTCCTAGAATTCACAGCTTAGTTGTCCATCTCGTGCAACTAGTCCATAGACAGAATCGCGCAAGAGGCTCTTCAGGTGCCATAGGAAAACTGATTATCGGAGGCCTGCTGTTCATTCTCTTTTCTCCCCAGACACCTAAGTGCCCTCAGATCCCAGCACAGTTTATCCTAAAGCATGTTCATCAGTGCGTTTACAGAGGTTCTAATTAATTCTTTGTAATTGCATACTTTTTCCCCCTCCGTTTCTCACCGCTGTCCCTGCCATGGAAACAAGATGTTCCACCTCTGGAGGCTGCCCTGGTAAAAGCCTATTAATAAATAATTAACTTTGGAGGTTCCTGCAGTGGTGAGTCATGACTGGAGATCACGTGGGAGCCATCTCCATGGCAACTTACCAACAGGAACTGAGCTGCTCTGTTTCTCCTCTTCGCCTGACATGAGTGGGGCAAAAACACAGATTAAAGAGACCCTTTCTTTTTGTGTGCCCCTCCCTAGTATTTTCCCTTCTTTTGAAAACATCTTCAGAATTCAAAAAAGACAGACATTGTGTGTCAAATGTGTCATGGCAATGTGATGAATGTTATCGATATCTATGAAAAGGCCTCCTCACCTCCCGTCTCCATCCACAGCTCATATCCTCTTCTAGACTGGTTTCTGAACTCAGCCAAGCACTATCATACATGCCTAGAATATGGCTGTTGGAATGAGAATGCCCTGCCCCTAATAGGCTCTTGTGTTTAAGCAGTTCGATGCCACTTAGTAGTACTCCTTGGAGAAGTGACAAACATTATAGTTATTTGGAGCCTTACTAAATCAATTATGTCACTTGGAGTAGGCTTGGTCAATTTACAGCTTCACTCAGCTTCCAGTTTGCCTTACTGGCTGGCTTCCTCTGTTTTCAGATATAATCTCTGAGCTTCCTGCTCTGACCCCTCTGGCACCCTTGTTTTGCATTTTCTGTCTAGATTCAGAATTCTAAATAATCTCTTCCTTCTATATATTGCCTTTGGAAATGGTATCTTATAACAGCAACAATAAGTAACTAATACACATCTTTCTCTATATGATGTGCTCAGCAGGTATTGCTGGATGCTATGCCTCTGGCTACCACCTGACAGTTCTTCACTAGTGTTTGTGGTTCTCTCAAATTCATCTCTGTACTCAACAATATTTAGAATGAGAAGGTGTACATGAGTTTGAGGGTGAAGCAGATTTGGCCAGCAAGAGAGATTGGGAAGATGAGAGACTAAGAGGGCAGGTAGGGGAAAGAGAATGGCAGCTATCTCTGCTCTGTTGTTTTCGAATCTAGGTGGTTGTAGAAGATGCTGGTTCTCTCCATAGCTAGACTTTAGCTTTTCAAATACCTGTACTACATCCTTAGGTGCCCTCCCATTATGTTTTTGGTTTCTGAGTCCTAACCTATGTAAGGAGTGTTTTCACTAAAACCTCTTCATTTGACCAAACTCTGTCTTCCTACTAGACTTATAACTCACACTATTCTGCACATTGATTCTGTTAACAGAACAATGGGTACTCATATATGTTATCTGTTATGGTTTGCTAACATAAAGATTGAAATTATAGTTGTATGGCCATATGGAAGGTCAGCTGAGGTCAGTCAGGATATGAAAATTATTTTGGGCAGCCACAGCTCCCATTCTTGTCCCTTTACAGCTTGCAGTGCCATCACTCACAACAATATCTTTCATGAAGTATCTTAATCATAGTGTTTTGTCACATACTTGACAACTTTCCCAGAAGTTTCCCCCATACTACCCTAACATTTAAAGTCATAATCATAAGCAGTGGTTAGTGGTATCCTAAGCAAGGCAACCCTTCAGTATGAAATAGCCATGTTATGAATTTGGAAATATGTTTATATGAGAAATGCTGGAAGATGTGGCAAGTCCCAAATAAATCACTGCCAACTGAACAGGACAATTGTCACAGTAGAAGTCTTCAGCCCCATCCTAGGAAGACAAAACCAACTCCTCAAAGCCAAATTTTCTTTTGGCTCCTGTTTCTTGTTTCTTCTGAGATACAGGTTTAGAGGCACAGTCAATTTTCTGCCCTGCCCTCTACACATCACTTTCATATTATTTGTGTCATATCAGCATGTGTAAATCCAACAGGAAAGTACAACTCAAAGAAAAAGATCACCTTCCAGAAGATCCAAGCTTTATTTTTTTCTTTTCTATCTCCAAGAATATTTCATTCCCTGCTTTGGGAGGCAACTTCTTGTCTCTTCCTGCCATCTGGACATTTTACTTTATTACTGTGTCTTAGAAACTTATCAAGTGCATGTTCTCTGCTGGGCAGGACTCCATCCTTTATTCACACATCTGCACTTCTGTCTAATTCATTCTCCCATCTTGGTGTTATCAGTGATTTCTGAGATCTTCTGTTGGCTTCCCATCCTTGTTAGGTACTCTGTGCTCTTCCTACAAACAGCTTGACTGATGGATTCCACTTAAAGCAATGGGCCTCCACCCCAGATAAATGCTTAGAATCAGCAGATGAAATTTTACTTCCCTGAAATGCAATGGAAGTAAATCAGATTAATTGGCTCCCAACCCTGGGAACATCCTGAATCTCATTTCCTGCCTAAGACGCAAGGAAGGACTTGCAGGTTAACTTTTGGCAGGTAAAGTGGCTGGGACCAGCCATTTGTCACCAATAACTACATGAGAAACAGAGCAGGTTGATAATCTTGACAAGTAGGCTGTGCTTTGCTTTCCAGTAAAGAAAATTCCAGTAACTTGGCTGCTTTATCCAATTACCTCCTCTCTTACTATGCAAAAGTTTCCATATGTGAGCACAGGAGATACAAGGGGCTCTTTTTCTTCTCCTGTTCCTCCAGGAAAGAAGCAAAGCCAGGTAACTATGGTGTCTTCTATAAATTCTGTAATTTTAAACAAAAAATTTCACAGATAGCCACTAGCTTTAACCTCTTTTAAAGCTCATTAAACCTACTTCCACAACAGGGAAAATCACATTAAGGTTATTTTGTTACTAAAAGTATAAAATCAGATATTAACATAAATAATTATAACTACTATTAATAGAAGCTTATTTATAATAGCCCCTAACTAGAAATAGTGACATGAACATCAACAGATGATAGGTTAAACAAACTGTGATTATATCCATTTGAAATATTGAATCTATTCAGAAGTAAATGCAACAACTATTTATGTGAAATAATGAATCCAAAAGTAATTTTGCTAAGTGAGAGAAACAAGATAGAAGAGGTGCTGTCGGTTGAACATCACATGGATGATATTCTAGAATGTATGAGTGGTTTACTAGAGTCAAAAAGCAGATTGGCCATTGCCTGAGGCTGGGCTGGCTTGGACTGGAGCCACACATATGAAGAGTGACAGGAGAGTAGAGGTTGAGCCTAGAGTACATGAACCCATTATCTTTCATGTGCTGTTTGCTTCACAGTTATGTGCATGTGCCAAACTTAACCATGCTGTGTATTTCAGAGATGTACAGTTTTCTGAAGATTAATTACATCTCAATTAAAAACAATTTTAAGTCAAGATTTATAATCAGAATACCTACATTCAAACTTTTGCTCAAAAATCCCAAAACATGTGATACTGGCAATTTACCAAATTTCGTTATTTATGTCTGTGTGTCCTTGATTGTGAGGGAATAAAATGATCTTAAGGTGTAGAGGTTATGTGAATATGAACTTGTTGATCATATGAAACACTTGAAACAATGTCTAATATGTAATGAGTATCTTATGATGCCAGTTACTTTCATATCGGTTATGTGCCTGGAGTGTACTCACTTAACCTCCAAATAATCCAGTAATGTACTTGATGTTCATCATATACACCCACAATTGACTTCTGTCATAGAGGAAATGCTAAAGCTAAAATTGCTTTTAAAGATTGTCCTGTTGTCTCTGCAATAAGGAACAATGCAGACCAAGAGTAAGAATAGTCCTCATGTAGTCTCTGCGGTAGTAACAGAATAGTATAAAGAGAATCAGGAAAGGAAGGATCTATCTAAAATAAATTCTTGTCCTCTCAGTTTTTATACTTTCACTCCTGAACAGACAGTAACTGCATTTCAGAGGGTGTGCATTATCTGTAAAGTCTACAACAGCCTTCATTTCCATGACTCTTTTTACTTCCATATGGTAGGCTTATATATCTAAGGGCTTCTGCTTCCTATACAAAGGTAAGATAACAAGGTTTCATGATGAAGATGGAAGTTCAGAGACGTGAAAAATTGCCTTTCAATGATAGTAGGTTTAAGTGGTTGCAGACAGAGTGATATGGTAGTCCTCTGTTTAGATTCTTTTGCTTTATGGCCTGGGAGCCCTTTCTGGACTTTGCTCCATGTTCCCATTTCTACTCCATTATTGTAATTCTGCCACCTTGTCTAAATTGTGGCTCATCTTAAAGAAGTTACTGGAAGTACTCAACAGCCTCATCCACCTCAATGATTTCATCTGTGAACTCTGCTGGGACATGAGCTTAGAGAGTGTGAATATATACAACATGGACATGCTTGTCTCCTTGGTACAACTATAAAAAGGCTCTGACAGGTATTATGTCTACAGAAGACTGACCATGACCATGTTCCTCACCAGAATGTCTAAAATACTAAAACACTATGGTAAGTATACATTGTACTAAGAGATGAAGACAATGACATTCCTTATGCTAGTATTTGACACACCAAGATGAGAGAAAGTTGCAAAGTATAAAATAAAGTCAATGTATTTAGATGTTGAACACCTCAAAATCCCAGGACAAGAGTACAGCTACCTTCTAAGGATGCCTTTTGGTGACTCTTCCCATGCATGCTGAGACTTTAATTATATTAGAGATGTTCTGTAAAAGTTAAGTTTTCTGCAAATAGAGAATTTGAAAATAAGAACATTACATTTTTCCAAACAAGGAATGTTGATAAAGAATAGAGAGCAGTTACCATAGGGATGAAGGAGCAAGTTCAACCAGCTTTTCCTTCCCAAAAGATACTCCACTCTGACCTCTACAACAGCATTTAGTACATCTGGAGGGGAACCTCTTGCTATGGAGTAAAAAGTTGCTGAAGTCACTTCAAAACTTAAATAGATAAGTTAAAGTACCATGTTGCTCCCAAGATCAAAACTGAAGAAGAGTCTTGAAGCATTGATAGAATCTGAGAACACAAAGCCCTTGAGGACTGCTTTTGAAATGCCAGCATTTTCTGAAGTCTTTTCTGTTACCAGATTTGTACATTAGTATATATGTAGATATCTTCTGTAAATAACTTATTTCTTCCTTTCCCTCAGTTCTCTAAAACTTGTTTTAAAAACCCAAAGTAAAAATTGGTCTTGTTAGAATAAACATTTCAGCCTTAGAAATATTGATGAGTTTTTAGAACCAACAGGTCTCGATGCTAAATACAGTTTAAAGAAATATTTATGAAGTGGGAAAAGGTAGGTTGGTGAGCAGGAGGGGAGGGAATAGGTTATTTTTGGGGGGTGGGAGGGGAAACCAGGAAAGAGGATATCATTTGAAATATCTAAAGAAAATATTTAATAAAAAAGAAATATTTCTTCAATTTGAATAAAGTTAATTTTGAGAGAAAAATGAATAATGTGTGTTAATATTTAAACATTGACTAAAATTCAGACTATCAGTCCACCTGCTTCACAGAAATGAAGAAAGAATAAAGAGGGGCCTTAAAGATATAGAGCATTAATAACTACAAACAGCACTCAATAGATATTTTAAGGGTCCTAAGCTATTGACCTAGACACCATTGTGTTTGGAACAGTCTCAACATCTGGGTCCATCTTAGTCATCAGATAGTTGGGTGACTTTGTAGGATGTCTACAGGACCCAATTTCTTCAGTTAGAGAATAAATTTTGTTTCCTGTGGGGATTGCTGGTATGTAATGATGTTTCTAAGGAGTCAAACTCTATTTTTATGGCACCTTGCACTACTCCTTTCTCATTAAGTTCATTAGATTATTTTTCAGGAGACAAGTTGAAAATGATAAAAAACAGGAGGGCATGGGGAGGGGACCACTGAGATAAACAGTCTCAGAGGGCATTAGGTCTATATAATACCTTACAGTCTTTCAAGATTGCATGTTCTCTTTTCTAAGCTGGGTCACTGTAACTACTGGAAGCACTCTTCACAGGTCTTATTCTCCAGAGATTTACTCACTCCCACTGTTTTGTTCTAGCCCTCTTAAACTGTCTCAAGCATTATCTACTGATAAGAAAGGATGAAAGTGGCTTGAAGAAGAGTCAAAGAGTGATGAGCCACTACCCCAAGTTTAGCTGCAGAGTGTCTACAGGACCCCAGAGCAGAGGCTTGAGAAGACTACCCAAGTGATAGGATCCCCACAAACTTAACACTCACTACAGGTTTCTTGTGGCTTTAGATGTTTCATCTGCTCATCCACTTTTATGACCTAAACCATTTACACATTTTTCCAAGCATGTAGGGCTCTTTGCAAAGTTTTTCATTCCATGAGCTAGTGTAGGGAGAGATGACCCATTGCTTTCTAGATTTATTCCAAAGAGTTTCAGTATGTGAAGAATAATGTAACTTCAGAATGAGTCTCACAATGGTGTGTATGGACTGCCCAAACAAACCTGCCCCTTGAGTCCTTGAGTTGAAACACACTCATGGCCATTTTTGCACAGTGATTCCATACACAAATACTTGCAAAAAAAAAAAAAAACCATTTGGCCTGCAAAGCCTATATTTATTAACTGCTCCTCTAGGAGCAAAGCTCACCAACCTCAGTCCTAAAAGACAAGAGAACCATTCTGGTCATCAATGTTAATGTGAATGTGAAAGTATTACAGGGTTTGCAGAAGAACAGTTGAATTTATTTTTGATGTTCTTAGCTAATTGGGGACACATTTGTTTTCTTGGAATCAAACTAAAGAAGAAAATACCAGGTGCATGGTTACAGAATCTTGGACCAGCACAGGCAACTGATCATTTGTGATTGCTGCATGACAGCTCTATATTAGATAAATGCTTCTGCCTTCATGGTTATTAAATTCTGACCCAAACTCTCTCAAGGAGACATCAAATAACATCAAGATATTATGAATATTGTCTACCTTTTGTAAATATGATGAAGGGGGATCTGAGGCAGTGAGTGACAGATCACTGCATTCTAATGGCTCTTAATAAGAGTCTTCTTACACCAAGAAGCTTTAATTCCTTGATCCATTAAGTCTTCAACATTTTATGTGTCAGTAATTATTGTGCCCATTAAGCGATGAATGTGCAGACTTAGATAAACTACATGGGTTGCTGAAAGCCAGGCCATTACAAAATTTGTGTTCAGGTGGTGTATGGCTGTAATTGCAGATACTTGGGAGGGTGGAGAAGAAGGCTGTAATTTTGAGCAACTTAGTAATGTTCTGTATCAAAATAAAAATTTAAAGTCCAGGGGTATGAGCCAATGCAAGACCACTTGCCTGTATTGTACAAGGTCCCTAGGCTCCTTACTCTGAAAAAAAAATTAAGAACTATGGGCACTATGTCAATAATCCAAACATAGATTTCATAATTCATTCTGTTTTCATATAAAACATCTAAAACATATATTCTTTCCCATGTTCAAGCAGAATTTTAGGAAGACCTAGAATGCAAAGAACATAAGAAAAAACTTGACATATGGCTCAATACTACATTGGTTCATATTTGGGACTCAAAGAACAGAATCAAAGATGAAATATACATAAATATGAATGAGTATATACTTATACATATATATTTATATTCTACATTAAATATATAATATAAATTATTTATATATATGTACATATGTCTATATATATGTACACACACATATATATAGACAAATGTCTATTGTTTTATATGTGTGTTTTATATATATGTTTAAAACATATATATATATATATATTGTTATATATATATATAAAACAATAGATATTTGTTGATGGACAAAGGCATATTTAAGTTGCTTGAGGTCTGAAATAAGGACCTGCTCTGACCCTCCTTTAGGTGTTGATGAAGATAGAACCATGTAATTATAATTATAATTAGGAGGGTGGGAATCATTCTCACCAGTAGGCATCTGGTAATGTCTGCAGGTCCCTAACCTTATTCAATAATTGTATATCACCAATAACAGCCACAAGGTATATACAGTGAATATTTTTTTTCTCAAGAGTAGTCAGTTACTAGACTTTGAGGGCTACTCTCTCATTTTTATCTAGTAAAGAATTTCATCAGCAGATTGAGAAGTCCTTTGTTACTAAAATCTTGACTACATGTCTGGAAACAAATAAACAATACTGGAACCCATATAATTGACTTTGTTTTGTGTGTGTTAACCAATAGTCTAAACAATGGTTTATAAAAACTGGGAGAGAAAGGTATAGAATTTTGAAAGAGAAAAGAAAAGGTTAATTTGTAAACAATTGAAAAGATGTAAATCAAAGTCATCTATAATCTTCCTGGAATAGTCAAGTTTTAAATGTCAGGTGAGAACCCAGGAAACTAAACACCATTAAGTAAAGTATAGCAGATTAGTTACTTCAACAAGAACATAACTTGGAGGCACATATATTGTGTGTGTGTATGTATGTGCATGTGTGCATGTATGTGCAATACAATATACATTATATTACATATTTGGTATATATTAGAAATAAACCCTTATAGAAAAGCAGTCTCACAGTTTGACAGACACTCCTGCCTAGCTATAGATGAAGAAAACAGAAGCAGCTGCATTCTCACAAAAACAAATAAGAGGAAGCAGTGATGGGGAAGGATGCCAAATGATGAATTAACTGTCTACTGGGTTATAAAGAATGAAGTATCTAGCCAAGACACAGAGCTGTGTAAGTAGGTCCATACAAACTGAGACTCCAGAGACCTTAACCCCAGTGGAAATACATTCTCTTGCTGAAGCATTTTCACTGCTACAGATTCTGGCCTTAGGGAAAGCATAAGTAGTATTGCTCCATGCTCCCTTTGGGAAAAGAAAACACGTGTGGCCTTTCCATCTCTATTTCCCTAAATGTGTCCTAGTTCTGATTTTGAGATCTCTGGCTGTGTTTCTCATCGCTTATTTCTCCTAGAATGCACTATTTGCAGTTTTAACCAACTATTTTTTTCTTTTCTATTTCCTCACTGTATTTTTAAACCCTCCAGATTCACTCTACTAAGCAGTTCAGCATCCTTGTCAAATTTAATTAATACATTGTGTGTTTCCCCTTCCACATCATTAGAAGACGCTGAGTAAGATAGGGTCTATGTTGCTGTCCTTCCAAAGAGCATCACTGCTGCTCCCTTCCCTCTGCATGTAGCCAGCGAGCTCTGTGCCCTTGCAATTTTTCACCTCTAATTCCATTTAGATACCCCAATAGGCTATCTTTCTGCTAAGTGCTATATGTAATGCATTAATGAAGTCAAGATTGGGAACATGCACTGTATTATATTTGTCCTCTCATTTGATAATTAAACCTAATAATGAAGTTGAAATTTGTCTAGCAAGATGCTTTCATTATTAATTAACAACTGACTTTATAATTTTCAGTATTCTTATTTAAATGTACATATACACACAGGAGAGAGTGAGAGCAAGAGAGCAAGAGAGACAGAGAGAGGGGAGATTTGTTATAATCTGGATACTTTAAAGTTGCTCTTAAAAAATTAAATTTAACTGTGAGGTTGCTGACTATAGCAATATTGTAGAAGAATTACTCAGAATTTTAGTAATTACTTGTACTCAATGATAGTCAAAGCAGAGGTTAGACTGTCTTGAGTGCTTGGTTCTCTGTTGGGGTTTATAGGACTGTATTAAGAGAGGATTTGTACTGAATATGAGTTGAATTGCCAATGCCAGCCCAAAATCCATTGTGGCAATCAATGGTTTAAATGAATGCATAAAGAAATGCAAGAATCAAATACAACTTTACAGGGGTGAAAGTGGGTTTTAGGAACAGGCTAGAGGAAGACTTTAGAGTGATTGCTATGAGTTATGGCTCACTATATTGTTATAAATTCTGACTTAACACCAACTGGTGGATGCTAATGACATTTAAAGAGAGATGATGATGGCAGGTCATTTCCATGCCACCCAGTGGGCAATTAAGTACTGAACACACTCATTTTAGGATGCTTCAATATTCATATGATAAAAATGGTGATATATTCCATAGAAACTACATTTTGTGTTTTGAATTTTGGTATTTTCTTGGACTACCAATACACAGTACAATATTTTCTCAGTACTCTGTCACAGCAGTAAGCCATTGTTCCCAATCAGTAATATGAACAGGAGTAAACAACTGATAGTGTTCAAGAACTGTACTGCTGAACCAGCACAATCTACAGGCAATGGACATTTGTTGCATTTTTTTTACTCTCAGTTTTCAATTTACAGTGGTCTTTGGCAAATGTTGCCCTACAACATGTTAAGGAGCATCTGTATTTTTTTTCATGGAATAGGAGATTATAGAACTGCAAGGAGATATGAAGTAGTCAGTATTACCTTAAAGCTCCTGTACTGTTCCCTCGTGCCTTCACAGTGAACATTCTCCCAGCAACAGGGTTCTGGAAGTGGAGGCCAAGCAAGAAGCTGGAAGAGGGTCCAAAGTGAAGGTGCACATAACACTAAAGACTGTCAATTTTAAACTTGAAGAAGAAGAGAACATTTAAAAACTACCTGAAATGCCTTAGAGGGTAATGCAAGAACAACTGGAAACCACTTTGGGCAAGGCAATGAAGAACTCTTCTTTATGACTGAGATGACTCTGGAGGCAGGGCACACTCTGGGAGTACTGTCTTAGGACTGGAGTCAGGATACACCAGATAAACTACTTAAAAAGGGCTGCGGAGGTCGCTCAGTGTAGAACACACTGAGGACCAGGGTTTGGATCCCCAGTGTTCACATAAGTATGAGGCAGATATAGCAGTTGCTTATAATCTGTGATCTCAGGAAGTGTAGCTAGGATCACCAGAGCAAACTTGCTAGGCAGACTAGCTAAATCAGCTAACACTTGATTTAAGTGGAAGACACTGGGCAACCCAAGAAAACACTGGCATCAACTTCTAACCTCCACATGCACACACACACACACACACACACACACACACACACACACACACACACACTTACACACACACACACAAGCATACACATGTGAAGACACACATGCAAATATATATTACTCAGCAAAACAAAATACCTCTTTGTGGTTTGTCCTGGTTTGCTTTCTATTGCTGTGCTATTACATCAACCACAAGCAACTTGAAGAAGGAAAATGTTTACTTATACATCCCAGTCACAGTTATCACTGAGTGAAGCCAAGGCAAGAAACTCCATCAGCACAGGAACCTGAAGGCAGGAACTAACACAGAGACCCTGGAGTAATTCTGCTTATTCTTCATGACTTCCTCAGTTAATAAAACTCTGGACCACTTGCCCAGGAATGACACTGCCAAGAGTGGGCTGGTCTCTCTCACATTAATCATTATTTAAGAACTGCCCTTGCCCCCAGCAGGCCAATCTGATGGAGGATCTTTCTCAACTGTGGTTCCTTTTTCCTTTTACCAAATGACTCTAGCTTGTGTCAAGGTGGAAAGAAATTAACCAGCATACAGTTCAAATGAAAGTCAATAGTGGCCTAAACTGATCAATAGTAAGCAAAATCATCATCACTCCTGAGCATGGCAAAAAGTGCCTTTTTAATGAAAAGCGAGGATGGAGGAAGCAGACGATAGAGCTGCTCCTTCAGCTCCTCCATCTAGACAGGTTGATGCTGATGCTCATTACATAGAGAAGACCATGGAAATCGGTCTGGTGAGGTTATTCTTAAATTGTATTGCAAGTACAAATTAAGCAGAGTTTTTAAAATTTTCTCATTCTTACCACTTACATGAATATCTCTAAATATTAACTGGAGACATTCACCCAGTATCTTATAAGGTAACAGGAAAATTGCACAGTGCTAATGAAATCCAGGTAGACTAATGCTGAAGTAAGTTGTCTGCACCATTAACTCTACAACATGCCTTTGTATAGAGATTCCACAAATGTAAAACTCAGGGGAGAGTTCTAGGAGAACTATGGAGGATGGAAGTTTTCAGTCTTTGTAGTTTCAAGGGATTTTGATCTTAGATTTATTTAAATTCATCAACAGTCTTACCCAGCTATGAAGCCTGTGAACTATAATAAGGACTGACCTTGCAAGATATATCCATGGGCACAATAGTGGTATGAATGTTATGAGGATAATGAATTGCTTTGTGACTAGACGTAAGGGCAACTCTACAGGAGGGAAAACATGGCTAGTACTGTTAATATGGTCAAGAGCTCAGAGATCCCTGGGTGAACTTAGTACTATTATTCTGCTAAGTAGATATAATAACAAACTGCCCTCTAAATTCATAGGTCTCTATCCATAGAATAGTGCAGGTCTAAGACCTCCATCAGAGACATTTGTTTGTACAATGGATAGTGGTTAGTGCAGAAACTCACAACTGGTATAGATAATAAGTGCCAGTGGAATGCTCATCAACAAATGAGACATCTATGTCAACCTCATTGTAAGTCTCAAGTTCCGCTGCTGAAGAGCTCCTAGAAAGACTATAAAAGCCAGATGTCTGTGCCAGAGCAAAATAATATCTTTTGTACATTGACAGAACCACTGTACTCATGAAGTCACAGTAGCTCTGTTTGCCTTCACAAGACAAGATCAAGTTAGTAAACATTCTAGAGTGGGAGGGGTAGGGAATTCTTGAGACCTACTTGCAATGTAGGAGCTATTGTCAGTTAATGACTGACTTCTGGGAATGAGGAGTCTATTTTATTTAATTCTGAACCCCCCAGTAAGTCCACTATGCTCCAGTAGAAGGCCCCAGTTCTTTGAGTGTAGGGGGCAACACAAATAGGACTTAGTGAGTTCCTAATGAAAAATAACAGAACGTCCAGGGAGATAGAGTACAGAAGTGGTCAGTGGATTTGTGATGAGCTAGGAACATAAATAGGAAGTGAATATCAAAATCCATAGTAGAAGTAATTAATGAAATATTATATTTTAAATTTCTATCACATTATTTACTTGTATATTTATTTATGTGGGCATGAACAAATTGTCAGAGGACACTTGCTGAAGCATGTATTATGACTCCTTGTGTTGAACTCCAGTCAACAGGCCTTGTGGCTGTTGTGGCCAAAAGAATCGGTCTGGTGAGGTTATTCTTAAATTGTATTGCAAGTACAAATTAAGCAGAGTTTTTAAAAATTTCTCATTCTTACCACTTACATGAATATCTCTAAATATTAACTGGAGACATTCACCCAGTATCTTATAAGGTAACAGGAAAATTGCACAGTGCTAATGAAATCCAGGTAGACTAATGCTGAAGTAAGTTGTCTGCACCATTAACTGTACAACATGCCTTTGTATAGAGATTCCACAAATGTAAAACTCAGGGGAGAGTTCTAGGAGAACTATGGAGGATGGAAGTTTTCAGTCTTTGTAGTTCCAAGGGATTTTGATTCTTTTGCCTATTGTTGCTCTGGGATTTTAAACATTTATTTAAACCTTGTACATGGGCTAGAAGCATAGCTCAGTCCTAGGGTGTGTGCTTAGCATTCATGGAATTTTGTGATTGATTTCCAGGGCAGTGCACACAAACATGAGTGTACACACACACATACGCACACAAATTATCAGCAAAATCATTTACTATGTCATAGCATTATGCTGTAGGGACAAGAAAGAGAAAATGTTCCAATACCTACCTCCTTAGTCATGTATTTCCCAACATAGTCTGTTTCTTTTGCTCCATTAAATAATTTAAAAATAAATAAATAAATAAATAAATAAATAAATAAGCAGACACAGAGCTACATGCTTCTTCCCTCTCAGCTTTGAAATATTTTCTGCTTCTCATTAACTTTTTATTCCCACCATAATTACCCTCACAATAATTAAAAAATTAGATGCTTTTCTTTTTTGTACCACTGTTTAGGATAAAATGTTAGTAAGAGGTTAAAAGAATGGAGACACTGAGGTAGAGCAGATGGAGCATGGTTTGAGGAGAGTCAGCTGAGAGAGAGCATGGTGCCTTCATTGGTTACACATACTCCTCCCTTGAAAGATTCAGAGTCCTGTGGGAACAGGACATTACTCACAAATGCCAAATTATTCTCTGATCAAGAAAAACAAATGTTTATGTGTCATGACCTCAGGGAGCAAGACAAAACTGATTTTATGCAAGATTTTGATGAGTGTGCAAGATCGACTTCAAACAGCATTGGAGTATAGAGAGATGGACTGAACTTTAGAGGCAGAAGCTTGGTCATGCAAATGAGGCTGGTTCTGACTGGCTGACTTACAAAGATGGTCCCTAAAGTGAAGATAGTGCCAAAAGTCTATTTACAGAAGCATAGTTCCACCATCGATTGCCTAGCTTTCAAAAATTTGATTGTTTGAGCTCATTGTCATTGATCAATGAAGCATGTTACCACCAGTTCCTAAGGTTCCTGTTCCCTTGGTCATAGGATTAATGTTCCCTAAAAGGGTTGAAACATTCACTCTTAAGGGTTAATTAGAACACAGTGTTCGAAAATCCACTGGCCATGAGGCACACAGAAGTATTTAGACACTTTATTGGCATTTCCTGGGATTTGGCTAAAACTAAGAAGGTATTGGCAGAGGTAAAGTATACACAAGGGATCATCTCTAATCAGCATGTCATGTAAGGCCATTATTAGGCTATGGAGTTGATCATTCTAATTAAGTATGTATTGATAAACAGAAGTCAAACTTAAAAAATACTCGACCATGCCATCTAATTTTTTTTAAAAGTCATCACTGCTTTTGTTATTATTTAAACTCTTGGTGTTCTTTACTGATGATTTGCTTAGCTGTTTTAACAATGTGATATGTTTGAGTTGTAAAAATAGATTATAAAAGAAGAAAACCTTCTAGCACTGCTGGTTACTAATGCACATGAGGCAAGGGCATGCACAGAGATGTGTGGATTATGAAGTCATAAGCAAGTTTCTAATTGCTTCATGATGGCTGCCCCAACTAAATGACCTAATAAGAACTAGGGAGTCTCAGCTCTGTGCTACTGTCATGGCTGTGCTGAACTACTATGATGATGATGATGACATCAGATTGTCCTACTCTCTTCAGTAAGCCTCTTCAGCTCCTCTTTAGCCTCATCTCTCACTCTCCCAAATAACAAAAAATAAGTCACAACTTCTGCATCAGACTTTCTAGATATAAATAAAAATGCCCTGACAATTTTTTGATTTGGGCTACTTTTACACTCCTTGAACAACTAACTGGATTAGACTTTTACTTCAGATCCAACCCAAAATGATCTCCATTGGCATAGAATTCAACAAACCATAGAAATAATGTGTGTGTGTGTTTTATTTTTAACTTTTTCAGTTGATTGCTTCTATGCTAATGCAAAGACACAAACTTTATTGTTTCCTATTTGTTCCAATTCGGTTACGGTCTCTGAAACTATCTGAGGCAAGTCCAGCAATTGGACTGTTTTAGTCAATTTGATTCGATCTGCCAGGGGGCCAGACTGAACTCCTTGAAGAGCATTCAGCTCCTGTACCTTGCTAAGATGATGCCACTAATAGTGGGTTTTCAGGGATAGGGACTCCACAGGAAGACAAAAAGCCTGGAACCTTGAGGATCCCAGAGACTGAACCACCAACCAAAGAGTGAGCACAGGCTAGACCTAGGTTCCCTGCATATATGTAGCAGATGTGCAGCTTGGTCTTCGTGAGGATCCCCAACAAATGGAGCAGGGATTGTACCTGAATCTGTTGTCTGACTTTGGATCTTAGTCCCCTAACTGGGCCACCTTATCTCGCCTTAATGGGAGAAAATATACATAGTCCTGCAGTGACTTTATTTGCTAACTTGGGGTGATACCTAGAGGTGTCTCCACCTTCTCAGAGGATAAGCAGAGAGGAAAATGTGGGGGGAGCTGTGGGTGTGAACTTGGAAGAGGAATGATATTGGGATATAAAGTAAGTTAATTAATTAATTAATAATAAAAAAAGACTGGCTCTTCTGTTGAATGACATGGCAAGTATTCAGAAGCATACACTTGTGATGGTATAATGAGGACATAGCTATCATACCTGTCTCCCTCAGTTTCTCCTTTTGCACAATTATGGCATAGTATCAGGGCTGTAAAAATATGCCATAAAGGAGTTTATTTAAATAACTGGCTATAATTCTTTTAGTATATCATAATAAACCAGGTAATTTCCAAACAAAGTAAATGTGTTTTTCGGCATCCTGAGACTAGGAAGTCCAAGAGCAGGGCACCAAAAGAGTCAAGAGATTCAGTGTCTAGTGTAGTTTCACCCTCTGCCTCAAAGATGGTGTCTTCTTTGCCTTCCCTTGGCAAAGAAGTCAAAGAAGCACTCCTCCTACCCTTCCTCTCACCTTGCATGTGCTCTCATCTTATTATGTAAACCAGGATGGTTCCAAACTTCTGATATATTTTCCTTCTTCAATTTCTTAAGTATTTAGATTTCAGGTGTGAGCCACCATGTCCAGCCCTTAAGCTCTTTTTATAAGAGGACTAATTCCATTAATGAAAACAGAGCTCTTAGGACTTAATTGTGTTCCAAGATCTACCTCCTAAGACCATCATACTAGGGATGTAAGTATGAAAGTATAATTTTATTGGTTCCACTTGTCTGTTTTCTTCAGAAAACACATTCTAAGGGCCAATTATAAACACTTAACAGAGAGCAACTCACATGCCTTCATGTTACTATCCCCCCACCTATCCATCCCAATTTAAGTTCAATGTCTTTCCCATGGCTCCCTTGTGACTCTTCTGCTCCCTCTATGCCTCTTATGGTAATATTAAACATCCATAAGCCAAATTCTCAAACTCAATTTCTCTAACTGTGTGAAACTGATTCACCACTATGGCTCCAACATTCCCCTAGTCACTAATTCAGAAATGTTTTAGATATTTGATGTCTTCCTCTGACTTCAATGCCAATGTCATATTGACCTCTAAATCCAGAAACTGCTTCTAATGAACAGGATCTCTTTTCTTGACAGATGTCACCAAGGTTCAGACCTGACTGTCTTACTATATTCCTGTCTTTAACATGAAAATACAAGCTATAACCCTATGGTCCCAGTCCCAGTACAATATGTTAAATCTTACCAGTGTCCTACTCCAAAAGTCCTAAGTTTCTTGTTCTACCTGTTTTTCTTCTCTTCCTCCTTCCACTCTTCCACTCCTCCTTCTTCTAATCTTCCTTTTTGTTGTTGTTATTGTTCTTTTTCTGTTTCTTCTCCTTTTTCTTTCTCTTTGTCTTCCTCCTCCTCTTCTTTTTCCTCCTCCTTCTGTCCCTCCTCCTCTTCTCCTTATTCTCCTCCAGGTACTCTTAAATATATTCTCATCTGTATCCCCACTGTGTGAAGCCATTTACTCTTTGTGATTTCATGAGGTATACTAGGAGAGACCAGAATCTTTGTGGAGTCTGGTGAACAAGAGACACCATTCATAATCTTAGCACTCTGAAGTACTGAGTACAAACAACTGATGCGATGGACTCCAAGCAACATAAACAGACTTATGAAAAAATGAGATCCAGCAACCTACAAAGGCTTCCCCACCATTGCCCCCTTAACCACTGATGTGCAGCTTCTGCTTATGGAATGCACTGGGTTTGACAAGGGCCCATTAAGTCCACAATTTGAAAGTATGGACCTAAACTGTTGCCAAGATTTCAAAGAAGAGAAATCTGAACCGCCTGAAGGATACAAAGAGATTCCTTTGCAGAGAGAAAGGACTGATGAGAGGAAAGAAGTTAAATAAAAATGTCAGAAAGAGTATAGAAGGGAAAGAGAAGACAAGAAATTTTAATAATTTTTACTAAATCTCTGAGATGTCATTCAATGCATTTTGACCACATTTGCTTCCCTTCTCCCACAACTCCTCTCATATTTGCCCTCTCTACCCTTACCTCCACACCCACCTGAGTTTACCTTTCTTTTTTCCTTCACTGAGACCAGTTAGTTTTATCCAACAACTCGTGGGAGTAAAGCCTGACCTGCAATCAACCTATCAGTAAAACTTCTTTTTAAAAATAAAATCATGGTGACAGGGTGTCTGGAAAGGCAACCTGGGGATTAAGGATATAAAAGATGATGTTCTAAAGGATTTAGGGGATTTTGTCTGTCAGACTTCTTAAGTGGTGCAGGATGGGAATAATTCCCTTGACTCAAATAGAAAGACTTTCCAGTAACTGAATTATCTTTGAAAACTGTAAAGGGCTCAGTGTCATATCTGTACCAGGGAAGGATATGATAGGTCAATAGTCCTAGAGTATCCTCTTGTAGAGGATGTGTTTGGTTCCCAGCACCCATGTTAGATGGCTCACAACTGCCTGTAATACCAAGTCCAGGAAAATCCAATTCCTCTTCCCTCTAAGGGTACCTTCACATAGGAGCACATGCACACTGTGCACACATGCACACACACACATACACACAAAAAAAACATTAAATTATATTAAAAACTAGTCTTGAAAGAATTATAAGTCCTACATATTTGCAGAAAATAAAGTAAAGGATAATGTGATTCCCAAACAATTGTTCAAGAGTTTCTTCATTAGTTGAATTTCTAAGGCCTAGAAAGTTGCAGCTAAAAAGCATTCTTTATATTATTATTATTTTACTATTAACACTTGTATTTTAATGATAAAACTAAACTGCCATCCTGAAGGGTCAGTCTGCACAGGGTGCCGTAGGACTCTCAGTGTTCCTTAAATTGCACAAGACATCAAAATCCTTTGTGACTAATGGAAGTAGAAAGTGCATCACAAAGCTACATGTTTTAAAATGATTGCATTGAAGTAGGGTTGAAATCATAGATGTGCTTAAAACTTACAAGCAGAGAACTCTTCCCAACCACATGGATTCTAGATGTCACATCTTTAAGCATCCTTTCCAAACTACTGTATATTAGCTCTGTTTTCTTATTATGTTGAATACAATTGATGATAGTTACAAGTCTCTATGACCTTTTTGGTTCCAGTAGTCACTATTACTGGGTTTTGTCTATGCAATTTCAATAAAATTTATAAAAGGAAGACATAGTGAATTGTTTGGAATGAGGTCTATTCCTAAGGTTCTATACTCAACCGAAGAAAGTGGAGTCAATTACAAACAGGACCAATTTGAATGGTGACATTTTTGGGTCAGAAGAATAACCAAGAAAACAAGAATCAGTATATGACCTATATGTAATTGCCATTGTCCTTCACTTATCTTGGCTGTATTAACTGAACCATGAGTTTGTGGTTTGTGGATGTTCACTGAGATATTTCCAGAAGATGACAGTTTGACTATTCTCAGTGTGGTAATGTAAAAAGAATCTGGAGAGAGAGTCTTTAGCATTATGTAAATGGTCTCTTTCATTTAAAGCAGTAACTTTGGGGAACTCATGGATTTTATAACAGAATCTCAAATCCATAACAGTTTTCCCACGAGAATTTGTGTCACTGACATCATTCCCTGCTGTGCAAAGCATATCATCTTTTCCATAGTACATGCATGCCTAAAAGGTTGTGTGTGAATCAAATTTTTTATATTCTAATCTCAGTTTCTTCACTTATACAATGGAGATGAGGAAGTCAAATTCTATTTCAAACTCACCAGGGAAAAATTATTTTACTTAAAGAGCCATGTTGTGAATTTTTCCTATAGTTGCAATACTGGTCCACTAACTAATTTGTTTCAAATTTTGGATCTCCTTCCATCACACTTCACTGAATCAGCCTTTGAAAGTCAAACAGTGTCTTTAGAGTTTAAGTGACAGAAACATAGCAGTAGTTCTAAACTAAATGCAAAACCTGGAACTCTAAGTTCCACTTAGCAATTTAAGAAAATTACATCAATTTAGAAATGATCGTTAGTGGCCCAAAGTAACTACGTTCTTTTTTTTTTCTTAAAATTCTTTGCTTTTAATAGTCCCTGCCTCAGTAACAAGCAAGATTCTGATCACTCATTTCAGATCTCTGCTTAAAAGCCACACTCTTCACCTTTGAAGGAATGAATCTCATGAAGTTAAGTAAACAAATTGCAGATGGCAGACTATATTCATTCAGAAAACATGTGCATTAGTCAGCAAAATGGCATTTAACAGCACAAAGAAGCCAAGAACTGAGCTGATACATCAAATCCTCAATGGAATCCAATATCCTTATCTATGAGATGTCTAGAAATAACTAGCAGTCATACCCCCAAATGCAATTACCAGAAGGGAAGAATAAAAGATTCACTCTCTCTTATAAAGGGATGGAATCCTGAAAAGGGTACCTCAGTCTAAGCCAAGTACACTTGAAATCAAGTTCATCCTGCTTTGATGCTCAGTAATGATCTAATTCTCTCCATTATGTATGTACTGAGGGCAAGAGAACATTTCCATTTGCATTGAGAAAACATCACATCCCTTTCTCCTAGGCAACTCTCCCACATTTTTTATCAACACTAAGAGTGATTTCAAACCAATAGGACTAATATTGTTTTATTATGAACAGGGAGGTTTTCAGTATTCTTCTCCCCCATAACATATTAAAGAATTACTGGAATAATAAAAATAACTTTTGTGAAAGCAAAATAATAATTGAGCAATAGCAAAGACTCGGAGCTGTGTGAACATATGCAGTTATCAATAAACACTTCATAGGGTATCATTGCATTTGTGCATGAATGGAAATATGGGCCCTAGAATATTGCTAAGGGATAGGAAACTGGGCCTCCATTAAAGGCAGGTTTCCAGTCCCTAAATCACTTCTTACAAATAACCTTCAGCAAATTGACTTCTCTGATGAGCACTGACATGGTTAAATGACTCTCTTCCCCACTGGTTCTCTAATAGGCAGGGTATTAATAGGCATGAAGACTATTCTTGAAGTCAACTGGGGAATTTCCGTAGTGATAAAAGGACACCATAAACTTTGGGGAATAAATTAGTTCTATTGCTTCCAATTCTTGAATAAAGTCATGCAAGGTCATCACAATCAAATGGGCATCCATTCAGAGGCCTTCTGCCTTCTTTTGCAAATAAATACATACAAGATAGAAGAAATAACAGATTAGGCAGATTGTAGAAAAGATGGTATCTCCAATACACAGGATATGTTTTGCAGACAAAACAACTAAAAAGGTTTAATGATATAAAACTTACTCATGCCCAAGATACCCATTAGTATAGATGGAGATAAGTTGAAATGAAGGCCAGAGATATAGAGATAGCCTCATTTCTCTTTCTCCAATTCTATGTCATTGGGAAGATCCTGTCACTGTTCCAGACCTTGAACTTTTCCTACACATAAGATGTTTTAAACATGACTGCCAACTTTTCTCCTCTTGTTACAAAAAGGAATGAACCCTGGGGAATGGGTTGACACTAAGGGAACTGGGAGAAATAAGCCCCAACCACTTACTAACAGGGCAGTTCCACTGAGGATACAAACAATCATTCACTAGTTTTATAAATGTAGAATACTCTATTTACAGAAAGATGACATCTGGTAAACAAGTACTTATCATATTTCTGCAAAATATTTATTCACATGTATGTATAGATTTAATAATTCAGTTGTAGCTAGACACAGAATTCTATTCCTTTAATCAACAGCAGACCTCTAAAGAAGACTCAAAATCTGTATTTCTACACTCTGTCTGGCAAATCTCAGAAGGTCAAGGTTTTGTGTTGCCCTAGCAACAGCAGAGAGCATCACTACTACCTGAAGCTGCCCAGAGGTGCTGCAGGCTCTGAGGTACTGTAACTAGTGATGATGTTGTTCCAATTGCTGGGGAAACACACAATCCTGAACAAGGCAAATGGGTAACCACCCTTCCTGCCTCTAACATTCTATACCCACAAACATCTTCATTGTTAGAATACATAAATTCTTTGAACAATTGGGATCTCAAATAGTGGTCAGTAGCAGGTTTCCTTTTTAAAAATCTCTTATTAAACTATTCACCTTTACCTCTTGAAATGTGAAGCTTATGTATTGAAAAACATATTATTATATCATATTAAGTGGAATTGTCACCTACACCAAAATGTGATTAAGAAAGTCTTTTAATTCATCTCCAGAGATGCTACCCCATAATCAAGCCTACAGATCTTTTAAGCTTGTCTCTGTTGTATCTGTAAGAAGGGGGAAAAAAGAAGAAAATGTCTTAAGAAAATATTGGAACTTTAAAAGTAGATTCATAAAAACAGAGAATTCCTGTTCTCTATTTGAGTCATCCCTGACTGGTTCTCTTTTAAAATGCATCCTCTGTCTTTCTTATAACCAAGGGTTTTAAAATTCAAATGTTCATGAACACCAGCTTTATTAAAATTAGGGCTTGGGGAAATGGCTTGGAAAGGGAGAGGAGAATATTACCCAACCATTTAAAAGATGCTAATTAATGAAGTTCTAAAGCCCAGAGAGGACATTTGATACAGCAAGGGTTTCTCTACCAAAGAGGAATGGAACTCATCTAAAGAACAAAAAGGAAACCCAGAATAAAATAAAATTGAAGTAGATTAACCCAAATCTTTCCCCAGGTGCTGGAATGGACCTCGGGAGTTTGGTTATAATACCAGAACTTGGGTTTATCTGCTTGTAAACTGAGCACATTAAACTTTTCTGGCTCCAACTTCATGCTGGCCTTTAAACTAACAAGGAACAACCTGGTATGTGCAAAAAATAAATTGTCTACTGGGTTTAAATGAGCTGTGTATTCTCCTTAGCAATCACATAGTCAGTCCTGATCAAAACAGGGAATGAGAAGATAAAACCCATACAGATGGCTCCTGTTTGCCTCCTGTACAGAAACTCTGTCCACTTTAAATATGGAGACAAGAGTTCATCAATATGAATGCAAGCAATGCTCATGCTTTTGATGATGAGTGGCAAAATGAAGTTCTGAAGTACAAGCCTATTGGATGATCAGAAACACTGGAATGCGAAGCATAGGTCATGAGCATTTAGGGTCACGGGAACTCAAAAGGAGAGAGAAAATTCATCGAAATCCAGCCATTGAGAGTGGGAGAAGATCAAACATTTTTGTGGACAAACTCAATGTCAAAGGATCACCTATGAAAATCACCAAAAAATAAATAGCCGTGCATTTCATTTGTTTAGTTGGTTAATTTAATAAAGTCATGGCATGGTGCTAAAAAATACACAAAAGACCAATCTCCTGTTGTTAAACCAGTGCTACACTTTGGAACTTTCTTCTAAATCTTAATGTTCTTGTCAGTTTTAGCTTTACATTGTTCATACTTTAGGAATAAAATTTTGATGTTGAAAAAAAATAAAGAGGAGAGTCTATTCTCCCTTCCTTGCCCAGCTTTCTTGCCCCATATAGCTACTGCAGCATAGGATTTTGAGCTAACAACAGTGGATCCCCCTATGTTTGTTAAACATCAGTGGAACCTTTCAAAGAGCATGTGGTTAATGTTGTATCAACTCTGCCACTGTTCTTCCTGATCAGCAGAATGTGTGTTACCTTTGATTTTATCTTTTTATGACTGCACATTGTTGGAGCTTTGTCTAATATTCTATAGAATATCAATCTCTGTTTTTGTGTCTATTTATCTTTCTGTCTCTGACTCCCTTTCCCCCACACCTATCTCAATATGGCAAAATTTGAGTCTCTACCAAGTGAATGAAATAGATACCTTGGCACAGTTTTGTAACAGAAAGTCATTTTCTGGAACCTAATAGTGATTTCCAAATACTGAGGTAGCAATCAGATCATCTATTTGACATCTAATGAAAGTGCTCTGGTAGAAGAAAGCTTAGCCTTTGAATGACATGGTCCAACAGGGAAGAGAGGAAAATATACCTTAGTTTGAATGTCAATGTTAGGACTGTGAAAATAGTAGAGCAGGTGTCATCAGTCTGTTCTGGAAACACACAGACACTCTCCCTCTCATGCTGTGCCTGCTCAGATCTGAGGTCTTACAACTCTGGAAGTGTAGGGATACCATGAAAGGAATTGTTCTTCATCTTCTAGGATGTCCTCCACTTTCTCTCTCACTAATTTGTCCTTTGGTGATAAAGTAACATTATTGAAAAAAGCTAAGTGCCAGTACCTTGCTAAGTGCTTTATATAGCTCATCTATGGCTTCCATGTCCATCCCAATCATGTTAAATACATATTTCCCTGCTTTTCAGATGAGGGGTCTGGGTCTTGGAGAGATCAAACTATTGGCATAATAGGCACATACAGGTTAGAAACAGCAGAGAAGAGATTTTTCCATTCAAAGCTAATGTTTCTGCTCATCACAGTAGTTCAATGGTTACTTCTGTTAGAAAAAAAACTCCTACCTCGCCAGAAATGATAGACCTTTTACCACTCCAACATCTGGAGAAGCCACGGAAGCTTCTCACAGGGCCTGTATCATGAAGTATTGCAATTAGTGGAAATATTTTAAGTATTTCCTCTTTGAGTGTCTTACACATGGCATCAGGGACTAAAGTAAGGTTATTTTTATACTTGGAGCTGAAATTACCTCATATATAGCATTTTCTTATAAGAAGATACTACTGAGCCAACATATGACAAAACAAAATAACAAAACCCTGAAGTTGTTTGGACATAGAAATCTAGACCCTTCATTTTCATTGATGGGATGATGATATGTCTCTTTCCCTTCATTGAGTAATAAAAACCAGTTAGCTACAATTGGAGTCAGAGAGAATCCAGAGGAGCTGTCACCCATACCTAACTTAATACGGCATTATACCTTCATTCCCTAAGGGGTGAGTCAGGCTGGGTTGACACCTGTATTTCTAATGATGGGTGAGTCAGGCTGGGTTGACACCTGTATTTCTAATGATGGGCTGTATCTGAGAGACGATGAGATCTTAAAACTTCTGTTTCAAAGTTACAGCCTATAGAATGCAAAGTGTCATTGAACTATATGCTATTGCCTTCTCTAAGCTGAGAAAAATGTGAGTCTTAATTCTCAGTATGGCTTAGATTGAAATGCCTCCCATAGTTTTACATCTTCAGTACTTAGTCCTCAGCTCATAGAACTATTCATAATTCTATTGAGTCTTTAGTATTAGCATAGTGGCTTGCTAACATAGGTAAGTAGAAATGAGCCTTAAAAGGTTATAATCGCCATTTCTCTGTTTCTTGGCCTGCAGTGTGAACAGATACTGTGGACCTCTCTACCATGAAGTAAGTCATAGCCCTATGGATTCCTGCCATGGGGGCAAAGCTCTATGAAACAATGAATCATGATAAACATATTCTCCCATAAGTTGCTTCTTTCCAGAAATCTGTTCACAGTATCACAGTAGTAGCTAATATATCTTTCTTTTTAATTTAGACAATAATCTAGTGGTACAAGATGGTAACTGAGTGGCATTAGTTTGTATAGGGAACAAAACAGTCAAAGTCTTCAGATAACTGTGTGGCACAGTTTGTGACTATCTTCTGTTGAGCACTGGCTATATGAAATAATTCAGACTGTTAAGGATTGTGCAGAACAGCATCAGTGCTGATTAGGGGGCCGCTAACATAGTTCTCTCCATGCTCTGTTGTAGAAAAGCATTTAAATCTTGGCCCAAGGTTTCTACCCTGCCTTTAGTATTTAAGTTATTGTATTAAAGACATACTCACAGCCTTTATATTTAAATAAACCTTAAACAACACAAGACCTGGGCAGCTGCCTGCCCTTCATGCGGTTATAGTCTACTTTCCTATCAATAACCTCGAATTATTACTTACTACTTACTATGTTTCACCTGGACTGCTCTTAACTCCCAACTGGCCAGCCCTCAGGGCCATATTTTTATGGCTCATCTAACCCATGGTGGCTTCTCCTACACCCTCTCCTGCATCTTCTTCCCCTTGAGGTCCTCCTGTGACCCCCAAGGCCAGGAAATGTAAATATCATCAATGTTTCTTTTGCCTAGCTATTGGTTGTTGGCATCCTTATTTACTAACAAGAAATAACTTGGGTTCAGGGTCACAGGGGCTACATGCAGACTTCATGTCTTGGAGGCTGTACTTAGTATTACAATATAGAGCAAAAGACAAAACCTCAAAAAAGGCATGTGCTATATCTTTGTCTCATAATTCTGTAAGCTACAGCATAATGTAAATAAACAAATAGTAGGATAATGTGATATCTGAGTTGATGTGAAGTGGCTTGAAAAAATTCCAAGTAGACTCAGGACCCCCAAGAGTTTTAGGTGATCCTCACTCACTTCCTATACTCTGAAATTCTTGTGCATGCATAGGAAGGTCTATGGAAGTTAGGATTTGTATCTGAAATTCCCTATTGTTGATTACAAAGATAACCTGACAGATTGCAGAGAGTTAAAAGATGGAAAAGTGCCTAGTAAGTGAAGAAAAAGGTTACAAAGGGTTACATATCCCTTATTGGGAACACTAGATGCTGTGGCCCTTTGTGGAACTATGAGTCTGCTCTTCCCATGCATCAGACCAAAGCCAGTTCTCTACAGCTGCATTCTGCAAAGGATAGACAAAGTTAGAGTCCAGAAGGTAACTAAAGGTAATACAGTCTAATACTCATAGTTCATGAGGCCAAGATAAAAAGTTAATGCTACATTTTCTCCAAAATGACCTGCATTAAGCCTCCAATCAGCTAATGCTAAAGACAAACTAAGTAAGACAAATTCAGCATTGGAAAGCAACGCCAGAGCTGAGTAATAAGAGAAAATCTAGAGACAATGGCTTTAACTCCAAAATCATTTTAAGTATCAGATGCTTGTATGTGATTGGCAAATATGGTATGGTTGCATTTTGAGCATCCAGAGGCCTTTGTCAGGCTATAGACAGTGTTATCTTACCTGTGCATAATCCCCCCGAGTCTGGCACAAGCTGGAGAACACAAAGCAATAGAAGGTAGTGTCTAAGCCAAAGAAGAGAAGTCCTCAGAGAAGTAAAGCTCTCCAGGGTTATACATGATAAATGACACCCTAGAATGGACATGCTTCAAAATCATTCCAGATTTAAATTGATAGGCTAAAAGGTATGTATGGGTAGTAACCTAAGAATCTTTAAGGAAGTTATGGACCTTTCTGACCTCTAGTTTAATTACTATATAAGGCAGATATATAACTATGAATACACTATGGGGTGATATAAATAGTAAACTGAAAGAAAATCATGAAAACTGTAAAATGACATAAAAATATTAAGTCATATGAAGAAAATGAAGCAAATATAAAGAGCATCAGAGGGAGAATTGGCCTTCACCTGAGAATGTGTGATATGGTCAGTATATCTTAAGGTATTAAAGAAATGTGAATGGCTGAAACCTACATTTACTATAGTTGGTGATAGATGTAATTATACAGATTTCATTATGTGTGTGCATAATATGTAGAATATCGTATAACAACACTGTAATTATCCTATTGAGCAATGTCAATGTCAATTGAAGTGTTATTATAACCTTGGGTGTTTTAAGCTGTCATCTTTCATATTCACAAAAATGATTCAAGAGAAATAATGATACAGAGACTACACTGATACATGTGATAAAGTCACATGGATGCCCTTCACATTTTTTAATAGAATCCCATAGGGAAAGATGGATGGGTGAATGGATTGATGCATGCGAAAATATACAAAGATACTCAATCTAGTTGCTAAGTTGAGATTTGTGTGCAAGTTTGTTAGATCGTAAAGTCTATCTTCTACTAAAAATGCTTTCTTGTGATATTTCTAAACTTGGGAAGAAATATAGACTTTATAAATTCATGAGAAATTAGTAACTGTGCAAACTATTGAACATGAACTCTAGGTTTCAAAGAAAGAAGAAACAAAAAACATTAAAGATCATTATTTTTTTCTATGTGTCAGAAAAGCCCTCAAATCCATTCATAATTAGCAAAATTATAATTGTGTTCATCTATCTTAAAATATCTCCATTTCTATCTTGTGAAATAAATAGTTGGCAAACAACTAGAATTATAGGCTTAATTTTCTTAAATATGTTTAGATGTGTGGAAGAGGTTTATTCATCTACTTTTTGCTTGAATGTGATTCTGGAGGGATGACTCAATGAATTAAATGCTTGCCATTCAGACATGGGTACCAGCACTCATATCTCAATAATTATGTAACTCTATTGGATCTACCTATATTCTAAAACTTCGAAGGTGGTAGTAAAGGGTCTGTTTTTAACAGGCTGACTAGTAGACCACCTAGATCAGAGACTCTGCCTTGGTGAATAAGTAAAGAAATATCAAGAAAGGTTTCCAGAATAAGCCTCATTCTTCCACACACCCAGGTATTTAATTATGCCAACACAATGTAAATGTACATATACACATGCACACAGGCATGCTGCATACATGTGTTTGTCAGTTTCATGGCAAGATAACATATGCTAGAGTTATTTTAGAAGCGGCAACCTCACACACAGGAACTCCGCCAGCCCAGTGACTTGGGTTCCTTCCGGTCTGTCTGGGCTGGGGTCCAGAGCAGACTTTGGGCACAAACTCCGCAGCCAGTCCCACAACACCCAGAGGAAGCTCCAGTCCCAGGTGCTGTGACACACCCAGGATCAGAGGTGTGCTGACACACCCAGGATCAGAGGTAAGCAGGAACAAACATCTGTCCCAACTCTGGGAGTAACTGGGACCAGCTTGACCAGGCACACAAGAACTCCGCCAGCCTACTGACTAGGGTTCCTTCAGGTCTGTCTAGGTTAGAGTTCTGAGCAGATCTTGGGCACAAGCTCTGCAGCCAGTCCCACAACACACAGAGAAAGCCACATTCCCAGGTGATCTAACAAGCCCAGGATCCCAGGATCCCAGAATCACAGGATCACAGAGACAGCTTGACTCTGAGGAGTTCTGACACAACCAGGATCACAGGAAGGATAGGCTACAGTCAGATTTAGCAAGGGCAGGTATCACTAGAGTTAACCAGATGGCGGGGGCAAGCTTAAGAAAATAATACAAACCAAGGTCACTTGCCATCATCAGAACCCAATTCTCCTAACATAGCAAGTCCTAGACAGACCATCACACCGGAAACACAAGATTCACATATAAAATCACTTATCATGATGATGATATAGAACCTTAAGAAAGACATAAATAGCACCCTCAAAGAAATACAGGAGAACACAGGTAAAGAGCTAGAAGCTCTTAAAGAGGAAACACAAAACTTCCTTAAAGAACTACAGGAAAACACAATCAAACAGGTGAGGGAAATGAGCAAAACCATCCAGAATCTAAAAATGGAAATAGAAACAATAAAGAAATCAGAAAGAGAGACAACCGTGGATACAAAACCTAGGAAAGAAATCAGGAGCCATCACCAACAGAATGCAAGAGATAAAAGAGAGAATCTCAGGGGCAGAAGACACCTTAGAAAACATTG
>NW_022196904.1:67801188-67805449 GCF_008632895.1 Mastomys coucha
AAGTTAAAAAAAAAAAAAAAAGAAGAAGCGGCAACCTCAATTGGGACATTGTCCCATTCAGAATAACTTGTTGGCTAGCCTGTGGGGCATTTTCTTGATTCATGATGAGGCTATGCTCATCATAGGTGGTGCTACCCCTGAGCAGATGGTCTTGAGTGCTATACAAAAGGGTGGGTGATTGGGTGGGGGAGCACCCTCTCAGAGACAAAGGGTGAAGAACTCTTTGAGGGGGGACAAAAAGGGGGCAACATTAGGAATATAAATAACTAAAATAATATTTTTAAAAGTGGGATGAACAATCCAAGAGGAACAAGCCAGTAAGAAGCATTCCTTCATGACCCTTCTCTCCATTCATGCCTCCAGATTTCTGCTTTGAGTCCCGGTCCTGACTTCCCTCAGTGATGAGCTGTGATGTGGACATCCAAGCTAAAAATAAACCCTATCCTCTTCAAGTTGTTTTTGATCATGGCGTATCACAGCAAGAAACCTTAAGTAAGACAAGTCACCCACTCCTTAGTTACTAGAAAGGTAGAACTCTAAGTTTCAGCAGATGAACTGAAACATCCTGCTTTTTTCTATTTGTACATCCTCTCCAAGTACACCCTATCTTCCTCCATCCTCTCTTCCCTCCTTATATAGATGAGAAAGAATGAAGCAGCTCAGTTATTGACAAAACCATGGCAATGAAGATAAACAGTTGCATTGAATATGTTACCACATGTTCTTTTTGCTTCTAGCTGGTTTCCATTATAGCTATGAGCCTGGATTGACAAGGCTATTGGTTGTGCTCATCCAGGTCCCATGAGTAAACTGACTAGCCCAAAGCCAGCCAGTTAGTTTGCCTGGTTTGTTGTTGTTGTTGTTGTTGTGTTATTGTTGTTGTTTTCCCCTGATCACCAGCCATAATTCTGAATAAAGCATCACTTGCTTTTGTTTCATTTTTAAGTATAAAATCTTTTTTTTTAATTTGTCATTGGACAAGTTAAAACTGCAATTCCACAGCATGTACTATACAATATTCATGACTTAACCAGAGGATGAGCACAAGGCTGAATTATAGTCACCATTTGGATACTAAGTAACTTAGTATCTTAGATATTAACTGCTCAAAGCATCAGCCCCTCCTCTCTAAATGTAAAGTTGGAATAAATTGATTCTAAGACCTTTTTGGGTATTAATAGGTAGCTTAGAACTTACCCTGCTTCTTGCTTATTCTCTTCTCTTAACAAAATTTGATCTCTGCTGCACAGAATATTTTGCTAATTTCTATTTTATTTTTAGCTCAGGGAGTGGGGAGGTTCTACACTGAAAATGGTTCTTTTCTTTACATCTCTTGTTTCACTGATAATTATATTTAGCACCTCCATCCCAGCACAAAATACACTAGCCATCTACAGCCTCAATGCTACATTCATTGAGCAGCAGAAATAGCAATGTAAAACTACATTCAAACCTCTCAATGTTTATGCTGGTCCAATCATATGGAGAATTTCCTGTTACTAAACTAAACTAAAGATAAGATGTTAATCCAAGATCTACTTACACTTACTGTATTTATTTAAAATGTTTTAGTTTTGTTCTTATTTTAGTCAATAAACAAAGTAATGGAATTCATTATGGCATCTCTATGCATGTAAATAATAATATTTTGTTTCTATTGCTCCTCCATGATCCCTTTCCTGGTCCATTCTTCCTTGTAAATCATCTCCCCTCTGCTTTCTTATCACATATATTCCATTACTCCTGGTTCCCCCCCTCTTCTCTCTTTATACCTCTTTACTTCTTCCTAAAAATCCTCTTTCTACTTTGATGTGATGATATACACAAGCACACAAACACACACACATATGTGTGTGTATGTATGCATGCATGTGTGTATGTGTGCAAATATATATGTATATATAACCCCATTTATTTGTGTGTATGTGTGTGTGTATATATATGTTTATATATGTATATGTATATATACATGTACATATATGTATACATATATGTGTATATATATACATGTATGTATGTATATATGTATATATACATATGTATAAATGGAAATTGTGTGATAATGTATGTGTTGATATAGTTATAGATATATGTACATGTATTATGTGCATATATATATGGAATATTTGTGCTCATATATATGTCTATGAGCATATAATATTCATCTTTCTGAATCTGACTTCTTAACCTAATGAGCTCAGTTTCTTTTGATATTCTGCATATATAATAATTTTAATTTCCCCTGTGGCTGAGTAAAACTCTACTGTGTTTCTTCCACAGTTTCTGTGTCCTTCATCTTTTATGAGTATCTAAGTTTATTCCACAATCCTTGTGAATACTGGAATGAGCCATAAACACAGATATGCAACATATCTGTTAGATTATTCTTTCCAGATGGTTTTCTAATAAATACTTCCAGCCTTATCTCTCCCGTGCAGTGTATGCCATGCAACCAGCATCCTACTAAATTTCTCTTCTTGAGTAAAAGATATCTAGAACCTACATACTTCTCACAACACATCCCAAACTTCTTCTCTTGAATTATTTTCATATCTTCAAGCAATGTTGTTATCTATGTGACAACTCAGTTCCTGTATTCCATCTTCCCCTTAGAATCTAATTTAACAAAGCTCATCAGTTTGGAAGACATTAAAAGAAAATATAGCAGAGGTGAATCATTTCACTTCTTTATAGTTAACACATGAGGCCAGAGCTCCAGAGGCCACTCTTTGTGGTAATGAGTATAGTTAGGATATGCTAAAGGCAGATAAGTGGATTATGAGTTCGAGGCCACCCTGAGTTAGACATTTGCAGGACATGGTGGCACATGCTTTTAGTTTCAGCTACTTGGGAGACTAGGACAGAAGATAACTTACATCTAAGAGTTCTGGCCTACAGGATACTATGTTTATCAGGTGTCTGTATTAAATTCAGCTGAAATATGGTGATCTCTAGCAATTCAGGGACCACCAGATTGCCCAGAGATGGACAGACTCAGATCCCGAAGTGGAACAAGCCAAAGTGCAGAAGTTCTTATCAGGACTTTCATTTCAGTGTTGATGTATCCTTATCATCTCCAAATGCTTTATGACTGGTTGTTTCTTCTACTTTGTGCCTAAGCACTCCTTTCAGTTGAACAGTACTCCATGGGTCCCCTGCCTCATCCTGCTCCTCACACACAGTGGATCTGCTGCTGCCTTGAGTTACTTTCTCCATCTATGCTGCCATGGGTCCCCTGTCTCATCTGCATACTCTGCTCTCATCATTTAAGTCTCCACTCAAATGTGGTCTTCTTTAAGATTTGCATTTCCATGTGTACTATTTGGTTGGTGGTTTAGTCCCTGGGAGCTCTGAGGGTACTAGTTAGTTCATATTGTTGTTTGTCCTAAGGGGCTGCAAACCCTTCAGCTCCTTGGGTCCTTTCTCTAGCTCCTTCACTGGGACCCTGTGCTCAATCCAATGGATGGCTGTGAGCCTCTACTTCTATATTAGTCGGGTACTGTCAAAGCCCCTCAGGAAATAGCTATATCAGGCTCCTGTCATCCAGCACTTGCTGGCATCCACAATAGTGTCTAGATTTGATGATTGAATATGGGAAAGATTCCCAGGTGGAGCAGTCTGTGAATTGTTCTTCCTTTAGTCTCTGCTCCATAGTCAGTCTCTACAACTCCTTCCATGGGTATTTTGTTCCCCCTTTTAAGAAGGAATGAAGCATTCACACTTTGATCTTCCTTCTTCTTGAGTTTCTTACAGTTTGTGGTTTGTAGTTTGTATATTCCGATCTTCCAGGCTAATATTCAGTTACCAGAGAATGCATACCATGTGTGTTCTTTTGTGATTGGTTTACCGCACTCAGGATGATATTCTCCATGTCCATCCATTTCCCCAAGAATTTCAAAAATTCATTGTTTGTAATAGCTGAGTAGTACTCCATTGTGTAGCTGTACCACATTTTCTGTATCCATTCCTCTGTTGAGGGACATCTGGGTTGTTCCCAGTTTCTAGCTATTATAAATAAGGCTGCTATGAACATAGTAGAGCATGTGTCCTTACTACATGTGAGGGCATCAACCAAAGAGTACACATGCTGGGACTAATGGCTCCAGCAGCATATGTATAGCAGAAGATGGCCAAGTTGGTCATCAATGGGATGAGAGGCCCTTGACCCTATGAAGATTCTATGCCCCAGTGAAGGGGAATGCCATGGCCAGCAAGCAGGAGGGGGTGGGGTGGTGAGCAGGGGGAGGGGGAAGGGAACAGG
>NW_022196904.1:67805459-67806782 GCF_008632895.1 Mastomys coucha
TAAAGAAAACATCTAATTAAAAAAATGTGAGAAAGGAAAAAAGATAACAACAACAACAAAAAAAAGATTTGCATTTCCAGATGACCTCAAGTGCTTCCAGAGTCTCTTGATGAATATAACCTGACGAATTTCCTGCATGAATTTATTAATACCTGGAGTTTGGGTTGTTTATTTTTCCTGCATTGAAAAGAAAATTTCTGTGAAGATAAATATGTATTTTATCCTTTTCATTCTTTTATTCAGTGTTTAACAAGTGGCTGGCAAAGAGAAGGCTTTATATTTTTGTTCAGTGAATGGCATTCAGTGCAAGGGGCCTACCTGGAATTTAGCACAACTGCCTGATCATTATTCTCTATGAAACCTTCCCTAAAATCCTAGTATAAGATTTAATTTTAAGTCATGAATAAAAATCCCTACAAAGAATCTTTTTAATATCTTTAAGCTATTGTTTAGATATCTTAACAAACCTTTGGTTTTGCAGTTGTTGTTTTGTTTTGTTTTGCTTTGCTTTCTTTTTACTCTTTTCTGCAGTGCTAAGGAAACCCTTCAGGACTCTGGAAATGCCACTTTTAAATTTAGTCATTTCTTTCCTTTGTTTTGCCAGAAGAGAACCCAAAAGGAGAAGGAAGATTGAGAAAATTGAAGAGAGTGTCTTGGCTTGCTTCTTGTTCCTAGGAAGCTAACTTTAGCAATGGTTCTTCAATCTGATAGAAATGAATAGTTCCATTTGCCATTCCCTCTGCCTCTATACACCATTTTCACACACATGCACCATCACGCCAACACATATGAATGCCTATCTTCATACAACATACACACAGCTTCATAACCTCACTCATTTCTACACATACATACAACCACCTTCATACACACACTCAACTCCACATATATGCACCCTCCCTTCATACACATACACATATGCACATACACACAGCTACAAACACACACATGCACAAGCATACACACATGCATACACCTACACACAAAACAGCCATCTTTCATCAATCTTAAAGGGTGAATTTCCTGTGCCTTATAATTTCCAGTCTCAGACACTAGCAGGCTCAGGCACTGTAGGTTCTATTTCCAAGCTCCAAGGGTCAAATGCTGCTTTCCTTTTCCTCTGTATCTCTGATGTGGTAGCATCTGCTTCCTTACGTTAATATATCTGTATAACCTCATGGAGCACTTTTGATTTTTATTCATCCAGTACTTGTTTCCCCAAGTCTACATTATGTTCTGAGTGTTAAAATAACAAGAGTGTTCTTTTGTGATTGGGTTACCTCACTCAGGATGATATTCTCCAGATCCATCCATTTCCCTAAG
>NW_022196904.1:67807157-67849924 GCF_008632895.1 Mastomys coucha
TTGGAGGGGAAACTGGGAATGGAGAAATTCGCATGTAAATAAAGAAAATATCTAAAATTAAAAATAAAATAAAATAAAATAAAATAAAATAACGAGAGTGGTTTTTATTTGTTCTAATGGACCCCAGCTGATAGAGAAATGTACAATTTATTGCTTTGTACATTCTCTCACAGGGCATCTTCCTTTGGCATAAAAAGACAGGAAGTTTGTTTAGATTAGGAATCACCCTTCACTTAGCCCTCTGCCTACTGGAAGTGGTGCTCCCTGTGTTGCAAGTAGTCAGTGCATGTTTGATGATTGATAGTTATAAATCAAGAGATAAAGTTACTTCATCTTCTTAGTTTAAGAAGAAGCATTTTTAAACCTTTAATCTTCAAGCCCTCCAGGAGAGGAAATTCCTCAAGTGTTTATTTTAATTGTAATACGTCTGCTTGTTAACTTGTGCCAGAATCAGCTTTCTGTCAAGAAGTGCTTCCCACATAGACCCGATGGCAAGGATTTACACAAAGGAGAAATGCTTGAATCTGAGGGGAAAAAATGGTGATTTTGAAAATATGTGATAGAATGTTTTTTTCCTAAATAAGTCCCTGCTGTTTTCAAATAATCCAAATATTTGACTCATCTCTAGCTTAGTCCTTCTCTTACTGTGTGCGTGCATGTGTGTGTGTGTGTGTGTGTGTGTGTGTGTGTGTGTGTGTGTGTGTGTGTGTTGGGAGAAAGTTCAGTTTCTCAGTACATGTGAAAAATTTCTCACAAATACAAATGGCTACAATTTAAATCTTCCCAACAAAATTTAAGGTTTAAAATTCATACAAATACAGTATTTTGGAGCTCAGTGGCCTGATATTTCTGCTGGTCTTAGAAATGGATGGACATAGCACCTCGTGAACTAATGTTCAATCTTGATGTTCAATTGAACTGACGTTCAATACCTCTGATGGGAGACGGAAGTAAAGCAGAGGCACCAGGGATTATGAACAACAACACAGCGTGTTCCCAGTGAGCAATGGTCCAGCCTCTATGTCGATTATTTTCTTGGTTAGCATCTGCTTGATTTGTTATAGAACTACTCTGAACATTTGCCTGCTTTAACCTTTGTTAATTATTATAGTTGTTTATACCTCTAATTCTGAGCAAGTATACAACCTTCCAATTTTGATAATGACTACTAAGGTTTAATCCAGGTTTTATAAATGAAGGGCTTCATCTCACATCACCTGACAGAAATGAGTCACAAATCCCAGTGCCTACTTGTACTTCCTCCTCAATCTAAGTTAGTGGTTCCTATTGCTCCTTCCTCAGGTTACATAATTCACCAGAGCCATCATGGACCTTGTGTTTATGCTTTCTATAAAGAATAGTTCAGCAAGAGCCAAGCAGAAGACATACTCAGTAAGTTCTCTGCCCTATCTGGTACACACCAACTTTTCAGCAGCAGAGAGATGCAAGTAGAGCTACAAAGTCTAACCCTCTCAAGGACACCATACCTGGGAACCCAGCTGTGTGTCACCCTATTTGCATACTCAACATAACCTTCACCCAGGAACTCTAAAAACATTTTGGAATGCAGAGCCAAGAACCAAAACCCAAACTCAAACATGTGTTTTATTTACTATGCTATAATTACAAAAGAGGCAGAAGAACATCTATCTTGAAGATAAAAATTACGTAGACTCTATGTAATGAGATAGAGGCATGTAGTACATTGAAAGCTTCCAAACAAATGATGATTGTTGCTTTTTTCCCTTATGTAGATGCAAGGCTGATGAATTTCCTCACTGTACTGAGTCACATTAGGCACAGAATAAATGCTATTGCCTTGCTTCATAGCTTGAAGTACCGTATGACAAAATGGACTCCCCATCCCTTTCCCAAAGTCACCAATGACTTGTCTGTAATCATAAAATTAAAACCAGTCATGGGCCTTTACAGAACTCCTACTGCATTAGTGGCTGGAGACCAGTATCAATTATTCAGGATTTGTATACAAACATTTAAAGAGCCTGGAACTGAACCCTCTAGAAAAGTAAATTTATCTGTCACTCATTTCCAAATAACCCTGTGCTCTATACTAAATGGGTAGAAAATGGACATTCATAGAAGTACATAGATAGATATACGTATAAAACAATGACTGTACCTGGCCCTGGGTGACTCCATTTTGAGTTCAAGTAAAGGGACAAGAAGATTATGAATACTGATAATGCATGTAGACTCTGTCACCTTGTCTGTAGCCAACCATCAAGCACAAATTGACAAATTATCATCCCTACAGATACAAAAGTACTACTTATAACCCCCCAAGGTAGATGAGCATATTAAAATCTTATTAAAAATTATGTCTGAGGAATTAAAGGAACAGACTAAGAGGGTGCAAAACACCTTCACCTGACCTCATAAAGTAAAAAACAGCCACCACCACCCTGCTGAAAATGGCTTACTGATATGTCTAATGTCTAATCATCTGGCTGCCTAATTTATATGCCAGGAGATCAGCAGGCTGAAAACTCCCAGGTACCCTGTGTCTTCAGACCAATGGGATTTTAAGAGGCATTTGACTATACCTGTATTTATTTATTTATTTATTTATTTATTTATTTATTTATTTAGCATGTATTCATGTGCATACCTGCTCATGTGTGCACTTATGCCAGCTCATGTAGAAATCAAAGGACTACTTTTGAGAGTCTTCACTCCTACCATATAGGTTTTACCATAATGAATTAATTAACTAAGACAGCACAGCCTGTACTTTTACTTACCAAGCCATCTTGTTGGAATCATGTCTCCCTTTCTTAAGGTGGCATACTCAAATGGCTGTCTGACTGTCTTCCCATCTATCCATGAGTCTGACTGAATTCAAAATTGTGCCTTGCCTCTACAGTCCTCTACCTTATATACCTTGGAAGCTTGTGCTTAATGTTGAGACCTTGCAGGTCAGCTTTGTGCCTCCAGCAGCTCTCCAACTGATTCCTTCATATATTATTTAGCCACCTGCAGTGACTCTCCTTGCATCTGTATCCAACTGTATCCAAATTTCTGCCTCTTTGAACTCCCTGAACTCTGGCACTGCTTCTTTAACCCCTTTTCAGCCATTCAGTGGAATAGAATATTTTTTCACATATACATACCTATATATATGTGAAAAATATGCAAGTGGGGATACAATTCCTGTGGTATATGTGTGGTCTAAGTTAATATTCCTAATTAAGATTGGAATAAAATACCAGTGCTTGACAGCAGGCAGCTATCAAAGGAAAGTGGGAATACTTGGTAAATAGCAGTCAAAAAGAAAGAAAGAAAAAAAGTAGAACTTGTGAGTTTACTGTTTTTCAATAATACGCATTGTGGAAAAAGAAATGTGTTTCTATGTTTCTGGTGTAGGATATTTACAAAAGAATCCCAACTCCCTGACCAGCTGTACTTCTAAACTCTTGTAAACTTAGCCAGCTCCATTCCAGAGCCAGAAGGGAGGAGGCCAAGCCTTCCTGGGGAATTTCACTCCCCCCATGATGGAGATCTGCTGAGTTTGGCTTCTAGGTGGCACATGCTAAAGAATAGCCATTGGAATGGCCCTTGACTTCCAAGGTGAGATAGCAATCAGAAATCGCTTGGCAGAAAGAGGAATAAGCCATGGCTGTCTTCAGGGAGAGCCAGTTAGAGCTTCTTAGCTTGTTCCCCTAACTTTCTGGCAATCCCTGCTTCCAGGTTTCTCACTTCTTCTGTGTGTCTCTATCTCCCTTACCTCTCTTTTATCTTCTGTGTTTTCCTACCTCCCTGCCTTTCCAGCTCCTTAGCTCTAGCCTCAGTCCATCTTCATTTTCTCTCTCCTCCCACTCCACTGAATAAAGAACAGCAAACTCTCCACGTTTGACCCTTTCTTTTTCTAGAGTCCATTCATTTCTTCTGTTATGCTAATATAATTGATTGGGCTGCAGACTTCTATTCCATCAATCACAATCCAGCTGGGCCTTTGTAATAGGATGCTTCAGCCAGCTTGATTAGACTGGGGTGTTTCCCAAGACTCCACAGTCTCACAGAAGGCAGCCATCATAGGACAGCTTAATTCCACAGATGGTTAATTTCATTTTTTTAAGTGTCGATTTTTTTCCTAGTTTCTCTGAGGGAGGATAATTTATTTCTAAGATCCAGGAGCAGTTCATTGAGACCTCCCGTTTACCAACTATTGTAACTACACTCATTACCTATTGAGTGATTATTGTGTATCAATCATTGTGTTAAGGGCTTTTTGTAAGTTCATTGATTTAATTTTCACAGTAACACTGCGGGAGGCAAGAATTTATGGGGTTTTGTTTTTATTTATTTTTAATTGTTTACCTTTTTAAAAAGTATGTTTTGAGATTAACACAGTTCCCAAAGGCCCTGGCATGTAGTCAAGCTTGGACAATCTCTCCTTACTGGCTTCATGCTTTGCATGTGTTCGGCTGGACACACTTGCCCTGAAAGGTCAGTCCTCTTCATAACACAAGTCCTCATCCCAAGCCCTTTCTCTTCCCCTGTCCTGCCTGGTGTGAGGCAGGCATCACCACTCCCCCAGATACAGCCTTAATGGGAATTCACACAGAAACAGGGGCATTTTGTGATGTGGCCATTCTTATTTCATTTCAGTTGCTATGATAAAAGATTTGGACAAAAAGCAACTTGATGAAGAAAGAGGGTTTAGTTACCTTACAACTCTAGGTTATAGTCTATTATTGTGGGGAGATCAAGATAGGCCCTTAAAGCATCACGTCTATAGCTGAGAGCAAAGAGAAAATATATGCATATAAATGTATGGGTCTTTGCTTGCTTGCTTGATTATTCCCAAGTAGGTTTTCCCTCTCATATACCATTTAGGAACCCTTCACACCACCATTAGGGGATGGATAGGTCTTTCTATATCAATTAACAATCAAGACAACTCCCCACCGATATGCCCACAGGCCAACCTGACCTAAAATTCCCCAATTAAGACTCTTCCTAGGGGATTCTAGGTTATGTTGAGTTGATAGTAAAAAGTAACCAACACAGCAACCTACATTAAACTGAAACTTAGTGATATAGATGGTGCATTTAAGTGGCATATAGGGAATTCTTAAATAATCTAAGTATTAAGCACTTTTTGAATAGGAGATAGATACCCATATGTGCCCCAAAGAGACACTATCACTGAGACATAAGGATAAGAGTTATAAGGGCTCTGGAATTAATTTTACTGAGCCAAGCCTCTGAAATAAAAATGCACTTCTCCTTTGTAAGATCATATTTTCATATAACATTGGCTCTACACCTGTGAGTCACAACCCCTTTGGGGGTTGAATGACTCATTTACAGGGGTCACCTAAGACCATTGGAAAACACAGATATTTAAATTATGATTCATAATCACAGAAAAATTACAGTTATGCATAGCAATGAAATAATTTTATGTCTGGGGATCACCATAACATAAGGAACTCTATCAAAGGGTTGTAGCAATAGGAAGGTTGGAAAAAAACCTGTCACAGAGGAATATAGGAAGACATTCCTTGAAGAAGAATACTGTGAGACAATACAGGTCAACACATAAAATTACCCATTGCACATTGCTTCCCATGCCTGTCCAAAGCAAACCTTGAAATCCCAATTCCATCTTCATTCACTCTTTCCAGTCACTCCTCTTTATTGGAATGTGCCATTACCTCTGCCTCAAAGACATGTCGATGTTCAGCTGGAGTATAGCTCAAAGTTGTTCAATGGTGCAAAGCCTGAAATAGTTCCTCAGCACTGAAAAGCAACATGAAAATGAAGGTACAGATTTATAGAGTATTATTTATTTGATATTTGTTTATTTCTTATCGTTTATTATAACACTTTTTGGAGATACCTTTATGTTCACCCTGAGGTCTTGTGAGGCTATTTTTAGGGAAACTATTATACTCTTCCTTATTTTATATATAAGTAACATAACACTCATAGGTTAGAACCAAGTTAAGCATGTGTTTCAAAACTCCTACTTAATGCTTTCTGTTGTGTAAGCATGGAAGTGCTCAGGTGTGGGCAAATGTATTAACTTCTGAAAGTTGACTCTACCAATACCTGGGGACATGTAATAAGAAACAAACCATATATGGGGAAATAATTCTAGGAAAAAATCCAATTCTCTGGGGAAGTTGCCACTGCATTTTCTCACTTGAGAATTCCCTTGTAGGGTCCTTATAGTAAAGTGCCTTTTTTTATGGTGAGTTCAGCTACAAGCACTGGTTTGCCATACCCCATAGGTCTAGCTGAATATTTGGCCATTCACCTTGAGATGGAGCAAGCTCATAGATTTCCTTTTCTCCTTTCTGTCTCCTGGGAATGGTTCCATTCATAGAACAGTGTACCTCTTCTTTTCGTCCCTCACTGTTTCTAACGGAGAAGCCAATATCACCGCACAAAAGCTCACAGGTCTCTGGGGAAATTGACCACCTCATCTCTAATGGGGTCTTTATATTAAAGTGGTTGAATAGCTGAGGTGGGATATATCAGAGGGAAAGGAAATAAAGCCCAGAGTGAAATTGTTTAAAACAGTGCAAGCCTGGTGTGTTCCACAAAAAGATGCTATAAGAAGTTCTTGGAAAAACAATGGTTATGGATACAGCATAAGTTCTGTTAGCAATTTATCTCTATATCAGAGTATTAAAGTCTTGGCATAGTTCCTCAGTGTCAGGTTTTATAAACAACTTGTAATTTTTTTCACATAGCTTTTTCTTAATTTTGATTTTCTTAAGATATAGAAACTACTCATAGACCTAGTACGTCCTGAGAGCACTGATTTAAAGCACCTGTATAATGGCCTATTTTTAGACTGTCAGGTAATATCTAGAATTGCACCACTGGGAAGGAGGGAAAGTTAACTCAAAAGCACCTTGTAGCTATAAAATAATTAGTAGAGGCTGGCTGTTTCTTTTGAAACACTTCTTGAATTGCCCATAGCTACTAGAATTGACTGTTCGATAACCAGGAAGATTGAAACTATCCTACGCAGAGTTCTGGCTATCACCTATCTCTCTGCAAGAAGGTTTTCACTCTCGACTATGCCTTTCTTTTGCTGGCCTACTTCTAGCTGTTACTAGGAGTGCTGCACTATTCACATGACCCGTCTGCCTGTCTTCAAAGTCATACTGCTTCTGCCGAAATGGAATACCAGAAACAGGCAAATTTGTTTACTTAAAACAATATTTGGAGTCAAATAGTTAACAAGTTTTCTTACTGTTCTATCATTTTTGACATATAGACCTGGGTAACTTGCAATGTCTCTTCATGATTCCTAGATGGTTTCTGTTGTTCCAGGTAATCTCAACATTTAAAAAATTGCATGTTGCATAAGGATTGAATGTTGAACCTCAAAATTATTAGCCTTGTCCCAATACCTCACTTGGGATATTTACAAAAGTAATCAAGGGCTAAAGGCATTAGGTCAGCAGGTTAAGCTCTTGTTGAATAAATGTAAGGGTCTGAGTCTGGATTCTAAGAATTTGTGTAAAGTTGAACCTAGTAACTAATATCTATAATCCCAGCAATCCCTTAACAAGATCAGGGGTGGAGACAAGAGAATTGTTGGAAGGTCACAAGATAGCTATCGTACAGTGGCAATCAATAGCATCTTCCATAAATAAGTAAGTAAATAAATAAATAAATAAATAAATAAATAAGAAGAGAAAGGTGGTAGGCAAGGATTGACAGCAGAGTTTGTACTCTGAATGCTACATACTTGCTTTGGCACAAACATGCTCTCACTCACACACACTTCTTACACATGCATACAGACAAAGGAAAGAAGATAATCACAATAAATGGAGGTTACAAGTATCACCTAACAGAAAGAAGATATTTTGATGTAGATAACTCTCAAGACAAGGCATCTTGAGAGTTACATGAATAGGATGATCTCTCTCTTGAAACAAAGAAGAGAAATTATAATTCTCAGAAGAAACCAACAGTTCCAATATTTAATGTGCCTGGGGTCTTGAAGCCTCCCTGTTGTGAAAACTACTTAGTTTGTAACAGCAATTGCAGGAAACCAACATACTTCCTCACTTTACCTGGATGTACCTTACAAGCTGCCTTTCTATTTCTCACAATTAAATTATGAATTCCTGCTTAAGTAAATCAGAAGAAAGAAAAAGTGTTGGCTCAAGCAAACCCATACTGGGAACTAGAGTCATTTTCCCTTAGCATGTAAATCTCTCTCTCTCTCTCTCTCTCTCTCTCTCTCTCTCTCTCTCTCTCTCTCTCTCTCTCTCTCCCTCTCCCTCTCCCTCTCCCTCTCCCTCTCTCTGTCTGTCTCTCTCTGTCTCTCTGTCGCTCTCTGTCTCTGTCTGTCTCTCTCTCTCCTCTTTCTCTCTCTCTGTCTCTCTCTCCATATATATATATATACATATATATGTATATATACGTATATATACACACATATATATATGTATATATATACATATATATACATATATACATACATATACATATAAATATATATGTATATATATATATATACCTCTTTCTCTTTCTCAATCTCTATCTCTAATCTATCTCTATCTTTATCTATATTATCTATTAAGAGAACACGTGTGTATGTACATATGTATGTATGTGTGTATATGTATGTGTATGTATATAGATATATATACATATATCTACATATTTACACACACGTGTATATGTAAAGTCACCAGAAACACCATAATCCTGGATATGTCAATAAGATGCAGAAAGAATGCCTTTTAAAATGTTAGCACATCCAGACATTTTAAGCACTAAGTGAGATCCAAAGACTTCAATGGCAATCTGTGAGGGAAAGATCTCTATTTTGACAAAATGAAGGAGAAAGGAAGGAAGGAAGGAAGGAAGGAAGGAAGGAAGGAAGGAAGGAAGGAAGGAAGGAAAGAAGGAAGGAAGGAAGAAAGGAAGAAAGGAAGGAAGGAAGAAAGGAAGGAAAAAAGAAAGAAAATTAGAGAAAGAGAAGCAAAAGCTGGAGAGAAGTATGAGACAGAAGTCAATGGAGATCGCAAAAAGAAAAGAAGTGAGGTGTCAGGTGAGAAGAGGAAAGAGAAATAACAGGCAGCTTTAGCAGTTCAGGAATCAGCAGGGATTAATCAAAGATAATTTTAGTGGAGAGGCAGTGTAAATGAAGTATGTTGAAGTGTATATTTCAATAGGTTGATATGCAAATCAAAGGTAAAGAATTAAAGTTACACTGTCAGAGTCATCCCTCATCCTATGTTTCTGGTCTCTCAGTAATAAGGATGCACATGTGGAAGGCAGACCCTGAAAGAAGACTGTGTTTACAAAGGTGTTGGCGTGGCTGCCCCTGTCACTGCTAGCTCTTTGAATGGAAGCCATGCTACAAAAGTTCAGGATAAAGAGACTCAGTGGAAGAGGCTTATGCAAAATGTATTTAAAACCTTCTTCCCAAGAGAACAACAATATGCTGTTGATTCATACTAGTCAAGCAGACCTCTCCCATTCTTGTTGCCTGTTTGTTGAAGGGTCCACATTTCTTCAGTAACCCTGGTCTTTTCCGATTTGCTCCCTTATTTTACTCGAGCTAGCACGCATACTCTGAGCACTTCTTGCTGTATCAGCTCTACCTACCAATTTGGAGCAAATTGGCTCATGGAAATTCAGAGCTTTCTAGGATACCAGATCGTCTGCTACTCACAATGTAGTCACGAAGTCTTCACTCTTCATGTGAGCTCCACAACTGGATGGTTTAACTCACCTCTTAAGTTATGTCTTCCCGTTTGGCCATAAAATAAGTTTCTCCCCAACTATCTTGCATTGTGGCTTATTTCTTAACCACTTAAAAACTAAAATGGTTACTTGTGATACTATGCGGTGGGCTTTCTTGTTTTCCTGACTGCTTTCCTTACTTTCTCGCGGAGCTACCAAGACTGGGTTTCTTCTACAAAGAATAGCTTCTCTACAAATTACAATAATCCCAGCACAAAAGAACATATTTCACACTGCTTTCCCCAGTTCTTAAAAAGTACCTGATAGCCATATGGGGAACTTTGATATTCTTCTGCATCCCAGAGTAATTAAATATCAGTCATGTTCACAGTAGAGATAGTTATTGCTGTGCCTGTCATTAACGGTGGTTGAATTAATAATTCTTACAAGCATTTGCAACTTCAGTTTGTTCACTATTGGGAATCCTCTTTTTTTTTGCAATATTTATTACAATATGTATTTTTCAATACTTCAAACCCAAGCAGTGGTTCTTATTATCAGTCACATAATAAGAACTAAATAAATTTTGGCTAGATGAGTAGAAAAGATGAATGGATTAATACTTAAGATTTGCTGAAGAAACAAGGCTGAACTTAAAAGTCTTCAGTGTCTTACTCATGAAATCATGAGTACTTGTCCTTCCTTGCTAAGAAGCCACTTCACTCAAATTAAGTCTAGTGCTATGTGCTTTTACACAATTCACACATTTTTCCACAAGCATTTTGAAGTTCCAGCCTTCCCTCTGGCTTCCCAGATTGCAGATATCAAAACTGTATTGTAGCAGTTGGAGACTGTACAGATTCCTAAGTTGAGTGGTCTTTATAGGAACATACAATTACCCTAACTAAAATTAAATCAAAACTGCTCAATGGCTAAGCCCAATATGTGATGCACACCATTGCTTCAATGAGCATCAGCCAGGATTTCTCACAGATGAGGTTACCATTTGTGATGTAAATTAAAATGTTTTAGACTATATTTTCAACTCTTTGGAGACCAGTCACCTGGCTGAGGTCTCAGGGAAAAAGTGAATGTACCCCATCAAAGACAAACTGGAATCCACCAGTGTAGGTGGTGATCCAGAAGTTAAACAGAAATAGAACCCCTAAGATTAAACAGTACCATACATTGTTCAGCACCTGAAATCTAGAGTCTATGTCCTATGTGCTAGAAAAACTGCTGCCTCTGAACTTGCCTGACGTACAGGCTCTGTAGTTCAGTACTAAAAATAAAAGCTAAAGGAAGAGATTCAGTGAGAGTTTTCACTGTAGCTTAAGGACTGCTCCATCCTACATTGGATCAGCAACAATGAGCATGAATCACATATGACATTCTTTGCCAGTTTTCAGAGAAAGGAATATATATTTCCCATATTACTTTCAAATCTCATTCATTTCTGACCAGTATTAATTTAAGACTATTCTGAGAGGAAGGCTATGGAAAATAATTTATGGATCTATTACTATAAATAAATCTCTCCCGAATTTAGTTGCTTATAGGAAAATCACTGAGCTTACTTTCTCAAAGTGTGTAGGACCAGAGATTTCAGGGATCTTGGATGGATGTTTCTGCTATGGGATTTCTTTGGAAGCTGCTATAAAGCAGTAGATAGCTTTGAAAGAGCAAGAAGTCAAACTTGTCTAGGGACTTCAGCTCAGGCCCCTGGTGGGTGGTCTGCCTGTGTGGCATTCTTGTGAGATGTGGGCTGTTAACACACAAGCTGAAGACTTCAAGAGCAAGTGTTCAGTGAACAAAACAGACTGGCATGGTTTCTTAAATTTGAGCCTTGGAAGTCAACACAGCATTATTTTTCACTTTAATGTATTGTTTCAAAAGTCAGAAAAGTCCACCACGATTCAAAGTGGGTGAGATGAGAGTCCACCTCTTCATTGTAGAGGAGCAGAAGGGAGAGGAAATATCTTACTCCTTTCTTTCCACAGGTACAGTCACAACAAAACCAGCTCTTGAATTTTTCCTCCTTCTTAATTTTTGAAGCCAAAGAACAGCAATAAACATGGAGTTAATGATAATTCGGTTTGTAGTTCTTGACATAATTGGGATAGATCTCAAAGTGTAGTCCCAATAATCCCCACTATAAATATTTTTTCTAACATTGAGACAATTAATATTGAGAGAATGAATCAGAGAAAGAAATGAAGCCCACACAAAAAGCCATCATACAGTAATTACCGTTCGAGCCTCTCTGCTTTGGTTGACTCGTCTGTGAAATGAAGGCACCATATTCCAAATGACCTTACTTGATCTTTTGCATTATTTATTGAGTCTAAAATAAATACGATCATATCAAACCCTCTTTTCAAAATGCAGAACTGCTAGCTATTTTTTTATAACATAACAGAGCAAACTGTTGTCTTATAAAAATGATAGATGCGGTTGCTTTTTCCCAGATTGGATCCTTGAATGAAAGAAGTAAGGAGCAATATTAAGACACATAACTCTGGACCCCCTCTTATCTTTTCATTTTCAGACATATACAGTGCCTTTTATCTAAAGCAAAGTAATACATGACTCAAAAATAAACCAATTTCAAGAAATGGAGAAGAATTAATAAAATATTTACTATTCAAAAGAGAAAAGAAAGCTGTGATAATTCTCTACATTTCTCTTCATTATAGTCCTCCAGAATGTTTGTGCATATGGATCACAAATGAATCCTGGGAAGAACAAGCAGAAGGTTTTGATTAAATGGCATGTTGAATAAACAATTCTGAGACATTTTAATGAGGTCAGATAAAATGCTGTACTGAAAAGAAATATTAATTTTTTTTTTTTACTTTGGGGCTTCTAGCCTTAAATGATTTCCTGCAGATCTGAACTCTGTATCTCCTTGCTGTGCCATTATCTGAATCCTCTTGCTAATTTTGCTGTCTCAGATGACCCATGATTCTTTAGCACAGAGAATTCCACTGCAGGATTTCAGAAAATTATTGAGATTGTTCTAATGAACTCTAAAAACAAAATAAAACAAATAAATTAAAAAAAAAACTGTGTAAAGCCCAATGCATTTAGTCTTTCCCTTATAGAGATTTTAAAAAATAAGGTTAAATAATATGCCTGTAGCCTCATGTCATACTATCAAAATACTACTTTTTGGTCATGTTATCTAATAGTCCAGAGACATATGAATTACAAAAGTCAATTCAGAATTTTTGATACCCAAATCAAATATTATATAAGTGAAATATATGGACCAAGTTAATTTGATCAGCATGCAACATGTCCTAGGTTTGACCTTAATAAGGTTAGCTTGGAAATGGAACATAGTTATTGGAGAAAGGACCTTTGTCTCTGTCAGTTATAGAGAGAAAATTTGAGTTGTGAACATTGTGGTCCTAAAATGTAGAGAGCATATTCAAGGTTAATGTAAAAGAGTAAGTCCATGAAAATAGTCAACCAGAGTCGAATGAATTCTGGGTACTCTAAAAAGAAAAATTTCAGTTGAGACATTGGCAAGTATTCTCCACAGAGAAGAGAGAAATGTGCACTTTCAAAATATCTACTGACTTAGGGCAGGGTTCAATACAAGATCCCCAGTTGCCTGGCCAATGAAGGGCTGAGTCCTGAATGGCCAGAAGCAATAGATCTAAGGAGACAAGGAGTTTCACCATGGGGTTGGAGACAGGATGGTTTAAAATGTCAAAGGAAAATAGAATTAGGACACATTCTTCTCACAAGGTCTTCACTCCTTGGGGAAATCTAATGCTGTACTTAAGTGGGCCAGTGAGAAATCTGACCAGTGAAGCAAACAAGATTCAGTAAGGGCAACAGGGTATACTGAACATGCATGGAAAAGATGAGAACCCAAATGGATGCTGGCCATAGGAAAGGAAAGTGAAATGGTGGAGAGGAAGAAGTTACTGCAGATACATAGACAGAAAGCAGAAGCCATGTGGGAATGTTACTACTGTCACTTACCAAAAAGCATAAGAAGTGGATATTTTTCTAAAGAAAATAATTCATTTGATTAAAATATCTCTGCAAAATGGAACTAATTAAGTTTGCTAGCTATTGAGCTAACTTAAATATAAAATATCAGATTCATCTTCAGTTTGTATACATATCTGCCTATATAGCAATAATCCACAGTTATGCATCTAAACTGTGTTTACTAAGTTGTAGCATCTTGATTGCAAGCTTCTAAAGGACCGTTATGCTTTTCAGCATGACCATCCTTGATTGATGTGAGCCTTGGATGGCCCAAACCAAAGTAAAATCATCTGAAGTGCTATCTTTTTTCCATCTTTTCTCTACTTTCATTTGCATCTATTCAAAAATAATATCTTCTCTTATATAAGCCTCCTGCAGATCTGTCAGTGTGACCCAGCATGACAACAGACAAATCTGGGGACATCCTGGACATAATTTAGAAATGACCCATGTCCTTTCTCCTTCAGCCTACAGATCCTTCATGTCTCCATTCAGCCTGGGTTCTACCTCTAAAGCTTTTGTTCCCACACCACAACTTCTGCCAGCCAGTGATGTTTCAAAAGCTTGTCTCTTACTAATTGCATTTACATTTCACTAACATCCCAGCCCTCTGCAACCAGAAAAGGCCACGGAGTGAAACTTGTGAGAGAGTTCAGAAAGGCCTATCCCAGACTTCCAGTAAAGCAACAGTAGGCCATTGTTATTCAATGCAGAAATGATACTTAAAATACAATGCTTTATCTTTTATTTGTATATTTTCATGTGTACAGTATATGAGTAGTGTATTGTATACCTAAATGTATGTAACCTGTGAATGTGGTACACATATTTGTATGTGGAGCTAAAAGAACTTTGCCTTCTATCATTCTCCACCTCTATTTTGAGACAGGATCTCCCATAAAACCTGAACTCACTGATATGTTAGACTCTCTGGCCAACAACTTCTGATGATCTGCCTGCCTCATGACTCTTCCCACCTTCTGCCCCATACCACTAGTGCTGCAGTCATGTGGCCCCATGTGGCTTTTATATAGGCGACAGGGATCTGAACTTTTGCTCCAGGTATCTCCACAGCCCAGAGTTACTTTGTAAACCTAGGATTACTTGGATATACTACAAACAGCTCATTCCTTCTGACAGGGAGTTCATTGTGAGAGAAAATGTGAGATGACTTCATCTATGCCATTGATTCCTGGTCAAAACAGTGATCTTTCCCCTAAAAAAAAAAAAAAAACAAAACAAAACTCATCAAACCATAGATTTACTTATGGTAAGCCTCTGTTCTACGTGTGCTCTGTAAAAAGAGTGAGCTTTGTTGGTATTTTTAGTTTATGGCTAAAGGATGCAACCTAAAGTTCTAAGGGATAATGATGCCTTGAAGAAAAAAAAAAAGTACTTTTTTTTCTTTTTATTGTAACACTCAAATCTCTAGATTTGTAATTTGACCTTGTTCTTTTCATTTTGTTCTCTGTGTGTCTCTCTATCTAGCAAGAGTCAAGTCTGTAGACATTTCTGTATGTACTTGCAGTTCAGGAAATTTATTCCATTCTGTGTACTAGCCAGCCATATAACTAGAGACTAAAATATAATTGCTTTAATTTACTTGTTTTGTGTTTTGCATCAAAGCGCATGAAACATGACAATAGAGCCTTTGGCTCCTAGGATTACTGTATCATATGGAACTCTTTCTTTCTGGTCACACTTAGTTGATGAGCCATATGGCACCGATGTATTGAGAAAAGTCTGAGCAAGCTTTTCCAAATAGGAAATATTACTCAGATTTCCCTAATTTATGCAAATGAGGCCATTCATTTTCCTACCTAATCCTCTCTGGAGATGCTCCAAAGTTTGAAATGAAAGAAATTCTTCTTTCAATATATGTAATCCGAATTAATTGCTTTTGACAGCAAAGGGTGGGATGGTAGATACTGCAGTAGTTAGCCCTTTAATCAGCTCACCTCAGCAGCAAGCTTAGCCATGCAGCTCTCTGGAGAGTGGCCAGGCCTACATGCCCTCATGGTATCTGAAGAGCAGTAACTCATACACATCAACTGCATTTTAATGTAAATGAACATACTGCTGGAGAAGAAAAGTAGATCCAACATGGGAACAGAAAATGAAGTGTGAACAAAGAGCCTTGTCTGAAATCCTTGGGAACTGACACCTTGATCTACCATTAGAACTTCCAAGTGGAAAAGAGGTCACACGAGCACGATAGTGAAATCTTCTATAAATGAGTCCCACTTTTGCCAATGTCAGAGGCACACTGCCTGCAGCCCTGTTGCACTGGCTGGTTTTATGTCACTTTGTCACAGGGGAGTCATTTCAGAATAGGGAACCTTAATTGAGACAATATTTCCACCAGATTGGCCTGTGGGCAAGCCTATGGAGCATGGTTTTTGATTGATAATTGGTGTGAGAGGGTTCAGAATACTATGGGTGATGCCATCCCTGGGCTGGTGGTCCTGAGTACTATAAGAAAGCAGGCTGGGCAAGCCACAGGGAGCAAGCCCGTGAGCAGCACTCTTCTGTGGCCTCTTGCTTCGGTTCCTGCCCAGCATGAGTTCCTGCCCTGACTTCCCTTTATAATGGATTACCAGTTATAAGATGAAATTAATATTTTCCTTCCAAGTGCCTTTGGTCACAGTGTTTCATCATGGCAATTTGAACCCTAATTAAGAGAGCAGTCTTATTCTCCCAATTCTCAAACCCTTGCCACTCCCCCTGATATTTTCTTTCAATGTTTCTGTTATTCATCTTTCAAGACTTAACTCCAACATCCCAATATTCATAGATTTTTTTCTCCTTTCTTACCCTGAAGGAAATAATTTTTCTATTTTTCATAATGGCATAACTCAATCAACTTCTTCCACAACAGGAACGTTCACATAACAGATAATTTAATGAACAATATTTATTTCTTACCTTCCTTAGGCTTCTGTGAAAAGGGAGAAGAGGATATTAGCTTTATGAAACATGAAAGCAAATTTTAAAAATCTTAAAATATTAATTAGGAAAGACATAATTTGATACATAGGGCTTCATTAAGGAATGTGTTAATGAATGAAAAGCTGTCAGAAAACTATAAGCTATCTTAAGGAGGAAACTAAGTTTTCTAATTGTAGGCAGTACTTTTCTAAGCTAACACCATTTAACATCCAAAATGATTTTTGTTTATGATAGGGATTCTTATTTTTTGAAACTGAACCCAGAGTTTTGAGGATGGTAGGTAAATACTCTAACACTGAACTATAATCTAGCCCCTTTATGATAGACTGTAATAAATACAAATGGAAATTTAATTCAATTAAGGTGGATTTATGGGTGGTTTTCAGAAAGATTAGAGGGACCAGCTCCTCCTGAGCCCTGGAGCAAGCATTAAGCATTATTAGAAGGCTGCAAAATACTTTAAATGACTTTTGGTGACAAGTATTTATATTGTAAGTGCCCTTTTTAAGTTTTGCTTTTCCTGGGAAACAACTAAGATGTTAAGTGCCAGGATCATTTCACTCCTTAGCAACCAGTTCTGTTGACCTCATGGTAACTGGCTATTTTGGACAGAACAACCACTTTGAGGATACTCCAGAAGCTGTAGAGAACTTTTTACAACCATAGCTGAAAATATGTTGCAGTTATTACCACTCCAAACAGACTGTACCAGTCTTATGACACAGTCCTCTAAGCAAGTCAAGCCTATTGAACTCTAGAAGATGGTGAAGTCAATTTTATCTAGGCCAAAGCAAGGGTCAGGCCACCTCTCATGGCTCAGCAGAAGGTTTGTAATTGGTTCAAACATGGTCTTTCATTTTTATGAAAGTTTGTGGCTGATGTAAACAATCTGATATCAGCATGAAGGTCTGGTGTGGTTAGTACAATACACTTGCCACACCCACTTTTTTTTTTTTTATAAGCTATTAAGCTCAGGTTTTGAGTCAGCCATGAGACTCTCCTCTGTGCTGCCAAGGATCCCTGTGCCTCAGTCTTATATGACAGCTGTAACACTATCAGCTGTTGCTGGCTGCTGCCTTCTGCCAAAGCTCACGGTTTCTGGAAGTCATTACAATAGTATGAAAATAATATATTTTCAATAAAAGAAAAATAGCTGACCAATTCCAAATCCATGTCTCCACCCTAAAAGCCTAAAAGTCATAGAGTCTCTAGCTTCTAAAGACTGGAACAATAGTTCTCTAGGTAGTCGTCTAGGTCTCAAGGTTTCAATCTCTTAGATTCTAGACTTTCCAGAGCAACCCCTAAACCTCAGACATTAAAGACTCAGAACTGTGGACAATGGAAGAGCTTATTTATCCTTGTTTCAGCATAGTTCCTATACAAATAGAGCAAAGGATTCAGCTGGCCGATTGGTAACAATTATTATCGTGGGTCAGACGTGATAAGGAACAACAGCAGTGGACATTAGGCTTTGTGGCTCTGTATTCAAAAATAATGAAAATAGATTGACTCTCCAAGGGGAGGAAATGAAGCTAAGTGGGATAGACATAAGATCAAAATCTTCTTTATTGAAACACATACTTTTTAATTCAAATGTTATTTGTTTCTTGGAGTATGAAATTATTCTCCAAAGAAAATCAACAACAAAGGTTAATAAAAGTAAGCAGTCATGAATTTTACTTAAATTATTCATAAATAAAAGAAGTGATTACAATGCATAGAGGGAATGGAAATTTTTACTTCATAAGGCAAATTAATCTATTTGTTTGCAATTTCTTTTAATTTCTTCCAGTGGATCTAAGACAAAATAATCTTTAGGTAAAACAATTAAACACCGTGGTATATAACTCTCCCTAATAAGGTGCCAAATAAATTTCCATTGTAGGTATTCAGTAGCTAGCATGAATTCAGGAATAACATCCTACAAAGGTAATGCTAAAAAGCTGTAGAGTGGTATATAACAAAAGGGAGACTATTAGTGTTTCTGAAGACCATATTTATTGCAATGAAATAGTAACTACATTAGAATCATATAAACTTTTTTCACCATCTATGCACAACTATTGAAGCTTGAATCTCAAAGATAAATGCTTATTAGAACTCCCATCTACCTTGTCGAGGTAAACTCTTCTGATGAAAACAAGCTCAGAGACAAAGGGTTTATTTTGTTCAAGGCACAGTCTTCCCCGTGGTGGGGAAGTTAAGATGGCCGTGCCTTGAAGCAGCTGCTCACATCAAATCCACAGGCAGCAATCAGAGAAAGAGACTATGACATTCTTGCTAGTGGTTAGCTTCCTTTTTCAGTTCTATGTCTTCCTAGATCTCTTGCTCAAAGAAGAGTCCTACCTAGAAGTAAGGTAGTTCATCACATGGCAATTAAAATGATCAAGATAATCCCTTATGATGATCTCAGAGGTTAGCCTTAATCTAGTCCCTCTTGTGTTCTTCCTGGAGTTTACCTCCTTGGAAATTCTAGGTTCTGCCAAGTTGGCAGTTAACACTAATCATTGCATTCCCTCAATGTTTCAGAGTACATAAGAATTATAGCACCTGCAGTTGTATGAGTCTCTGTTCAACAGCCATTAATATTCCCTTCATTAATATTCACAGTGTACTCCAAAATACCTACTTGAAGTCATGGAACACTTGTTAGTTACCCTTCATACATTGCTTTGGTTAGCCTTCCACCATGCTGTCTGTGACAGCAGACACTGATTAGGATATGCAAGCCAATCAGAGGATTAATGTCTTTCCTCTGTGTTAGTGATGTCTCCTGATGTTAATGATGTTCTTGGGTCATGACCCTGAGCCCAGGGAGCTCTTTGAAAAGTATCAGCACAAAATATATCTACCAACTTTTCCAAGATTTCTAGGAAGATGAATAAGATAACAATTGTACAATAGTTTGATAGTAAAAAGATACTTAAATAACTTGATGATACCATGATTTTCTCACCTATGTGCACATTTACGGTTTTAGAACATAGACATTTTAATGGCAATTCTAATTAGTGAGTAGACTTTAACTCTGTTGCTGTGACAACTCTCATCAACCCAATATGATGGACATTTGTGCTTTGTTTACCTTTCTGAAAATCTGGGGCTGAGTCAAAGGTTATCTCCTTGGGCCATTAAGAGGACAAATGCTTCAAGGTTCTTTTAATGAAGGTGTTATCTCATACTACTACACAATTAAGGTCTAAACTTGAAAACAGATCTTTTCTAACTTGCCCCTCAGCCTTCTGTTAATTGTTATTCTCCCAGTGCAAAAAGCTTCTAAGAATACTGCTGCACAAACTAACCACCATTCCATCATATTCCTAAGTTTGTCTTCTCTCTAATGCTACCTATAATGTAAATTACCTAAAGTATTCTTTTATATTCTATTCAACACTACCCATGAAAAAAGGTTTGATGTGCTAATAATAATTTCATACATAATGAAATACATTCACTACTGTAACACTTTTAAAGTCCTATCAGAAATTTTCTTATATAATACAAGGATTATAGATACCACTTTCTGGGAATCTTATTGAATATATTAGTGGAAAGCAAAGCACTTGAGAATCTGTACTGGTTATTATGATCACAGGAATCCAATGGTGTCTAGGATATCCTTCTTGAGCATATAATGCTTAAAAAGTATCAGCCTGATAACTGAATATATACATGTGTTTTGTAACTGTGTGACCACCATTCTTTCAGCCCCATACTTGCTAATTTTTATTTTTTCTACATTTTCTTCATTCCTAAAAGTTACTATTGATTGGCATCCAAATTTTATTAACCTTCTTCCAAAATATTCTTTATAAAATACCCAGAAGTCTCAACTCGGGTGATTTAAGAAAACACCTACATAGTACACACACACACACATACACACACACAAACACACACACACACACACACACACACACACACACACACACACACAAACAGAAAACACACCACCAAAAACCTGTTTGGGAAAATATTTCTATCTTTTCTATTAAAAAGTTCAGTTTATGAGTACACAGTCCCCAGTGGAGGAGTTAGAGAAAGGACCTATGGAGCTGAGGGGTTTGCAGTCCCTTAGGACGAACAACAATATGAACTAACTAGTACCCTCAGAGCTCCCAGGGTCTCAACCACAAACCAAGGACTGTACATTTTGGGTCTGATTGTTCTGGCAGCATGTGTTTAGTAGAGGATTGTAAATTCGATCATCAGTAGGAGGAGAGGACCTCGGCCCTGTGAAGGTTCTGTGCCCCAGTGTAGGGGAATGCCAGGGCCAGAAAGTGGGAGAGGGTGGGATGGCAGGCATGGGGACGGGGGAGGCAACAGGGGTTTGTTCTTGTTGTTTGTGTTTGTTTGTTTGTTTGTTTTTTGGAGGGGAAACTGGGAAAGGAGAAATTTACATGTAAATAAAGAAAATATCTAATAAAAAATGCAAAAAAAAAAAGTTCAGTTTAGTTTCATAGTGTCAACCTCTAGGCAAAGTTCAATCCATGCCTTTGTGTTTTTGTATTTGTGTAAGGTATTTCTCTGTCTCAACTTTAGTTTTACAATCAGCAAAATAATGCTTTTAAACAAAATATAATCATCATGATCTTTTTGCCTCTGTTTTTCTTTTGCTATAATTCACCCTAGGGATCTGATGTCAAGAAATACTGCAATTCTACTATTATCTAAGTGCTACATAAACTTAATTTCAATTTTATGGGATGTATATAACAACTTTGTACTAAGAAAATGTATATTCCCATAATCATACACTGAATTTTCCCCCAGAAATATCATTAATATTTTGCATTAAGGAAAACAGCCATGCTCCCCCATTGCCTGGACAAACACATGGGGATTTAACTAAGCTGTGGCTCCTGATTCTTCCCTGAGATGCTAAAACACACACCTAGGCATTTTGTTAGCCCCAGTAGAGTGGTTCTGTCCAAAGACAAGCACCCTGAAACATCCACAGCATCACACCCTGCAAAGATGCTTGTTCATCCTGTGCAGTGGGTCCTTGCTTGTTGTTTGTCCTTTAATTTAGCTGCTATTACTTACAAACTTTCCAAGACTAGCAAATCTGTTTTTCCGTGTCTTCTGTTGCTTGTGAGCTTCACAAATGTCTTTCACAAAGCTCAAAACACTCATTTTTTTGTCAACAGCCAATAATATTAGAATACCTTTTCCCACAGGCCTCATGCAGCAACCAGAATGTCCAACTAAGAATCTTTCAGTCTTTATTCTTTTTTATACTTCCAGCATACTTATCAGGCAGCCCTTCAACCACTGAAAGTGAGGATAGAGTCCTGGGATAAACAATATCATAGCCATTGCTGGAGGGCAGTCCTTAGAGAAAGTTACTACTTTTCTGGTAGACATTATAGCCAGGAGCACTATACACCAAAAAGAGATGTTAGAAAAAGATATGATAAAGAAAAAGATATTCAACTGCAAACACACTCATGAGATCTAATAGGTTTGTATATTTCTATGTGACTAACTTTGTTTGTCTTTTCTAGTTCTAGAAAATGGGTTTAATTTAATTATAACTATATTCATTCTGTATATGATAATAAAATTTCTACACTCACACCCCTTTTCATCTGAGAAACTTTTATGCAGGTAGTTAGATATATAAAGTAAATATATAAACATTTACTGATAACCATTCAAAAAGAAATTAGCTTTAATACATGTATTAGAATACATAAAATTTTATCATTCATAAACACAAAAGCAAATTTGCATACTAATGAGAGAAATGTGCTTGTTTAGTTCTTGCATAGCAGGTTAAATCTTAGCTGAATATTTGATACTGCAGGATGTAGAGCATCTTCAATATCTTCCTGAATTGTGTGGGATACTTTGATTTTATAATCATAGTCTGAGGGTTGCCACTTTATAGAAGTGTTGAGTTAATAGTGATTCATGTATCCAACTAACTACAATGAAACCACTAAAAGGTATGGAAGCAACTGAAAATACTATACGCCATCATATTGTAGAACATAATTTTGTAAACTATGGTTCAGAACCCTATTTGGGTTCTTATAACTGAATGTTAGAGGGTTGAAAAATTGGCAACAGTAAATAGTATCTGAATAAGCAGTAACTAAATAGAACAAACTAGAAGAAGTATATTTCAGACCATTTCAAGGATGGAAGGAAGTTTTGTTTAAATCTCAATGAAAATGTTATTAACTTTTTTTTATGAAAATAAAGTTAACAAATGTGTTGAATCAAATATTCTAACACAATATATTATACAAATGTACTATTAATAATATGATATTCATGTGCTGAGGTATGATTGTAGAAAAATACTGACAGCTTTTATTTTCAATAGTGGAATCAGTATTTCTCTATAAGAACAGGAATCTTTGGATAGTGAAAAGACTGCAAGTCTTGACATACAACAGTCTTGAACCTGTTCTGAGATGTTTCAGGCAGTTGGCAATGTGCAGCTGGACAAGAGAGAATGCACAAAGCAGAGTAAATCCATTGTATGTGAAGTCCTAAGGCTGAAGTGAAATTTGCAACATGGGTGGCTGTTGTCAGAAACACTTTGGATTAATTTAACATTTGATTTTGAATGAATATTTAGTTACTTTTTTTTCAGACACCATTTACTATTGCCAATTTTTCAGTCTCCCTCATCGTTCAGTTGCATGATCCCAAACAGGGTCATGAGCCACAGTTTAAAAACCTAAGTCTTATAATATAATAACACACAGTATGGTGAGTTGTTTCCATATCATTTAGTGGCTGCATTATAGTTGTTTGGACACATGAATCACTATTGACCAAACATCTATCTTTAGCTATTAACTTGCTACAGTTTTTTATTAAGTTTGTTCTCTGACATTTTCACACATATATAACATGCTTCTGATTATTCTCACCTCAAAACCTGCCAACAGCCCTCCTTCCTAACAGATCTTTTTCCTATATTCATGTCATTTTGTTTCTTCTGAGTTCAACCAATGGTGTGACTACATGTTTGAAATTATCATCGGAGCTTGGTGGCTGAACAATAGGCATAACCCAGAAGAGGACTCCTCCAAATTCACAATCTCTCAGTAGCCAATATTTCAACAGGCAGAGATAGGTCCCCATAAGTCCCTCTCTCATTCATGACTGATTGTTGAGAAGGCCCATCTTGTGTAGACCATGTGTGGATAACTCCGATTATTGTGCCTTCAAGAGAGCAATAGCTTTGTCATTCTTAAAAGATGGCTTTTCATGACACAGCTCATTTCTTTTTGTTCTGACTCTCACATTCTTTCTACTCCCTCTTCCTTGATATTCTTCAAGTCTTAAAGGGGATAGTCTAAATGTCTTGTTTAGGGTTGTGCACTCAACTGTCCCTTCTTCTCACCCAGAGTAACACTGTGTTTTTTTGCATTGGAACAAATGGCTATCTGTGGTGCCTATCAGTATACCAAAGCACATGCAAGCCTCCAGGCTCCCTCAGTATCACAAATACTGTTGCTCTTCTCTGTTCTCCTTGCCCCACCCCTAACTTAAACTTCTTCAGCTCATGGGTTTCCCGATCCTGACCCTGCAACTTCTTATTTCCTCATAACCCTGTGGTTTTATCTAAGTTCTGTCTTTCTTTTACTCATCCTTCTTAGTTTTCTTTGCCCACACTTTCTTTGTTACTATTTTTCATTTTCTTTCATTTTTCTCTATATTCTTTATTTATAAATATTTTGGTATATTTTCTTTATTTTTATTAGATATTTTCTTTAATTACATTTCAAATGTCATCCCCTGTCCTAATTTACCCTCTAAAATAAAACCCTATTCCCTCCCTTCTTCCCCCTTCCCCTGCTCACCAACCTACCCTCTCCGGCTTCCTGGCCCTGGCATTCCCCTTCACTGGGGCATAGAGCCTTCTTTTGCTCTCTGCACCTCCCCATGGCTCTGTCCAATTTACTGGCCATGTTCATCTTATTACACTCTCTCTCTGCTCTAGATATCTCTATTCCTCATATCTACAATAAAAACCTATCCCCTGACTACAGCTTGGAATGATCATATCCTTAGTTTATACAGCATTCACCAAGTTCACTATAAAGAATTTTCTAGTTAAAACTAAGCAACCTTTTCCCATGGGTATAAATATAAACATTTAGAAGGCCTCAAATCCAATTAGAGCAGTTGTTTGCCTGCATAAGATTTGTGCCAGCTTTGCTTAAGTGGGGATAACTTGGCTATCAGTTAGACTTTGAAGGTTATACTTGGTAAGACAGTTGATATCGTCATCTGGAGCATCTCCCAGCACCATCAAAGCTAACCATTTACTTCTTTTTCAACTTTAACATCTTCTAGAAAAAGAATCATCAAGTTAATAGATCTCTGCATTTTAATATATCTTGATAAATTACAATACTATTTTTATGTGTAAAACATGTGCAAATTTGCCATCCCAGAAGCGTCATTTGAGGTGATATTCCCTTTATGGAAGATATTATTATTGTATTTGAAATACTTAAATTTTGTTTATTTGAGAAGAGAAAATGGAATGTTACTTTTAATTTGTCTTTTTATTTTTGTATAATTTGCATTCATCCCTTGAGTGTTTTTCCTTTTAGGAATTAACTATATTCTCTGTTGACTGTTCACTGTTCATTTGTAAGACGTCTCCTTTAATGACTACTTGCATAGTCTTTTTACATGTAAACTATTCACTCCTTATGCAACATAGTCTGTGAATATTTTCACTGGTTAGCATTTTGAGTTTTAATTTATGCTTATTTGCTAATCTTCTTGGTGGATCTTGGTGAGTTTTGTTATTGCTTGAATGGTGAAATATCTCTGCTGAAATACTGTTGAACATTAGTTTTCATGGACTAGCAAGATGGCTGAGGTGTTAAATGTACTTGTCACCAAGCCTGATGACATGGGTTCATTCTTCAGAACCTACATGGTGGAAGGAGAAAACCCATTTCCCTAAGTCATCTTCTGACCTTCACACACACACTATGGCATGCAGACACACCAAAATCATTAATTACTGTGTAAGGTAATATTCTTATTTGCTTTGATTCTCTTGTGTTTCCAATATTTCATTTCTGAGATTTTTTTTATCCTCAAAAATGAAAGGCTTTGCATGGAATAGTAAAAATTACTGAACTAGAAAAAGCTGGTTGTTGGTTAAGGAGCTTAAACATCTGTATCAAAGTGTTCCCAGGTGTTTTGCAAGTCTTGAAATGGTCATGTTCTGCCAGAATGAACATCAATCTATGAATGTTTTTATATTGCTCTAAGTTACTACTCATTATGCAAAGCTGTACACCAGGCAATGCAGGAGGAACAGAACCTCATGGAAGAAAGGAACATTAACTCATGTAATCAACCCTGGTTTAAATATGTAATGCTTTCTGTCTAGCAACAACAGTCATGTCATGCTGACTCGTTCTGAGCAAACACAGTGGAACCCATGACAGATCTGGAGACAGGTCTGTCATATGTTAAGGAGATATGACTTTAAAGTCATTAGTCAAGCTACATGTAATGTGTGCTGGACAGTGTTATACACTATGCCCAAGCCATTTTTAGGCTAGGTTGATTTTAAAATATTGCTTTTCTCTAGTTGAACCAACCATAATTAGTTCAATAATCCATCTTCTGAAGGGTCAGTTTGAATAACACCAGATCAATGTCATCACTCATAGGTGATAAAGGAGATTTGCTTAAAATTCATTTAACAGACTTTCACTGAGCACTTTCCTCATGTCAAAGCCTTTGCTAAGTATTAAGGATCCACAATATAGACAGCCATTGACCCTGTTTCTAGGACAGTGAGTTTTAAACCTCATAAATAGCTTCTTGAAAAGATGCATTCCTGGGCTCTACTTCAGCTCTTTACTTTAAACTTTCATTTTATGTGTTTCAAATTTTATGTATTCTTTTTAAATATTTATCATATTTTTAAGATTGTAACATAATTATATCTTGTGGATAAAAACAACAGCATTTAGAAGTAGACCCTCTAAGTTTCCCTACTATATTTCATGTTTGGGAATTTCCCCAATGTTGAACATCCATAGTTGAAATGCTTTGTTGCTAGGTCAGAACTCTTTGAAAGTAAATCCCACATGAAAGGAAGACTACTGTCTGGCCTATGTGTGTTAAGCATATTAAAATATTAAATCTAAAAGTTTAATTGATTAATTAATTAATTAACTGCATAATATGCATATGTCAAAGCCAAAACAGAAAATATAGCCTCTTCAAAGGTAATGGTGAATCAATCTCTACAGCTCTTTTGCTGCAATAGCTATGCTGTTCCATCATTTTGTATTTACATAGATATTTTCATATCTTTCTAAGTACATTCACAAACTGTAGGGCATAGTGCTTTCTTGATTGGTTTAATAATTAGCTCCTTCAGGAACCTTGCAAGAACCAAAGAAAGTGGAATCATTTTTCATCTATGCCTATCTCCAGAAAGGAGGAATGCCTTGTGGCATTCAAAAACAAACAAAAAAGAGCAAAGCAGAAGAAAATTGAAAGTGTAGTAGATTCCTTGTTGTTGGGAAATGGCAGCCAAAAATTAATGCTCTGCAAGAAGACCGACACTCTCTGCTCTTTTGGAAAGCCATGTTTCTCTGGAACATGTAGAGCCACTATGCATTCCTTCAACATTGTTCAACAAATGTTCAACATTGTAGAAAATGCTTCTCAACACTACACTTTAACCTTTAACCTCTGTGAAATCTACTTTCCCTGAAAACTGTTTTGAATATCAGAGCAAGGACCTTGGAAATGAATTACCACAATCAGGCTCATGGAACATGGCAATGAAGGTTTGGATAAAGAAGGGTCCAAGGAGAATACATCCGGACAAGCATAGCCATCCACAAACTTTATTGAGCAAAGGTTATATGTAAGATAATCTCTTAGCTGTGGTGAATAGTATGAACAAAACAAAACAGAAACAACAGGCAAATAATTACCAGTGATCTTAGTGCAGAGAGACATTGCTGTTGGAAGTGTTAAGAATATGTGACCTTGAGTGCTCAACCATAGGGCATACATCTATGCTGACACATCTACTCTCATTTAGACCCCCTTCACAACATGAAACATGGGGTAGAAAGTATCTAAAGATCAGAGGACAAGGAGTGATGTGAAACGTTACCCTCTGGACATAACATGGCTATCACACTCACAGACAGGAGTCTAGCCTGACTGTTCTCTGAGAGGCTTCACCCAGCACCTGACTCAGACAGATTCAGACACACCTAGAGCCAGTGGATGGAGCATGGGGACTCTTAAGGGAGAACAGGATGAAGGAATGTGGCCCCGAAGGGAATACAAACTCTGTAGGAAGACCAACAGAATCAACTAACCTGGACCCTTGGGATTGAACCACAAACCAAAGAACATACATGATCTTGAACTAGGCCTACCTGTACATATATAAAAGAAGACAATTTTGTCTTCCTGTGGGTCCTGAACAACTGCAGCGGGGGCTATTCCAGAAGCTATTTTCTGTCAGTGGGATATGTTCTTCTAGCTGGGGTACAGAGCTAAACAAAGAATTCTCAATTGATGAATACCGAATGGCTGAGAAGCACCTAAAGAAATGTTCAACATCCTTAGTCATCAGGGAAATGTAAATCAAAACAACCCTGAGATTCCACCTCATACCAGTCAGAATGGCTAGAATAAAAAACTCAGGTGACAGCAGATGTTGGCAAGGTTGTGGAGAAAGAGGAACAATCCTTCATTGCTGGTGGGATTGCAAGCTGGTATAACCACTTTGGAAATCAGTTTGGCAGTTCCTCCGGAAATCGGACATAGTTCTAACGGAGGGCCCAGCTATACCACTCCTGGGCATATATCCAGAAGATGCTCCAACATGTAATAAGGGAACATGATTCACTATGTTCATAGCAGTCTTATCTATAATAGCCAGAAACTGGGAACAACCCAGATGTCCCTCAACAGAGGAGTGGATACAGAAATTGTGGTACATCTACACAATGGAGTACTACTCAGCTACTAAAAACAATTAATTTATGAAATTCTTAGGGCAATGGATGGATCTGGTGAATATCATCCTGAGTGAGGTAACCCAATCACAAAAGAACACACATGGTATGCACTCTCTGATAAGTGGATATTAGCCCAGAAGATCAAAATACACAAAGTACAATCCACAAACCACAAGAAACTCAAGAAGAAAAAAGACCAAAGTGTGGATACTTCATTCTTTCTTAAAATGGGGAACAAAATATGCATGGAAGGAGTTGCAGAGAAAAACTATGGAGCGGAGACTGAAGGAAGGACAATCCAGAGACTGTTTCACCTGGGAATCCTTCCCATATTCCGTCATCGAATACAGACACTATTGTGGATGCCAACAAGTGCTGGCTGACAGGATCCTGATATAGGGGGACAGGGGAGGGAACAGGGGTTTATTTTTGTTTTTGTTTTCTTTTTTCTTTTCTTTTCTTTTTTTTTTGGAGGGGAAACTGGGAAAGGAGATACTGTATGACATGTAAATAAAGAAAATATCTAAAAAAAATAAATGCATGCATAGATGATTTTTAAATGGACATGAATTGAGGAGCTAGATGGGATGAGAGGTCTTTATGGGGTTGGAGGAAGTGAGGGGTGGAGGTGATCAAGGCACATGGTCAAAACGTATAAATCTTTCAATGATGAAATGAAAATCATTTTTAAGAGTAATACTACCAATGCTAGGGAAAAGGATACATTTGTATGAACAAATGACTAATGCTGAGCCACAGTTTTTCAAGGTTGAATAGAATTGCATATCTTTTAAACAAATATTACAAGGCTGCTCAGCAGCTGCATGTCGTACTGTTGCACAGAATAATAAATTATGTGCTATTGTTGATGGCCTTCGGCTCTAGCCAAAGTGATCACTTTGTCACAAAGGAAAAACAATAATGTAGATTAATTTAGTTCGATATTTTTTAAAATTAAACTTCCAGGTATACGCAGTCACCAAATTAGGCCCAAATACTTGATGTTCCTGTGCTTATAACTTCTTAAAGTTAATCAAATTTTCCACTTGAATCAGAAGAGAAATGTAAAAAACCAGTAACAGTTAAGCCAATACTACTAAATTAAGGAGCATCTCAAGTTCAGACTTGCTAGGAATGAAGAGCAGGTCCCTGGCTAGCATATTTATAGAGCACAGTGAATTGAATTTCCTAGAAAGGTGGTTTTCCTCAAAGAAGGTAACTATAAAGAACATTTAGAAACATCAACAAAGTAGTGAAAAATGTATTATAAATATTTTAAAAATGTATTATTTATTCACTTTACATCCCAATATCAGCCCCCATCTCCTCCCAGTACCCTATCATGCAGATCATCCTCCCATTCCTCCCTCCCCTTCTCCTTATGAAAAGGGGAGCCCTCTTCTGTCATCACTCATACCACCACCTCTACGATGCACCACCCATCCACCCCTGGCACATCAAATCACTGCAGGACTTGATGCATCCTATCCCACTGAAGTGGAACAAGACCAGCACAGTTAGAATTGGATCCACAAGAAGATAGGCAATAAAGTCAGGGACAGCTCTGCTCCTGTTGTTGGGGGATCTGCATGAACACCCAGCTGTACATCGGCTATATATGTGCAGAGGGCCTAGGTTCAGCTTGTGCTCACTCTTGGGTTGGTGGTTCAGTCCGGAAATCACCAAGGATCCAAGTAGGTTAACTCTGCTGGTCTTCCTGTGGAGCCTCTGTCCTCTTCGGGTTTCTCAATCCTTCCTCAAACTCTTCCATAAGACTTCCATAGGGCTCCATCTTATGTTTGATTGTGGTCTCTGAATCTGCTTCCATGGCATGCTCAGTTGAGCCTCCCAGAGGACAGTTATGCTAGGCTCCTGTCTGCAAACTTTACATAATATCATTAATAGTGTCAGATATTGGGTCTTGGCCAGGGGATAGGTCTCAATTTGGGACAGTCATTGGTGGGCAATTTCCCCCATCTCTGCCCCAACTTTGTCCTTGCACATCTTGTTGGCAGGACACATTTAAGGTGGAATATTTTGTGGATAGGTTGCCGTCCTTACCCCTCCTTTGGAATATTGCCTGGCTAGAAGAAGAGGCCACTTCAGGATTCATATCCCTCAGTGCTAGGAGTCTTGGGTAGAGTTTCCCCCATAGACAGCCTGGGGCCTCCTCCCATCCAGGTGTCTGGTATGTCCCAGAGATTGTCTCCCACACCCACTGCCAGTTTCTGCTCTCTCTCCCTGCTCTCTCTATACCCTTGATCGGTTCCCAAATCCTCTCTTCCCCATCCCCTCTCCAGCCCAGTTTCCCTTCCTCTATGTGCCTCCAATGAGTATTTTACTTTTATTCCCTTTCTAAGAAAGATTCAAGCATCCTTCCTTGTGCCTCATATCCACTTATAACAAATAAATAAAAGTGTGTCCTTTTGGGTCTGGGTTACTTCACTCAGGATGATATTTTCAAGTTACACGCATTAGCCTGCAATTGGATGCCCTTGGTTTTAATGGATGAGTAGCATTCTGTTGTATATATGAACCACGTTTCCTTTCTTTTCTTTTATTTTCATTTCTCTTTTCTTCCTTCCTTCCTTCCTTCCTTTCTTTCTCTCTTTCTCTTTCTCTTTCTCTCTCTCTTTCTTTCTTTCTTTCTTTCTATCTTTAGTCATGGTATTTTATTGCATTAATAGAAACCCCAACTTAGATGCATACACAAATAAACAAGCAAAAGGAGAACCACAAATCAAAAAAACAAAACAAAACAAAAGCAACAAAAACAAAACAAAAATCCTTCCTGAGGTCTCAGTTTCCTACCAGGCCTTTGCTTCTGTTTGTTCCCCAAGGCTCCTGGGAGGGTTGGAATCCTTATGCTTCTACACCCCACTCCCTGGTCCTCTGCCTCCTACACCTTGGCTGAGAAACCAGATGATTGATGGCTCACTGCCACGTCCAGAGACCAAGGCAGTTCTCCTAGACTCCACCCTCACTGATCTTGTCATGCTTTGGATCTTGCTTGTCCTTTGGCTTGTGGGACTGGTGTCCTCAATGCTAATTGCCTCTCTAGCTGACTCCTGTCTTTTCTGCTGACTCCTGTGTGCATAGTCAGACCCTAAACACTTATGTATCAGAAGTTTTAGGTTCTCCTTTACACTCACCGTGTCCCTGCAGGACATAACTACCTTGCCCCTGCAGGACATACCCACCCTGCCCCTGCAGGACATACCCCAATACACCTACTATTGGTCCTGCCTTGCCCCACATCCTTGTTTTACTGTGTATCTAACTATCCCGAAGGCAATTCCATGGAGATGCTTCATGACGATTTGACACACACCCTTCTCTAACCCAAGCTCCTCATCTTTACACCCCCCCTTTCAGGAGCAATGGTAGATCAGACAGTGAGATCTCTTAAAACAGTGGTTCTAACCTTCCTCAATCTGTGATCCTTTAATACAGTTCCTCATGTGGTAGTGACCCCCCAATCCTAAAATTATTTTCATTGCTACTTCATAACTATAAGTCTGCTTGTTATGAATCATAATGTTAATATCTGACATGTAATATATATGAAATTCAACCCCTGTAAGAAGGTCCTGATTTAAATACTCATTTATTCATTCATTTTCATTCTCTCCCTCTCTCCTTCTCTCCCTCTCCCTCTCTTTCTCTCTCTCTCCTCTAGCTCTTCCCTCCCCTTACCTTTTGCTAAACACCTGTTATCTTTCTAATCCTTTCAAAGAACTTTCAAAGAAACAACTTTTGGCTCCAATACCCTTCCCTGTTCTTCACTTCTGTCTGTCCCCTGCTCTGGTCATTGTTATTTCCAGGCATTTTACCACTAGGCAAAGAAAAGGAAAGGGCTTCCCAGGCTGGAACTGTGACAGGGTCAAGGAGCAGGGTGGGTGCTTCTAGTGACTGGTGAATAGAGCTATGGAATTTTTGAAGAAGAAATGGGGAGACAGAGGAAAGGGTGCCTCAAAGTTGGGGTTGGGGGATTGGCGGGTGGAACACAACTAAACTGTACTTTAGCATGACTGGTCCAACCATGTGCGGATGTAATATGGAAGAGGCAAGTTATATTACTAGATAACAGCCATGGTAGTAAGGATGAGGAGAAAGCAATGGAGTCATGAGGTTTTTAAGACATTGTTTCTCAACCTTAGGTTGAAACCCCTTTTTAGGCTGAATGAACCATGTCTTCTTTATCCATTCTTCAGTTGAAGAACATCAATGTTGTTTTCTGTTTCTGGGTATTATGAATAAAGCTGCTATGAACATATTTGAGCAAGTGTCCTTGTGGGATGGTGGAGCATCTTTTGGGTATATGCCCAAGAGTGGCATAGCTGGTTTTTGAGGTAGAACTATTCCCAATTTTCTGAGAAAACGGCAAATTGATTTCCAGGGTGGCTGTACAAGTTTGTACTCCCACCATTAAAGGAGGAGTGTTCATCCTCACCAGCATTTGGTTTCCCTTGTTTGTTTGTTTGTTTTGTTGTTGTTGTTTTTTAATCTTAGCTATTCTGATGGGTGTAAGGTAGAACCTCAGTATTGTTTTGATATCTACTTCTCTAATGACTAAGGACATTGATCATTTCTTTAAGAGCTTCTTGGCCATTAGAGATCACTCTGCTGAGAATCCTTTATTTAGTTCTGTGCCCCATTTTTAATTGGGTTATGTGGGTTGTTGATGTCTAACTTCTTAAGTTCTTTATATATTTTGGATATTAGCCTTTATCAAATGGGGAGTTGGTAAAGCTCTCTTCCCAATCTTTATGGTGTCCGTTTGTCCTATTGACATTTCCCTTGCCTTGCAGAAGAAAATTTTCAGTTTCATAAGGTCCAAAAATTTGTTAATTGTTGATCTTAGTGTCTGAGCCATTGGTATTTTCAAGAAGTTGTCTCCTGCACCAATGATTTCAAGGGTATTCCCTAATTTCTGCTCTATTAGATTTAGTGTATCTGGTTTTATGTTGAGGTCTTTGATCCACTTGTGCTTGTGTTTTGTGCAGTGTGATAAACATGGATTTATTTGTATTCTTCTACATGCAAATCTAGTTAGACCTGCACCATTTTTTAAAGATGCTCTCCTTTTTCCGTTGTATGCTTTTAGCTTTGTCAAAAATCATGTATCTGTAGATGTGTGGGTTTATTTCTACAGATATGATGTCAATTCAATTCCATTGATCAACTGGTCTGTTTCTGTACTAATACCATGCAGTTTTTATTACTGTTGCTCTGTAGTACTGCTTGAGATCAGGGATGGTGATACCTCCAGTTCTTTCATTGTTCAAGATTGTTTTAGCTATCCTATGTTTCTTTGTTTTTTGTTTGTTGTTTTTGTCTGCCTATATGAAGTTGAGAATTGTTCTTTCAAGATATTTAAAGAAATATGTTGGGATTTTGATGTGAATTGCATCGAATCTGTAGATTGCTTTTGGTAAGATGGCATTTTCACTATGTTAATCTTATGGACCCATGTGCATGGATCTTCTGATATCTTTCTATCTTCTGATGTTCTTTCTCAGTTTCTTTCTCAGAGACTTGGTGTTCTGGTTATACAGGTCTTTCACATGTTTGTTAGAATTATTCTAAGATATTTTATGTAGGAAGAGTGAGTCAGCATGTTCTGACCAGCAGTCTGTAGTGGTTCACATATGAGAACAAGTGCTTCTGCATTTACTAATTTGGAACCTGTCTGACAACCTGAGAAGAATAAAGACAGGTTTGTGACCAGGACAGCCAGCTGATTGCTTTTATACCTTGGCAACTAGCACAGCTCCTTTTAGTACTGTGAGAGCCAATCCTCAGGAAGGATATATCCAGAACAAGTCCAACTCCATTCTGCCAATTCCTATAATGTCTCCCAAAATAGGGACTCAAAGGCCCTGAGAAGCAACTGAGAAGAACAATACCCTGTACTATTTTAGAAGAGTCCCTTGGATTTTCCCAAACAATTCAAAAGGAAGTTTCTCAATTAAGCCTGTTACTGGAGGCTTTGTTAGATAGCTAATTCTATATCATATGTAAATTTAGATAAATATAAAACAATATAACAATTTTATATATAAAATAATATAGTTAAATTTTCATGTGTAAAATTGAAATATAATATCAACCTTACAGGGTATTTAGAAACTATAAAAATACCTAACAAGGAGTCTAAGAGTTGACTTCTTCTTTTCAAATTTTCAATTTTTTTTATAAACATTACACACAATATTTGCAAATGTAGAAAATGTTATAATCTTTGACATATAATTTTGTGTTTTAGTAATTTGCTTCATGGCTTACAGCTCTACATATATTGAAATTGTTGCATATTGCTATTTACCATGTTGACAGTTGCTTAGCTATTCCCCTTGGTAGGGAATTTGGATGGCTTCCAAACTGTAGTTTCTGTCAATAAAAACTGTGATTTTTGCTAACATCAAGCAACAATAACAAAAACAAAAAACACTCTAATACTTACCCATTCCCAGAAGATAGTAGGTTTAAGCAGGCACTTCTACTTGGGATGCCATTCCCTAAATGGAATTAAGAAGTTGGGAAGTCTATCAATAGATATTTTCATTGGAACCTCTTGAAAGCACACTAGAATACCTCAACTTCTAATTAAAACAAGCCAAACAAAGAGTACCTCCCTCTTGCAATAGTTTTTCTCTGGTGACCACTCCCATACTTAATTTTACCTAGCTGAGGAAATTTTCCCCTGGGTTCTCACTGGGATTTCCCAACACCCTTTCCAATTTAGACTCGAGCTTAAATGGCCTGTAATAATTTCATGCTAGAGTATACAGAATGCACCGATTTAGTTCTATTAGCTTCTTTGAAACTTCCATTTCAGCTTCCTACTTCCCAACAGGTTAGAATGCAGTTTCTTTATCTTTCCCAAGACTGCACTGTAGAAATCTCTTCCTATTTGCCATCTGCTTTAATACCATCCTCAGTCCCAAAACTCAATTCCTTCTGGTTCTAATTATTATCAACTCTGCCCAATCAGATAGTTGAATGTCTTTTGACTAAACTGCATGTTAATGTATTTGAAATAAAAATGTATCTAAAATGCATTTAAAAATGTGGCAAGAACTCTTTCTTACCTTATTTCTGATCTTGGGAATAAAACTTTCAGCTTTTAGCTAGTGAGTCTGATAGTATGAGTATTCCATAGTAGAATTTTATCAAGTTGAGGGGATTCATATCTATCCCTAGTTTATGAATTTTTAATTTTACATATTTGGTAAATTCTTTATGCATCTATTGTGATGCTTGTATGACTTTAACATGATTCTGTCAATGTAATGTATTACAGAAACTGATTTACACACACACACACACACACACACACACACACAAGGGACTAGTAAGATGGTTGTGCAGCTAAATTCCTCACAATATAAGATTGAAGAGCTGAGTTCAATGCCCAGAAGCCACATATATGTGGAAGGAGGGAACTGGTTGTAGGAAGTTATCTTCTGACTTCCACGTGTACATGCTCTTCACACACAAATAATGAACACTTAATAATGTTTTTTAAAAACAAACAAACAAACAAACATCAAGAGCATTCAGTATTTACCATCATGAGAAGGCAGTTCAGAGATAAGAAAACAAATGCTGATTTGCCATAAAACGTTTTTATTCTATTAAGACATAATTCAAACAGCATAAAATTCACAAAGTGAAACTGTAGCAGAATGCTCTTTGCCATCCTTACTATACTGTGAACTCAGCATCACTCCCTATACTAACACATTTCCATCATGCCAAGAAAAGAAAATCTCTCAGGGACTGGAGAGACAGCCTGGCAGTTAAGAGCACTTCTGTTCTAGCTGAGTACTCATGCTTGGTTCCCAGCATACAGATGGAGGCTTACAACCTCTGGAACTCCAAGCCCAGCATACTCAGCACTATCTTCTGTATTCTGCAGGAACCAACTAGGGCACATATATACATGCAGGTAAAGCACTCATATGGATTAAAAGAACAATGTCTGTACTTATTCAGAGTTGTGCTCATTGACCTCTGCTCATTGGTCTAATGGACTACTGCTTATATACTTTAGTTTTTGTACATTTACATATTCTGGACTGTGGTTTGGCCACTGCTGGGCCCTACTTGCAAGCTAACATACTGATCTATGAGCCAAAATGTGCCACTGATCCAATAACAGTAAGACCTATGGAGTTAGTCAATCACTCTTTTGATTGGATTTCAGGCCTGCTCCACAGGAAAGAAGACATGACTGACTCAGTAAACATGGGTAAAATGTGTAATTATTTCTGTTTAATTGTGATTTTGGTATACTGTTTCAGAAACCATTTGTGAAGATTTATACATCTAAGTTTTCATCTATGAAATGTAAATGTTTATGTTTTAAACATTTGATTTTTTTTATTAATATTGGTATTTAGACTGATACACACACACATACACACACACAGTATCTATCTATCTATATGTAGCGATTATACATATATCTATACATATAGATAGATACTATGTGTGTATATACATATACATTTTTTTCTTTTTTATGATTCTAGATACCCTACATTGTAATGTGTATTTTTTTGTTTTGTTTTGTTTTGTTTTTTGAGACAGGGTTTCTTTGTCTAGCCGTGGCTGTCCTGGAACTCACTCTGTAGAACAGGCTGGCCTTGAACTCAGAAATCTGCCTGCTTCTGCTTCCCAAGTGCTGGGATTAAAGGCGTGTGCCACCACTGCCAGGCCAGATTTTTAATACATTTAGAAACAGAAGCTATAGAGGTATCTAGACCTCTTTGGACAGTATTGCCTTCATAACAACATTCTAACTCCAATGAAGAAATCAATCAAAGCCTTTCATGATAACACAATTCTATTTATTTAAGCCTTCTTTAATTAATATTCTTGTCTTGCTAATATTTTCCTAAATATTTTATTAGGATGGCATTTTAAAGGAAATTCTTATCTTCATTTTATTTTGAATAATTTACTGGAAGTATATAAATACTATATTTTATACAAATCTTTTATCATTCTTCCAGAATTGACTTATTAGCTTTACTTTATCTGTAGACATAGACATATAAATATAATATGTATGTACATATACATATATTATGAATAAATATATATAAAGAAAGCAGGAGAGTACTAGGAATTGTGTTTTCTAAAAGTTCTAGATATGTCATATAACCTGATTATACTGACCCTTTTATGTAAGGTTTCAAATGCAAATTTTCTTTTACTTAAATATTATAACTACTTTGGCTAAAATATTTGATACAATATACATACAAGTAGCAGCAAATCACGTCACTTTATTATTTCAACTCTTTAAATATTTCCAATTTTCATAATTAAGTATGATATAGTCCATAGGTTTTTAAATAGATGGAATTTCATAAATAAAATGAAATCCCATGGCCTTCTGAATCCCATAACCTATTAACAGTTTGTTCAAGGGTTTAAGAGGAAAATATTATTTTGCTAAATATTCTCAACACAAATTATAAAAATCGTGTTTATTACATTTTTTGATTATTATAGTAATTTGTTGTTGAGCCAACCTTATATTCTGCATTAGTAACTTTTTTATTGCTATGATAATACACTGAGCAAAAGCATCTTGGGGAGGAAAGAGTTTGTTTACAATTCTAGGTAATAATTAGCACATTCCTGAAAGAACTCAGGGCAGGAAATAAGCAGAAACCATGGAGGAATGTGACTTCTGGCTGGCATTGTGACAGCTTAGTTATACAACCCAAAACTAACAGCTTAGCAGTGGCACCTTCACAGGGACACAACTAACTTACTTCCAACAGCAGTCCAGACAAGTTCCCATAAACATGGCCACAGCTTAATCTGATCCAGTAAACTCTTTAATTGCCTCTCTCTCTCTCTCTCTCTCTCTCTCTCTCTCTCTCTCTCTCTCTCTCTCTCCCTCTCTCTCTCTTATTCTCTCTCTCTCCCCTCCTCCCTCCTCCCCCTCCTGTCCCTCTCCCCCTCCTTCCTGTGTCTGTGTACGTATTATTTTTTATATTTACCTATATCTTTTACTCTTCTTTGTTCATGTTGACTTAAGTGCTTTTACTCCATCCTGAAACATTACCTTTACTATTTTTTATTTTAAAATTGTTAGATTTATTTTTATTTTAAATTATGTGTACAGATTTATGTCTATGTGGAGGTATGAGCATGTGATTGAATATTACAGAGTGACACCAGCATTGGATGTCACAATTTACAGAACATTTTTTTCTTCTTACCATGTAGATCCCAGAGATCAAATTCTGGGCTTGACAGCAAGCACCTTTCCTTGCTGAGTCATTTTCACAACTCTTCTTTAAGAGTTCTTGTAGTACTGTATTTTACTTTTATTTATCCTGAGAGGTGCTAAATTACTCCTTCATTTTACTGGATAGCTTTTCTGAATATAGAATGCTGGTTAGTAATAATTGAAATATACATCCCATGGCCTTCTGAATCCCATAACCTCTCATCAGAAAAGCTTTTCTACAATTGTGAGGTATTCTTAGAATATTCTAAGGTGTTTGTGAATACTTTTGGTGTTTTTCATGGGCTTAGGAGATATCATGGTGTGTCTAGGTGTAGACAAATTGGAATTGAGCATAGTTAGAGCTTATTAGGCCTTTGAATGTGTAGATTTGTATTTTATCAAGTTTCTGACATTTCAATCATGATTCACTCAACTCTTCTATTGACCCCTTACAGAGTTCTTACTACAGCTATGGGGTGTGCTTGATAGTGCCTCAGTGGCTGAGACTCTGCTTAGTTTTGTATCTTTCTTCTCTATGACTGGGCAACTTTCTTTTTAATCTATATATGCTCCCAGCTCGCTGATTCCATCAGGTCACATCTGCTGTTGCTCCTCTTCATTGATATTAGCATCTAGTGATTTTTGATTAATTTTAAAACTTCAAATTTTATCATGTTTACAATAATCTCTGTTTTCTATGGACATACTTTTAATGTAATATTGCTCTCACTTTCCTTATTTCTTAGACATAGTTTCTCGTTTTCAAAAAATATCAATTGGTGTTTAATAAATCTAACTCTATGTACCTTCATGACACTCTCACATAACCGCTGCAGCATCCCTACTGAAGAATTCGTCCTTCACAATATCAAGCTGAAAGGTAAGGGATCATCCTCTTCTCTAAAGCTTGCAGTGGCAGTGGCTCAACCTTATCCTATCAGGGGTGTGAGTAGTCCAATTTCCTTTAGATCTCTGGGTGTCTTTAAAACATCCTTGTGTAGTAAACCAGTATCCAGTACACTGATGACTTTTCTCATTACTGTGACCAATAAACCTGACAGAAGCAACCCAAGGGACAGATAATCCATTTGACCCAGGTTTAGCTGCTGTGGAAGTTCCACTCAGAGTGGCAGGACAGTTGGTAAACATTTTCATATTTTATCAGATCAGGAAGCAGAGGACTCAGGAGCAAGCTGTTACCTTCAATATCTGCCCATCATGACACATTTTTAAAAGCCAAACCCTGTATCTCAAAGGTTCCATAACTCCCAAAGCTGCAACACCATTGGACTTCAAATGCATGTGCTAATGGTTATCTTTCACATCCAAACAAAATGCTGGAATTCTACAGTGACATTTCCAGTTTATCAAGACCTAATAAATTATACCACCTCTTGTCAATATCTCTACTCACCTACAGACTTTTTCATTTTGCATGTAGTATTTTCTCCAATTCTCATGGTTGGGACAATGTAAAAACAAGATTTTCTCAATTCATTCATGAATATATGTCCAGCAATGACCCTAAGCACAGCATCATACACATTCATATGGCCTACAAGTTTCCCAGAATCACACAAGAGCTTGTTAAGGATACTAAGGACATCTTATCATCTAGATTTTCCTTTTGAATTTTTTAGTAAGCCTACTCTGTTGGCTCAATTTGATAACATCATTTCAAACAACCATGATGTTAAAATCACCTCCTGAGTATTCATGTCAAATGCACTGTAGGTAAAAATCATTTGCATAATTCAAGTTCTGAGTTGGATTAATTTAAGATGTCTTTATGGGTAATATTTTCTTGGGAAATAGCAAGAATGGAGACTCTTTGGGAATGGAGCTTTGAAGGACCCCAATTCTGTTGTTCCTCCATCAGAGGCTGCAAGGCTTTTGACCTTCATTGTTTCCAGAGCTACCTTGAAGCTGTGTGGGTGAGGGTAGAAAAGAATATGCTCTTACAGACTTGGCTCTTTGTTTACATTGACCCTCACAAGTCTTCACAAGACAAGCTTTTAATTCATTTGCAGAACAGTGAAAATGTTGGTACTGAGCATTTATGCTGATTTTCCATTGCTGTCATAGAACAGAGGTTCACTATTTGCTAACATTACCCTATTGGCTTAACAAGTATGTGGGGACGCCAATTTTGTCTCCAGTCAGTCCTAGACTACATCATATTAGAATCCTTTGATGGACAATCATGTCCTTAATTTAATGTATATAGCACACAGCAGCAGTCTATCTCTCCCAAACTGTGGCTAGCAAAATTCTTCTCATATTCTAGAAGCTTCTCATATTCAGCAGAGCAGCCATCCTTTAGTCTTCTGGCATGGCTTTCTCATGACTTTTCTCATGCTGCAAGAAGACCGGCTTCCATGCAGGATGCAACTTATCTCGATGAACCAGAAGTTTACACTCTTTATGTAAACAAAGGATGACTGTCTAATGGGTCAGAGTTTGAGAAATGCATAAGCCATGCTCACCTGCACTGTTTGAGAGGCCAGCTGTCTTTGCTGGTTTATCCTTACTGATTCTGCGAACTTTGCTGATTCACTATTTGAGAGATCATGTGTGATTAACATCAAGCTAGACACTCTTCATTTGAATTTTAAGAAATGTCAATCCTTAGAAAATGTCTGGTATAAAATTGCAATGTGGTTCCACAAGAATTGCATGAAAATAAGAAGTGTATATAAGTAACCTATAGCTACTCTATAATAGGCACTGTCTTTTAGTTAATCTGAAAGTAATATACAAGTTGGAGTTCGATTTTGAGTTTATAATTATAACAGAATATTAGACCTAAAAATGTAACTAAGTGCCAGGTAAAAGATTAACAGTGCATATAGCTTTAGTATTTGACGATAGCTAGAGGAAAAGACCAGAGAAAGAATTGTTTTAAAGGCTTGGAGAGATTGGAAAAAAACAAAACAAAATAAAACAGGACATTTGGAATAGGACATATGAAAGGGTCTTTGTACTTGAGTATGTAATCTAATAACCCAGTTAAGTATAATTTCAGTTTTATACCACTAGCAAGTCTAAGACAATTAAACTTCAACAGGACCCCAGGAATCTGCATATTAATAATCCCCTTACACATCTCCAAGGCACTGGGCTAAACTGTGATAAAGAAACTAATGCAAAAATGTGCAATGTATGTTCAGAACCTGATAAATGTCCCTTTTCAATTTGGTTATAGCATAAGTTTAAACAGAAGCAGTTGTGATTATTAATTGTAAGTGGCTGAGAAATCTTATTAATTTCATTTAATTATACTTCCACTTGATTACCCCACTAACATTTGGGGCCCAATATTTGTATATTGTGGAGGGTTGTCTTATGTATTATAGGATATTTAAGCAGCATCTTTGGCTTCTGCCCACTAGGATACAATATCACAGATGTCTTCCTATGTCTTCTATGGAGCAAAACTATTCTCAACAGGAAACCATTCTCGACAATTTTGTGGGTTGAGTTCACAGCAACTCTTCAGCAGAACTCTAAAGGTAAAAATACTAAATTTGGCAAAATGCCCAGCAGAATATATTTTAGAATTAGGGAAATAAGCATTTTGGACTAGAGCAGGGTGGGCTGAAGGTATGGTTCAACAATAACTGACAAATAACTGTGTCACACAAAATTTGAAGAAGCTTCTGGTAGATTCTGGGATGAATCGTTTTATCAATTTAAGGAGATGTGAGATCAACTAAGAAACAAATCTCTGTGAAAATGTTTCCAGAAAGTATTAGCTGCAAGAAAAGATCCTTTCTCAGAGTTGGGACCAACTTCCAATGGGGGACCCAGATGTAGAGTTCCTAAGCTAAGGCAGTGTCACCTGTCTTCCTTCACTTTTGCTAGCA